>NW_022196897.1:44340029-44350227 GCF_008632895.1 Mastomys coucha
AAAAAAAAAAAAAAAAAAAAAACTAGAAAACAACAGGTGGCAAAGGCAATGCCAGTTTCAAAAAGCAGAAAGCAAAATATGTCTTTGTGACCTAAGAATGGTCTTCACATTGATCCTGGCTGTTTTTCTTGTGTTCATTAATTTTTATTATGTTCACTATATTTATTATTATTTAGCAAGAAGTGTAGGCTATTCATGCAAATAATGGGCCTCTAAGGAAAAAAATGTTTCATCTATGTTGTTTTCATGTTGCAGTAAGGGTCAAGAGAATGTTATAAGAAATGATATGTAGGGACTCCGTAAAGTATTTCATACATCCCCATGAATCTTTGCAAATTACCAATTTTGACTTCTGAAGAGGTCTTACGGTAGCAGATTACAAACACTCTGTCCCCTTGTCCTAGTCTAGTTTGGTTTGCTTCAAGTGTTTACATTACAGTGCTAATGCTGTGCTTTCTTGGTGTGCCAATAAGCACAGGAGCAAGTGAATATCAGATAATAAACTAAAACAATAGCTACCAGTGTACCAGGAGAGTTTCTATAGAAACAAATTATAAACCTTGTACTGGGGTAGACTATCTTCATTTACTCAAGCTAAGTTTGACAGACTTAGCAATATAGCAGGCATGAAAAAGTGTAGCTTCAGTTGACTATGACTGCCAGTCAGTTTACAGTGGATCATGAGCGTCCCCTACTCTAATGTATTCTTTCTTTGATAGCTCATATATCTAGAGAGAGATTACTCCTTTGTAGGTACTTTCCTTATCTCTGTAGGAGCATGGCTTTTGTTTGTTTGTTTTGTGACAGTTGGTCTGGAAGAAAACAGCCAAATGGAATAGGGCTTTGAAGTCGTGCTTCTGCTGAAGCTCTTGACTAACAAATCCCTAAGGGGCAAAGTACCTGATGCTGCTTTCAGTATGTAACCTACGGTCCAGACGGTTCTACTGTAGCAGCATCTCAGTCATCCCAAGTAAGTTGGAAGCACTGGAGATATATTTAATCTCAACCTAAAATCTCTTAATAGGCACAGCATCCTTATATGAGCCACTTTGAGTAGAGTTGTTAGATTACAAGTAGTAGTGTGACTTAGACGGATGCCTCAGGCTTTTCTTTGTGCAATCTATAATGGAAACACACTTTGGAAGCTACATTGTGACCTGGATGGACAGATTTCTTCCTTCTTTGAAACATCACAATTATTTGGTAGAGTGTAAATAAACGTCACAGGCAGTAATGGAATATGAATTGCATAAGAGATTGATATTGGAGGGAAGGCTCAGAGGCAGCAAGTCCAAGGACGTGACTTTTAGAATAGTTTATAGAAAATCACTGGAAAAGATTCATTGAACAAGAAAATCCATTTTAAAGCCATGACTGGTGGATTTTTCTCATGTTAGAGAAGTCTGCCAGTGAAGAATACCACTGGAGATTGAGAGTTCACGATTTATTTAACCACAGAAAAGTAGATGTAGACACATTTGTTTAGTTTTTACATTCAGTATTATGCAGCATTCATGGTGTTTTATTTCTTCTGTTGCATCTATTTTTGAAGAGAAAGGAGGTAGAAAGGAATCATGTCAAAAACATTTTGTCTAAGAAAACAGAATGCCAAGCCTTGTCGCTGTCATGGTCTGCACAGTGGTTTGTGTTCCCCAGCCTCCGTGGATGGTCATTTCAGTTTCACGTTCACTACATGGGGCCTGTGAAGTTGGGAATTTAAGATATACATTGGCTTTTGCTAGGTGATGGTGTGTGACAAACATCCCCGTGGCATAGGCTGTTAGAGATGACTCAGCCATTAAGATGGCTTGCAGCTCTTACAGACCGCTTGACACCTGCACTGGGCAGCTCACCAGTTGTGAAATTCTAGCCCCAGAGACTCTGATGCCCTCTGCTGGATGCCATGGGCACCCCATACATGCACATACTCCCATATATATAGAGGCATAATTAAAATATAATAGAAATGAATCTTAAAATCCCATCTGAGTGGCTTAACACAGCCAGAGATTTTTTTGTTTTGTTTTGTTTTGTTTTGCTTTGTTTTGTATTGTTTTGAATTTGAGACATGTTCTATGTAGCACTTCCTATCCTGGAACTTCATCTGTAGATGCTGTCAGACTCACAGAGATCTGCTTGCCTCTGCCTCTGTGACTTCCCCCAAGCACTGGAAGTAAAGGTGTGCACCACCATACCCAAGTCAGCCAGGATTTGATGTTTCTCCTTCATGTCTGTCTAAGTCATGCTTGTTGTCAGGGAACAGGAACAAGAGAGGCAGAGAAAATTAGGAAGTCTCTTTAAGCCATATTTCAAAAGTGGAATATCTTATACTCAGTCATGTTATTGACCAAAGTAATTCAAATGGCCAAAGCATACCAAAATAAGTTTAAGAAATACATGTATGTGGAAAGTAAGTGTGTGTGTGTGTGTGTGTGTGTGTGTGTGTGTGTGTGTGTGTGTGAAAAGAGATTTGCAAACAATATATATTATAATATTGTCATTTGAGGTAGTTAGGTGGGAGAGTGACAAATGTAATCTAAAGGCAGTGCTTGTTGCAGATGCTGACCTGAGATACTGAAAACAGTGAGCAAACTGTGGAGGAGAACCAGCTTCATACTGACTGACTGTCAGAAGCCCTTGGCCAAACTTCTGCATGGTCAACCGCCGGCACTGCCAGCCAAGCTAGAGTAGATGCTCAAGTCATATATAGTTCATTTTTATTTGTTTTCCTTGTCCCCACGCTTTAGGAGTTCTCTCTTGTAGAATTTGATAGTCAACATCATACAAGAGCCACAACAGTAAAAAGAAGCAGCAGTGTTACTACATGCAGAATAGGCCTCTTGATGGTGTGGGGAAGCATTCAGCAGTGTTACCACATACATGTAGAACAGGCATCCTGATAGTGTAGGGAAACAGTCAAAGACAGGTGACAAGCATGCTCTATGAAATTTAAGAAAAGACGAACTGATTGCAAGCCCCAACACAGTGTGCCTACCTAGAGCCAGAGCTTGAGGAAGAACCAGACAAATGCAGGTGGACATGGCAAGTGTGTAGGGTCACAGCAGTGTTTTGTATATACAGTTATCAGACTGTGTTTTAAGTTGCCCAACTAGAGGGGGTGGTGAAACATCAGTAAAACTGGATGTTGGTTCAATGAGAATCAGTTTTTGCTGATAAAAGAGAAAGGGGGGGGAGTTAATAACTCCTATTAATCTGTAACCTTTGTGCATGTGTCTTTTCTTTTGTAGGAAGAACTTGAAACAGCCACGAGATTTCTGTACTATGAAATGGGCTATAAGTCTCGAACAGAACAGCTTACAGATCGTACTGAAATCAGCCTGCTGCCTTCAGACATCGATAGGTAATTTCAATAGCTCTTCCAGTCCTCCTCTTCCATATCCTCCTCCTCCTCTTCCTGTCAACTCTTTTATGTAAGACTATCTGCCATTATTCAATTTTGGGTTGCAGGTACAAGAAGAGATTTCATAAGTTTGATGAAGATGAAAAAGGCTTCATTACCATTGTTGATGTTCAGCGTGTACTAGAGGTGATACATACTTTTTTTCCCCCATTATCAGTTTTCTGGTATAGAAAGATATAAAATTAATATTAGTTTGCATTTTTCACAAGTAGTATTTTAAAGGTTTGAACAGTCTAGTCACATTAGCAGAAAGCTACACATAATTTTTAGTTTAACACTCATCTCTCTGTGCTCCCTTGCCTAGAGTATCAATGTACAAATGGACGAAAACACACTACATGAAATTCTCTGCGAAGTAGATTTGAACAAAAATGGACAGGTTGAGCTCCATGAGTTTCTGCAGGTGAGTTGAGATGAGGCAGGTGGCTCTGTGCTTTTGCTTTTGCTTGTCATCATCTTGAGAATGGATTCTTAACTCTACCCAGTTGCCACTTCATTCTGAAAACATAGCCTGAGCCAGCAGCAGTTGATCTGTCTGCCCTTGACGATGAGCTCTGTTTGTGTCTGTTCGTTTTTATAAGAGGCACCTGTTTTATTGGCTAATTTAGATTAATCCAAGTTAATTGTGGAATATGGAATTGCATAATTAAAGAACAATGCCTTGGACTATGATTGTCCCGCTGTCTATGATGAGAGGTAATGGAGTACTTCTAGTATGGAAAGTCACTGTATATTGTTATTTGGGAGAAGTTGTAAGCCATAGTTTTTTATTCATTGGATAACCATATTCATCTAAGAATATAATAAGTCAATTCTTACACTTTGAAGAACCAGAAAAGCAAATGGGAAAGAAGTTAAACTCCAGGATCAACACCACAAGCTAAAACATTTCCATGTCTGATGTTCAACTAACCAAGGCTTCAGTTGTTCAATCATTCTAAATGTGAAGGAAATCCATTTTGTTCCTGTAACCTCGCAATAGATGCTCTACATCACCCCTTAGTAGTTCTGTAAAGGAAAGAATTTCCACAATGTATTCCTAGCTGTCCCTGGGACTGATCCTTTGAAGAACACATTGGTTTCAGGCAGCTATGTTTTTTTCTGCAGTGTTTCTTGGGTAGGTATTTCAAATGAATGCTTGCACCATGGCAATGACGAATGCTGAACATGAAATAAATTAATGCTGGGATTTTGGTCAGTGTCAGCCCTTTCTTCACTGTGTCAAGTTAAACAAACAAGATCGAGGCAGAGGAAATGGTAATTGTCTCTCTGGAGATGAGCAGCAGATAAGAGCATTGTTGAATCTAAATGCAGAAAATTTTCCGCAGGTTGTGTCCAGCATTACAAAAAAGAGTGTTTAGTTATTTAACTAACTGTTTTACTGAATGCGAATTTTAAATGGAATTTGAGATTTATGGTTAGGACTTTTAATAGAAAACATTTAATGTCTCTTTTTGAATAGTTTTTTTCCTGGAGAACATTTCCTTGTCTTAGAACTTCTTTAAATAAATAGCTTGTGCTCCATTTCTTGTGTTTTACAAACAAACAGCAGTATTTAGACCTAAAAAAACCCAGGCCTTTAGAGACAATGGGAGTCTAACTTAATGAATATATTGTGTGGCTCGGGTTTTAAGTCATTTTCTTGAATGTAGTAGAGTTATACACATAGAAAATAATTTACATCACCTGCAGGTTTTTAAATAAATAAGTATTTCCTGTCCAGTTCTAAATAAAAGCAACCATTCATGCTTTCAAGAACACAGCATAATTTCCAAGTTATAAAACACTGGCCTTATGAGGTCTGTTCATACCTAGATACTGGTTTTTTCTTGCAGTACATTCTTGGATACATGTAATACCTAATAGAAAACTTTTAGTTCGTTGAGGTTGATACAGGAAACACTATCAGTGGCTGATAGTGAGAGGAGAGGGGCCCAGCTCTGACTGTCGTTTCCTCTGATAAACCCCAAGGTTCTCCCAGCATCAGAGAGAAAACAATAAACGTCAGCATTCCTTAGGTAAAACGCATCTCTGATGTAAAGTATGGTATGTTGCCACATCTGATTGCTTTATTAAGAGCCCACATTTATCTTGTTACAGATCTGATTTTGGATGTGGGTGTGTGTTTTCAGTCATCATGATGGGAGAAGTTATAGACACTGCCTGGGTGTAGGATTTTGTTTACGGGTCTGACCATACTGACACTTCTGTATGTAGGAATCGCATAAGCAGTCGCTTGTGAAGCAGCTTTTAATAAGGTCAGGAGATTTAGATCCAGCCCTGGGGCAGATGCCTGGAACTCCCATGTGGAGCACGTTTTTCGAAAATGCATCTCCATAGGCTAAAACCTTAATTATAAAATAATTTGAGTATTTTCACTTATATTTTTAAAAATATAACTATCGAATAAATTTTTTTTAAATGGAAAAATTAGATTTTAAAAAATCCACTAGTTAGTGGAAGGAGGAGCCAATCCTCATACTCAGAATTGCAACGGGTTTTCTGCATAAAAGGCCTTTGCCTACTGTCTGCATGCAATTTTAGATCTAATTCTGACTTTATCCATTGGATAAAAATGAATCAGCTAAAATCTGGGTGGTGCAATAATTTCAATTAGGGCAGATCTAGAAGTTCATTTTCAGTGATGCGTATTTAAATTTGTTTAGAAAGACTTCCAGGGATTTGGATTTAGAGGACTTGAATTGTCAAGTACAATAACACTGAAAGATGATAATTAAATACAGGAGGTCATGGTTTATCTTGGCTCTATCCTTGAGATTCCTTTTTAGAATTTACAAATAGAATTAAAGATCCAATATTTGATGTTAACTTTTTTTTTTTTTTAAATTGACCCAAATTGCACATTGTGGGTGAAGAAGAAGATCATTAAATTTGCTTCTAGGGTAACCTGATCCACTGAGTAGATGCAGTCATTGTCAGCAGTGTGAAACATGTCCCCCTTCATCTATCTCTTCCTGACCTGTTCAAGAAGTCAAGTGTGTGCTCTGGAGCTGATGGAAGAGTTCTGGAGCTAAGAAGAGGGGAGGGGAGGGAGCTGGCCTGGCTGCTGAACGTGTTCCTTCTTTTCTCTCTTAAAGCTGATGAGTGCAGTTCAGAAAGGAAGGGTGTCTGGAAGCCGACTTGCCATCCTGATGAAAACTGCTGAGGAGAACTTGGACCGCAGAGTTCCAATCCCTGTGGACCGTAGTTGTGGAGGATTGTGAGTCTGACGAGTAAATCCGCAACCAACAAGCATAGGACAGCCAGCACTATGTACAACCAGAGATGACTTAAACCACTCTAAAATAGTGGCTATCGTAGCTGCCTTTTTTTAAAACAAACAAACAAACAAACAAGGAAAAAAACAAAATCAAAAACAAAAAAAGGAGTAAGCAAGCAAACAAACAAAAAACACTGGAAAACATTCCAAACCTTTTAAGATGTTGGTGTGTTTGCCAACTTATTTTGCCAATACTTTATTTGTACTTGCCATTCAGTCTAGCTTCTACAAAGTGCTTTTATTTCTTAGTGCACATTGATTTAATGTTTTGTATTCATTTTGTAACCTGTCAGACTTGACACTCTGCCTGACCATTCATTCATTCAAACTAATTTTAGAGGCAGACTCCCTAAAGATTGGAAAGATGCTAGAAAGATTTTGTGAGCACCCCAGAGCTCAGGAGCTGGAGCCAGTAGATAGCATTTTTTTTTTTTCTTTTCTTTTTTCTAAAAAAATCATTTGGACCTCTTGACATGATAATGTTTTGGGAGACTTCTCAGCCCTGTTTTGCTACCCACCCCCTTCCAATTAGTACTGCACACTTTTCTGTGTGGAGTTACTCTAGCTAATCTGGAGAGGAAAGACGAAGTTTACATCTGGTTGAGATTTGGTTACATTTCTAAAAGAGAACCTCAGAAAGCTTCCAGATTTGCAGGCGTAAGATAAAGACAGCGCTGACATTTGCCGGGAGGTACGGTGATAGCTGCTTCTCAGCAGTTCATTTTTCCCCCAGGCACTGCTGGCTTCCTTTGACTATTATAGTTGCCAGAAAAATCCTTGCTTTTTTTACTTTAAAACCAGCATTTGAGTGGCAAGTTGAATATAATGGGATGAGACCAAATCTTTCCATTCCTCATGGGAGCAATGATAGAACACAATCTCCAATCCCACAAGTCCTGAATCTTGCAGCCTGTGGTATTGTCAGACCTGTTCTTGTAGGAGTGGGTAGTAGTGGTGGTATTTGCAAAGAGATAATAAAAAAGAACTGGGCAGACTTCCGTTAACTTTAATCATGAAATTAAAATAAGGCATGCCACTTTAATATTGGAGGCTAGTCTGTTTGCCAAAGGCCTTTCTCTTTGTGTACTCAATGGAAAAATTCTCTAACAAAAAAATAAAATAAAAATCAAAGAAAGACATCAGACAAATACATAGATATATGCACAAATCAAACCGAAAAGTCAGTGCCCATTGAACTCTGCAAATAGTGCCCAGACTAGAGATGCCTGCCAGTTGGAAGATGTTTTTGTTATATTCTGTTGGCATTATAACTAGTAATCTTAATACTTATATTCATTGGCTTTCCTTTTATGAAGCTACCAATGATTAGCTTCCTGTGCATAGTAGGAAGTACAGCCCTCCATTCCCACTTCTCTCCAGGCAGGCTTTGTTGCACAGACAGTGGTCTAGCTTTGTGAACTGGTACATAAAACACCTTTGTGCTACTATTCTGCTTATGCAAACATTGTGTCTTTCTGCCTCATTCATTATGGGTTATGAGTCCACATATCATAATATAAACTGGGAGGTTCTCAGCCCCCATCCCACACCACCCCCACCCCTGAAATATGCAGAGTCTGCAGGGAGAAGACAGCTCAACTCATTATTAAATGAAGTATCGATGCTTCCACTTCTGTGTCAGGGAAACCTGACACAGGACAAGTGATGTCACAGCAGATGTCACTGAATTCTTTTCTTTCAAAGTGTCATTTTTTTTTTTTTACACTGGCTCTTATTCTTTCTTTCTTCTTTTTTTTTAATAGATGGAAGCATGCGGCTTTGCAATTTAATGTTTTCCTTTTCTATCATGACAATAAAGTTCACTTTATACCTTGTGACAGTCAGGTCAGCAGAAAAGCTGTCCTTTAAGACATCCCAGCTGATATATCTCAATATTCTACATCACTACTCCCTTCCCTTCTCTCTCTCTCTTTCTTTCTAGTTAGATCAAGATAACGGTGGCTTGTGTCATCCTGATTTCTCTTACAGTAGGGACTGGGCTCAGAATGTGACTTGCTTAGGCCGATCTGGGCATGGACAGCATGTCTTGTTCGCATATGCTTTGCTATGAATGAAGTTCCTTTAAGGACAAAGGGAAGTGCACTGTGCTTCACTTGAGCATTTCTGCCTTGTCTTGAAATCTGCTCATTCTAAAATGTGCTCCTTCACCTGTCCCAGAGACATGAACTACTTTTATCACGTTCCTTTGAGTAGAGCACACCAGCATTTTTCTGTGAGTCCCCGATTAAACCTGTACAGGTTTTTAAATCTTAAATCCAATTTAAGCAGAGGGGAAAGGACACAGGGGAAGAGGCCCCCTTAAAACTCACTCAGAGAATAAACCATGTTTGCCTTTTCATATACATCTGATATTTGTGGATTTTGTTTGGGTGTTGGCGTGGGTGCACAGAGATCACCTTTTATCATCAAGTGATTTATTTCCTTTGATGGGATTCAGGTGAAGGAAGCCCATCTGTGCTAGAGCTGCATATGCCTTTAACTAGCCTCTGTCCCAGTTGTAATAACAATGACAGTGCTGGATTACTGGTTTAGCTACGGTTGTCTGCCTCAAACTCATCATGCTGCATATTCCTGCTTTCTACTCCGTTCATACTGTGACATCAGATCTCTGCTCTCAAGTGCATGCTTCGTCATCTGCCTAAGGTTATGTCTTGATTTTGGCTATTTCAAAATATGTACAACAAAAATGTTCATTCTGGTTTAACTCAGTACAAATGGAGGTTGTCATTGATTTCTCTTTTCCTCTTTTTTTTAATTTGTAAAGGTCTCTTTGCATATGAATGTAATCACATTGGTGTTACTGATGCTGTAAACTTGCACTGCTTTTTACTCTAGGGAGTAAAAGAAGCCCCACTGTGTATAAAAAGAACATCCACTGTTAGCCCAGTCCTGGAGTGGACAAACTTGCTGCATGCCCTCTTACTTTCTCAGTCTTATGTATTGTGTTGGGCTATCGTTCTAGACTGGACTGTTAAATGCCTTCTGTGAGGCTGGACTGTCACTTTTATAACTGTCTTCGTATTTTATCACCATTATTTATTACTTTTGATATACAGAATGAACCGCATGCATTTATAGAGCCATAAGAAGATGTATTTAATGTGCCTTGTTTTTAACTGAGTAAGAGCTGAAAGCATGAATCAATAAAACTGATTAAAGTGGTCCATTTATTGGCATTTTGATGTTCTGTGCGATCCGACAAATAATTTTAATTGCTGCTGAAGTTTTTAGAAGTTTCAAAATATTTTCAGAAACTATATTTTACGTGACATACATTCATTCTTTTACAATAGAATTTTGTAATTTTTACCTCAAGTGAATTATATGTATTGACAGATTCTATTTTATGAGGCCACCAAAATTATTTGTATCAATTTGTTACTTTAGCTTTTAGGGTTTGGTTTCTGTTTTATGTGACCCTAGTCTACATTTATCCCATTACAACTCAATAGAATCCCTTTCCTTTCCTCTCCTTT
>NW_022196897.1:44350237-44368646 GCF_008632895.1 Mastomys coucha
ACCGGAACCTCTCAGCCTCCACATTCCCAGGCATGCTGATGAATTTTATCATAACTAAAATCAATAGAAATGAATGGGAAAGATTACATAATCCATTTTGATCATCTTACATGTCAAGTTAGTGCAGGGTTGCCAAGCGTTGATAAATGCTCTGACAGAAAAAAACTGCTACATATTTTCATTGTCAGTAAATCAGTAAAGCTGTTACCAGTTTAACACTGGCCAAATTTTATAATGCCCATGTTATTTTATAGGTTTTAATTTGCACATGTACAGAGAGAGCTTTCTCCATTTGCGGCTCACAAGTGCTGCCTGCCTCCAGGTTGAGTGTGCTCAGAGGCATTTGTGAGTTTCTCATAGTCCTTCGAAACTGTATCCCAAGTGAAGGCTCCTTCCCAGACAGACGTGGAACAATAAACTATTTGTTCAGCGTCTGGAAAAAAAAAATACGTGGTTCAAAATGGTTTCCATTGATAGCACAATACTGCATGTAGGTTTCCAATATGTAAAATTGATGCTCACAGGAGAAAAAAAAGATACTGGCCTCAATATTTTGCAATTTTTGTGAACAGCATATTATCCCTGGTGTAAGATCCCATCTGATGGCATTTGACTTATGAAGGCAAAAAGCAACAGGAGTCTTAAATTGATCTGGCACCCTTGTAACGAGACAAGTTCTGAATAGGAAGCAGAAATGATGAGCCTTTGATGCCTGTACTTTGTATATTAGGTCTCTACTTAGCTACCTAGCTTGTGAAATGCAGGCACAGGACATGATTGATGTATGTAAGCCTCAATGATGCCACAGACAGTCCTGCTGGCCCTATGCTAAGATGTGCAGGGCAAACATCAGTTGCTGTCCTTCTATGTCTTAAATACCTGCTCAGGACCTGGTGTGAGCTAAGCAAACTACTGCCCTAGCAGAATCGTCACTATCTCTGCTGTCCACATCTGGCAGCGAGAATCATTTGCTTTTCGTTCATTGCCACCAGAAGTATTGATGTTGTAGTCACTTGACTAGGAGGGTTTGTGTGGTGGCTCCTTTAGGAAGCGGAGGAGGTCTGTGATGTATAGAGCGTGCCTTGGATGTTAGAGTGGCACAGGGTACAGCTTGTTGTTCTATGAGCTTCTGAGCCTTGCAGAACCAGGGCAAGGTGTCTTAAGCAAGGCGTCCCTGCACTTATCTTCCAAGTAAATGGCTTCTGTCTGGAAATTTGCACTTCTTCGTGGTTGCTGCTAGCCTTCTTTCACTGTGTCAGAGTGGGGAAGTGGGAACCCCCCTCTCTCTCCTCCCTCCTTCCCTCCCTTTCTCTGCCTCTCTCTCTCACACACGCACAGCACATGTATACATACACATGTGTACATACACACCTCCCTGTGTTAAGCATCACAGACACAGAGACTCATGCACCTCCTTACCTTGAGCAACACAGACACATACCACACAGATACACACACACACCACAGAAATGCACGCACACACACACACACACACACACACACACACCTCCCTGTGTTAAGCATCACAGGCACACAGACACAGAAAGACACATAAAGACAGAGACACACACTACCTCCCTGCCTTAAGCAACACACACACACACATACCACACAGATACACACACACCACAGACACACATATGCGTACACACCTCCTTGCCTTAGGCACTCATACTTAGTGTTCTTTGTTGGCTCTCATCTCAGTTTGTACAAGAGGGTCTAAATTCTTATTGGCTTTTTCTTTACATCTAATCTAGACTTACTTGATTTTGTTTGTCTAAATAATCTAATGTAACAAGCTCCATTAAGATGGCACTTCTATTTCACCTGTCCTCGGTGCCTTCATATAAGCCAGGGCTGCTTCTGTCCTGCCTAGCCCTGTCCTTGGGTTAGAGGAAACAGCCACCCCATTTATATGTTGCTTGTTAGCTTTTCTCACCATTGCTTCACTATCCGCTTTTTTTCCTCCTTCCATCCCCATCATTAATTGATTTACAATTCATTTTTATGCATACGGAGTTTTTCCTATCCAAGTTAAGAAGCTGTAAATCTTAGATCCATTGAAATGACAGTGAGAAATATTTCATTTTATCCCATGAATCATTTGCCATCCTTATTGCAGAAAAATGGCAAAATTATGGTGTACCATGTTTTCATAAATTACTCTTCCCCCACCCCCACCCCACTGGCCTGGTTCATTTCATTATCTGTGTGGAGAGACCGTGAGAGTCAGACTGTAGACACTTGGGGTAAACAATTCTGATTTTACAGCAGGCTAATCAAAATTTCATAACATTACAAATTAATTCCTCTGGTACCGTGAAGAATTTAATTCATGTAGAAAATATATCATCTATTTTATAAGTCAAAAATAGCTTGATATTAAAGTATGTCCTGTGATTGCTTGTATCAAAAAGGGGGGAATGGGTCTTGAGTTCTTTAAATAATATATATAATTTTCATTGGTTTCATATGTCAAAGTAGTCATTTATGTCCTGAAAGGTGGGTACTTGGTACTATGTGTTTGAACACTATTAAAAAATCATAGCTCCTTCCAAAAAGGCCAAATCATAGGTTTGTGTTTCACATATGATCTAGAGTGAAATCACTTCTCCATGGATCCCCACCCCCTTCATCTCTAGCAAGAAATATCCTTAGAAATAAAAAACCTGAAATTTCTAATAAATAATTTTTAAAAGCAGTAAATGAAGTCAGCCACATTATTCCAGTGGTCCTGAGCAGATGACTTGGCTCTGACTCTTACCTGCCATGTTACTGTCAGCCTTTTTAAGGAGCCACAGTCAGTTCCTTGTAGAGTTTGCAAAGCCAAGTCTATCCTGGTAAAGTTGCTTGTCCTAGTGAGTTGCTGCCCTGTATCAAAAATGGGCTATCTTTTAAATGGAGCTTATCCAGCTTGATCCATGCCGTAAGCAGTACTGAGCCATTAAATAAAAACCAAGGCAAAAATGCCTTGGAAAAGGGTTAATTAGCTTTAATATTGATTTATTCCATATAGGATGCTAATAGAGCAGAACATTTACTTTTGTTTTGGATCATTAAAAACTGGCTGTAGTTCTCTCAAACAATTTGTTTCTAATAATTAAAAATTAGACCAATTAGAGAAGTCTTCATATAACCCACTCTTCATGATGTACTTTTTATGAAAATAAAAACCTGGCTCAATATTTCACAGTTCCTTGGCGGCTTCAGCCATGAAACTAGTGTGCAAAATACTGAGAAGGCCTCTGAGCTCAAGCCAGGGACATTTCTCCTTTAATTCTAATGGCGCTGGTGAGGTGTGGGGGCATTAATGTGTGCACCAACATCAGGAGAGCTGAAGTGCTGTGTGCTGTGTGCTATGGCTGGAGTCAGTGTTCCCTTAGAGTCCCTGAATTCTGATCTCTGGGACTTCAGCTCTCTTCATCCCTTGCTCTAGGTCTGGCAATGTGACTGCCTTGGAAAAGTCTCCAGTGACCTCTGAGGTGCTGTCTCTCTGCAGGGGAGGTCTCCCTTGCTGGGCTGAGTTTTTGTTCTTATGCTGCCCTCTAATGGATACCAAATTATTTCATTAGACCCTGAACAAAAGTAAATTTTCAAGCTTCTTCTGAGCTTCTGGGCCAGCCCATCAGTCTTGGAAATGGTGATCTGACCCGGTTCCCCTTTACTCTTGTTCAGGTGTTGGAGACATTTGTGTTAATTGCGTCCTGATGCCCTGGCCAAAGTTGCTTTCCTGTTCTGGACAGTGAAGGGGGAGTAAATGCTAATTTGTGCTCTGTGGAACTTTCCTTTTTTTTTTTTTTTTCTTCTTCTTGCCAGCAATTGGAAAGAATTGATGTTCTAGGGTACTTAAAAATGAGGAATAAAAACAGTGTAAGTGCTGTATTAAGATGATATGCTGTATGTTTTATCAGCCACTGGCACCTAGTTCAAAAGACAAAAAAAATAGCAGCAGTGGTTTGGGAATAGGCCTGCACATGAGGTGGCTATCCCATCCATACATGAAGAATATCAGCGCTTCTCACATGCTGCTTTCTGACACCCATTGCTAGAGCTGAAAACTATCTCTATTGTCCAGTTTGATTGCTTGAATCAAACTGATTTACAGCAAATCCATCTGAGCTTTGATAAATCTATTACAGTTTCATTTCACTGATTTCATTAACGTGAATAAAACCAGCCATGCTTTCTGCATAACTGCTTTTTAATGGCTTGGCCCTGTCACCTGCCTGAATATTAATCCCCCTGACTTATTGCTCCACAGAGGGAATGAGTAATGGGTATTTGAATGTGATCAGCACACTACAATGCAATTAAGGAAGCAGTACTGTTCTGTGCCTTTAATCCTGAACTAATTTGAATTGCAGTTTGATAGCACAGTGAATCCTGCATAATTATGTAGGGTGCATATTAAACTCTGTGACAAACCAGAGAAGCTTTTAACCATCACAGCTATGGTAGACAAGTGAGGGCTAGAGTCAGAGAGCCCACTATTGGACTGAGAGCTCAATTAATGGGAAACCCTCAGCAGGGATGGTCTTGGCCATGCAACACATCATGAAAAAAAAAAAAAACCTGTGAAATGTTGACTTGCTCCAAATCAATTTTAATTTACATGTGTTGGAGTTTTCGGAGTTCCTTTTGAGTTTGCAAGGAAGCAAGGGTAGAGAATTGCCCCTTAGAAAAACTTTATGTTGTCTCAATTCCCATAGCAGTTAAAACAAGCAGTTGCCACAGTTCACAGCATCTCAGCTTCTTCCTTCTCTATCTAGTTTTTTGGGTTTTCACAAGGTTCATTGAGACTGGTAGAACTGGTCAGCTAGGGAAAAAAAAAAATCACATGTGTACATGTACAAACACATAAGCACACACAAATATAACTGTCTAGAATGTCCCCCCATTTAATACATCCTCATTTCTAAAAAGTTTGAACATTTCATGGAGTGAGGCTTCCTGGAAATAAATGTTATGCAATGGTCAATTATTTACTGCTGCCACGACGATGCTTCTATTACTCTATATTAACCCTAAGCAAAATAAAACAAGTAGTCTATATATTTTGGATCTTTTATTAATACATTGGTAATTAATTTGTATTAATACTTAGCATTTTTTTTTCATTTAAAAAAACAGACCAAAATATGGTGACTCCAGGCTGTTGTTAAAAAAAAAAAAAAAAAAAGACAGATCAGGAATAAAGAGGCTCACTCCTGTACTATGATCCTTCTTGCTACGGTTAGTTTTATATATCTAGGCAGAAATAAGAAATGAGATGTATTAGCTTATGTCTCAGGCTGGTCCTGCAGTGGGAAATAATCATAAAAGGTCAGAAATGACTAATTTGCTGCAGTTAGGGCATTTAAGGTAAACAATCAATATTATACTTTTAATGCACATTATTATCCAAATAAAAATGACATTTTGATTCTATTTAGCTATTTTTACATAGCCCTGTAATGTCACTTTGCTACAGTTGCCCTGAGACTTAAATGCTCTGTGGATGAAACAGAAGATAATAAACAAGGATATGGCTCATTCTTACATGGGAGGAGAGAGTCTAGTTCTAATAAGAAGAAAAAGCAGCCCAGAGAACCCTCAGCTGCTTTTATCATAGTCTACTTTGGCTCTTAAACCAGAAAAATTACCTTTATGTTGCCTATTGACTACTTAATAATATAAGTGTTGAGATATGAACTTGCTGAAGCTTAAGAAAATTGGGAAGGTAAGACAGTGCTGATGGAAGTACCTAGCAAAATATATGCATGGAAACACAGACACATATATTTTTTTCTGTACTGTGCAATGGGGAACGTGGCTTTAATCTAACAAATTGTTATTCAAAATACACTAACTGCAAAATGCATCAACCAAAATGGAGTAGGGGAGAGGGAGTGACTTCCCTAAGGGTGAACAATAATATTAGCGGGATTACAGACCTTTAATTTTTTTCAGTCTAATTGAATCCAATAGAATTACTGTAGTTCTTAAGAGTCACCGTATCCTGCTGGGCTACTCTCATCTAAATATTGCTAGTTAACCTTGTTTTTCAAAAATACATTGCAAAAAGCTAAATGGAGCCTCTTTCCGTAATCAGTTTACATTATGTCGCATGCTAACTGTTGATTACATTTCCCAGAGAGGGACTGCCTCCCTGTGCCACCTGAAATGACTTTGTTTCTGACAGTAGCACTAAACTGGCTGAGATAAAATGGTTTTGGTTGTGTGTGGGGGGTGTGGGGGGGTGGGGTTAAAAACATTTAACTCATCAGTGAAAATAGATGGGTATAAAAAATGGAAAGAAATCATCCCAGAATTAATATTGAGGTACCCGCTGGCAAGCTGTTGTTTATAAATCAAAACAATTAATTGAATATATATTTGCAGATATAAATGTGTATGTATGCCTCTATGTACAACTTCAGATAAATGAAACATTTAAAACACTGAGCCAAATGCAGTATACATTCTATTATTGAAATTCGTGGAATAAAAGATAAAAAAAAAACATGTTCCACATCATACTTTTAGGGGCACACTGCTTGATTTATAAAATACCAATAGATTATAACATGCAGGAGATGTAGTCTCTGATTTCATCCTGGTTTACAAAAACTTTTCAGATGCCCATTTTATTTCATGCGTTTGTGTTAAAACACATTAGGAGTTTGTAGTTGCTGTTGGGCATCTCAAAAATGTCACAGCAATCTATGTTGTCTGATCTATTTTGAGGTTTTTGGAGGGAGGGTATCAATTATGGCTCTCCCCTCATAGGATGCCAGGTATTTTAAAAAAAAAAAAAAACGAATCTAAGCTGTATGAAGATAAGATCTCCTCCCATACTTTTTCTTCCACCTGCCTCCCCCCACCCTCATTATTGTGGTTGCTTCATCTTAAAACAATTTTAGGCAGCAAGAGTAGTGTGTTGCTTGGGCTAAGGCTGGGCTGTTAGCTAAATTAAGCCATTGTGACTCAAAATCCTCCTTTAATAAGGTTCACGCTGTCTACAACTTCATCATTTTCTGCTGAATGATAATTACTTTATTCAATCATGTTCAAGGTTTTAGTGAAAGCTAGCATTGATTGATTAACTTCAATTACCATGCTTACATTTGCATAGATAAAAACTGCTTTTCAATTTGTGAGTGGCACGCCAGTGGAAACCCCGCGCTGATATTTGCATTTCAATGTGAACGGTGAAGAATAAAGGTGGAAGAGGGGTCTGATCAGAGCTGAGCCCTTTCCGCTTCAGTGCTTAAGTATTTCTCCATAAACACTCTTGTTATGATGTTAGTTTGTTCAAACCACTCTGAGGTAACTGATGGAGACTCCTGTTTACAAGCTTTCCTGACAATTGAGCAGTGTGGATTAGGGGGAAATGGACTCCCGCAGTAGCTTGCAGGACAGCCGCCAAGTTAAAGAAGAAATCTTCCTGCCGCCCATGACCACAGCTCTCAAATGCCAGCGCTGTGTGTACCAGTGACTGGCCCAGCCTGGGCTGACCTTATGGACGGCTACTGCTTTTCTCCTTGATTGGTCGGCTGGCTGGGACCGGTGATGAATTGTCACCTGCCCCTTTTAGGTTCAAATGCAAGGGGGGTGTAAAGTAGTATCAAAGTCTTTTGAAATTTTTTTTCCCAAATAAGCTATAATAAATATTTGCTTTCCCTTGACTCATCAGATAGGAAGGACCAGCTAGCTACCCATTGAATAGGCAGACTTTTAGTATGTGTCTAAGACAAGCCTGCCCTATTTTTCGTGCCTGACACTGTTTCAGAAATACAGAGATCTGATAGGGGAGTCATGCTTTTTCTTCATCTTGCAGGTAAATCAGGATCCAATAATTCTTGAATCAGCCCTGGAAATTTCTGTCTCTATAACACTACAATAGCACCTAGCCAGGGAGCTATTTCTCAAATTCATTCAAGACTACTGTTTGTCTTTTTTCAAACTGGATAGCCAGGTGGAAGACCTGGCTGGCCCAAAGCTCACACCCTTCTTTTGACAGATAGTCAGCAGTTCTTTTTGGATGTGTTGTCTTAGAAAACTAAAGTTACAGTTTCCAGAATATTCTCACTCAGGAACCAGATGGGCCTCCTTAGACCAGTGGCTTTAAGCTTTTGATCTCGAAGATGTAAATAACGTGATTGAAAATACTTCATTCGGCTGAAATATATGCATAGACCTCCAGGTTTGGTTGATGAATTTCTAAGATATACAGGTAATTACTCAAGTAAAATACACAATTCAGGCCTGGAGGTTGCCTTTGAGGTTAAGAGCACTGGCTGCTCTTGAAGAACACTCAGGTTTGGCTCCCAGTACCCACATGGCACAGACTCAGGGCCTTTTTGTGGGTACTGCATGCATGTGGTTCTCATATGTGGGTGTAAGCAAAACATGAATATAAATAAAAATTTAAAAGGTATCAGTGAAAATGCATGAGTTGGTTCCATAATGGAGGTCAAAATCACTTGGGACAAAAATTACATGTAATCTTATAAAAATTTCTTGGGCTAGAGAGACAACCTGGGTTCTATTTTCAGCATCCACGTGGTTGTTTATAACTGCCAGTAAGTAACTCCAGTTCCTGGGGATCTGACACCTTTTTCTGGTCTCTATGGGCATCAGGCATGGATGCGGACATGCAGGTAAAACACTCATGCACATAAAATAAATAAAAAAGAATTATGATTTTTGTCAAATTTAAAGATAAATTCCTGGTCATCTTTTTCCCAAACCTTATTTGCTATGTTTCAGTACAACAGAAATTGTATGGTAAGTAGTATTTATTGAAATTGGGATATACACTATATCCTTCCTACCTCCTGCTCAACATACTAAGAAGTGTTACTGTATGCTGAAGGCTTCCATCAGGACTTCTCGTATCAACGTGAAGTTTAGTACTGGAAAAATAAATGGGTGAGTTCAATTGGTAAGATCTCTTTCTCATTCTGTGTGTGTGTTGGTGGCATGTGTGTCTGTGTGCATGAGTGCATGTGTGTGTGTGTGTGTGCTTGAATGCATGTAGACCAGGCTGACCTTGAACTCACAGAGATCCTCCTTCCTCTGCCTCTTAAGTGCTGGGTTTAGAGGGGTGAACCACTATTCCTGGCCTTAATAAATTTTTGAAATAATAAAAAAAAATTCTCCCAGAAGATCTCTAGAATTCAAGGAGAATTATAGATTAAGAATGTAGCATTTGGACAAGAACTTGTCATGAGGATTTTGTTAAGCTGAAGCTGCTTTGTCCTGTTTCTTGGTGACCAAAGGTAGAAATGGTGATAGACGAATAAAATACTTGGCAAAGATAAACAACTTATGTTAAGAAAACAAATTAAAGGAAAAAAAAAGATTCTGAAGTATAATGGCAAAGATGTCGTATGAGTTTAAACAGTTTGGTCTGAAATACCCACCGAAGTGTATAGAAGTTTCTTTGTAACTAGCATTATAGCTACCATGCGAAAGAATGTTATTTTGAAAAGTTAATTTTAGTTAGATTGGATAATTAAGTGTAGAAAATGGAGCAGCTTTGAAAGTTAGAGACTTGCTTTGTTAAATTGGCACATGGTATCTCCTGGCACAATGGAAGGCAGGACAAATCCTGGAAGGACAGAAATGGTCCAAATGAGTCAGTAGTGATAGTTTCTAAAAACTTAAAGCTCCCGCCCTCAGTAGATAGTGTGAGGAAACAGCAGTCGTCCCGTCTCTGCAGGTTAAATACACGAGAAAACTGGAGTGTGAAAAAAGAGTTTGAGAGTGTACAAATGAAGTTAATATTCTAGGATAGATTGCAGTTTTTTTTTTTTACACCCTGAAGACAATATCGTATTCAATAACTCCACAAGGATTGAACCATTTGTAATTTTCCCATAAACTACTTTACTTACTTGTTTGTTTGCAAGCATGTGTGCTCTCTGCAGCCCACATGTGGAGGTCAGAGGACAACTTGTGAGAATCAGTTCTCTTCTACCATGTGGGCTCTGGACTCAAACTCAGGTTGGCAAGATTGGTCTCATGCACCTGGACCTTTTGAGCAATCTCACTGGTCCATTTTCCATACATTGTTGATCACCCAAAAATTAATATTCGAAAGCATGTGATTTAAAATTCAGTGTATCTTTGTCCTGTTCCAGGGGAGTATGTCTGGTGTAGCTGTCTGGTGTAGCTCTGTGATGTTCTTCACCCTTCATACCCTGTCCTCCCTTAATGCCTCTGGAACTCAAAATCTGGTCCCCTGAACACTCATAGTGAGCTGTGAAGTGGGCTTATGCTGCTCTCAGTGTTGAAGGTTTTAGCTACATATACACCCGCTATTTGAATTTCTCCTGCTCTTTGGGTCTCAGGCCTCAGACTCACCGTATTCTTTCTTACTCAGATTTTTCAGATTCATGGCTTTATCAATCCACCCATTGTTTCTGTTTTCTATCATTTTTATCTTTCTTTTCAGGAAGTTGTTTCTCTTCACCTGGAGTATGTTGGTGCACAACAGTATTTTTTTCTAGACATTATTACATTTGTTTACTGGGGAGCTAGCACATGACTATTCAGCCTAGGATATCCTGAAGCTCATGAGTAACCCACCACGCTTTATGTCACAAGTTCTTTGTTTTGTTTTTATAGTTTATCAAAATCAAATGTTTCCAGTTTTCTTCCAAGTACTTAAATTTTATATGGTGACTATTTTAAGAGTGAAATACTACATTTAGAGACTTTTAAAAAACTGATCCCAGAGAAATTGCTCAGAAATGGACAATACAAAAACTTTAAAAGTGTGGGCAATTCATTTTCATGGAAATAAGACCTTAAAGTATATGGGTGGATGAACTATAACTAGAATTCAAATCACCCTGCAAGATGTCTCTGAACTCAATGTCCAGTAACATGGAAACTGCAGAAAGATGTTTGATGTCCACACTTAATGTCTTGAACTCAATAAAATAAAAACAAAACCAAAAAAACTAAATACCTCAGATGAGGCTTCAGAAAGAAGTGTTAAAAATTATTCCATGTCAGGTATGAGTGCCCCTAGGAGTTGAAGCTAGAGGATTACCATGAGATCAAGACCAAGTTTTAGGAGAAGAGCCAATTGCTACCTGTATCCCCAGCCATCCTAGGGGTTTCTTGATTTTTTCATATTCAGGCCAACCTTTACAAGGGCTGAAGTCTGACGCTAAAGTTAGTTGCTCAGAAATAAGGAAGGGTTGGAACTGACAGTTCGGAAGTAGCTTGCTTCTTCCGTACTGCTGCCCATCAAGGATTATGTTCTGTTTCTTACTTGGAATTGGCCTCCCATCCCTTCCTCACAAAATTGTAAGATTGCTAAAAAGCAAAAACTGCAATTACCTACTACTTGATAGCTCTGCTGGGTCTTCAAGTTGAACAGTTTATTGGTTTCTTCATGAGCAGCTGAGACAGGTCAATTTCTGGTTTTGCCACTTGCTCCTTGGGGGTTACTATTATGACAATCCGATATCATAAATCAGTTCTTCCTGAATAGAAAGCAAGGAGATTTTTGATGTTGTTCAGTACCCCAGTAATTATTTTCCTTTATCCTTGGAAACTATAAGCTTTTAAGAAAGAAATCCAAAAACCACAGGATAGTCAAATGAAGGAATTTTCATGGCAGTGCCAGGAAAAAAATTCCTCCTTCTGTCCATGTACCAGATCATTTTTTTAAAATGACATTCAAATGACAATCACATGGCACTGTCTTTGCTTGAGTTGCTATGCACGATGGTGCACAGCTCTGTATTATAATATATGGTACAGATGGCACCTACCGTGCATTCATGGAAAGATTTTGTCCACCCCTCCAAAAAGATATATTTACTTAAAATGACTCAAAACAGATGGACAGACAAATCTGTCTTCGATATTTAATACTAATATATTAATGTGCAAATGACTTATAACAATAGGTTTGTTTTCTAGGGCCTAATGCAGTGGTTGCCATAAGAACACAAATTATGTGTACATTTTAATGCATCTATGCTTCATAATTATGCATGGTTGTGTGCTGTTATAATTGACATAAAATATAAAACAGGTCAAAGAGCAGCTATTAAAACTATTTTTCATTTTGCTTCTTGACAGGCGGCAACATTGGTGCCTGGTACATTTAATAGGGCCATCCATGGAATGTGCAGATAGTCACAAAGCCGCAGCCATATTAAAGGGCTCCAGAATTTGTAACCTAATTATTTCAAACATTTTTTTTAAGGCTCGTGTTTTTCTTTGGGGCTGGGGGGGGTCCTATTTTGAGATCAAATACACAAAATATTTTAAAATAGAAATAAATGAGAAAGAATTGTGAGCAAGCAGGTGTGTGTGTGTGTGTGTGTGTGAGAGAGAGAGAGAGAGAGAGAGAGAGAGAGAGAGAGAGAGAGAGAGAGAGAGAGAGAGAGAGAAAGAGAGAGGAGAGAGAGAGGAAAGAGGAAAGGGGGCAAGAGAGGAATTTTATTTTAAAATAATCTATTCTGAGAATTTTTTTTCTTTTTTTTTCTCACTTGGGCAAAGTTAAGTAATAATTTCCACTAGTCTTAGCTTCTATAGAATTTCTGTTCTGTACACCCCTCACTTCTTACTTTGAATTTGTTTTTCATCACTCTTGATTAACTCCTCATTTCCTAAAGGGTTACATGGTAAGAAACTAGCTTGCTTATTTCATAATGCACTCACCTCACCTGTGAGGGCTGAGCACTGACTTTCTCTTTGTACCCATGGGGGAGGGAGGGGGAGAGAGGTGAAGGCCTTGCTGGAGGAACACTAAGCACATAGAACCCAGGACGGAGGGAGCATTGAGCTTTGAGCCTCAGTCCAGATCACAGCCACCTGCTCAAGCTGCCCGAGCTTCTTCAGAGGGACTGAACTGGAGTGGTTCTTTCTGTCATAGAGCTTCATAGAATGTGATCGACTGAGGGCAGTGAGACAATTCAGAAAAATTTACTTCTAGTATTTTTCCAATACATAGATTTCTGGAACTGTAAGACCAAAATGAGAAATTCATACTCAAAGGCTTCCTTACTGTATTGTGATATGTCAACACAGCTGGCCTAATTTCCTTTTGTTTCAGAACTTTTATTTTAGCCTGCAAGGATAATTCTTTTCAAACAGGGAAGGATACTTTTTTTTCCTCTTACATAAACCAAAACCTCATACCCTCTAATATGTTTTCAAGAAGTTTCCTCTATATAAACATTTGGAATAATTATACCGTTACAGAATAAAATGAAAAGAAATAGAGGGAAGCTAAATCAGGCCCAGGCTTGGACTGCTTTCCCATGGTTTCTTTATGTGATGTTTCTGTCTTCGAGGAGGGCAGTTCCGAGGTAATGAGCATGGAAGTCATGCACCAAGGATTAGAATAAAAAGTGCCAAGTGGAAATAGGAGCTAGAGAAATTGCTCAGCACTTCCTAGTGTATAGTGCTCTGGGAGTGGACCCATGCAAATAAGTGCACAGCTGCCTGACCCAGTCATCTTAGGGATCTGACACCCTCTTCCTGCCTCTATAGATGTGGGCTCTCATGTGCACATACAAAGTGACACACATACATAATTAAAATATATCTTTAAAAAAACAAGTCATGCCGGGCAGTGGCGGCACACACCTTTAATCCCAGCACTTGGGAGGCAGAGGCAGGCGGATTTCTGAGATCGAGGCCAGCCTGGTCTACAGAGTGAGTTCCAGGACAGCCAGGCCTACACAGAGAAACCCTGTCTTGGAAAAAACAACCAAACCAAACCAAACTAAACCAAACCAAACCAAACAAAACAAAACAAAACTAACTCATAAACTAACAGAATGCAATGCCAGGAGCCGTGGTAGAGTGATTGATTAGCAAGTATCAGGCTGTGTCCAATCCTAAGTAATGTGTTGGTGAAAGGAACAGCGATAGCATCATCCACTCTTCCTCTTTTTCTTCTCCCTCATCCTCCTCTAATAAGTATTGCTAATGATTTATTCAGTTATTTCTACTCCACAAAGTTCTGATGGACACTAAGAAGCAACTGGTCAAGGAAGAAAGGTTAAAGTTAAGTCAGTTGCTATATATGATCTCACATCTGCATTTGTCTAAATACTTGCATATATTAGCTCATTTACTCCTGTTTAGATGTGAAGAACATGAGGCATAAAGAGATTGAGTGTCATTGATCATAAATGTGTCCCGTGGCAAAGCCAGATTTGGTGTGGTTTCTTGTTCTTTCAAAAGAGGGGAGAGGTAGAGAGACTGGGGTTTGGAAACCCAGAGCCTGCCCCATCATAGGCATGACATGTAGTATATGGCATTCTTACAGCAGTGAAAATGGAAGCGTCAAGTTGTTAGGTAGAAATGAAAATGGATATAGACTGTTGTGACCTTAATATAAAAAAAAGTAAACCTCTTTTAAAAGAACATGCTTGGTTATGGGAGAAATATGACTATGATTTATAATAATTTTACCATCACATAGGCGTATCTAGGGCCATTATTATTGTTATTATTATTATTATTATTATTATTATTATTATTATTAGTAGTAGTAGTAGTAGTAGTAGTAGTAGTAGTAGGAGTAGTAGTAGTAGTAGCAGCAGCAATAGTAAATTTTTTTTGGGACAAAGTTTCCCTGTCTAGCACTGGCTGTCCTGGCACTCAGTTTGAAGACCAGCCTGGCCTCAAACTCACAGAGATCCTTTTATCTCTGCCTCCTGAGTGCTGGGATTTAAAGGCATTCATCACTACTACCTGCCTAGGGCCAGTATTTTAAGCCATATAAAAGCTCACCTTGATGCCTTTATGACCAGAAAGATAGAGGAATCAAGAGACAAAGTGTATTTTTTTTTTTTTTTCGGCTCTAGTTGCTTGGTTCGACAATACTGTGCTGTTGCAGGAAGGATTTCAGTTGCCAAAGCTCTGTTTATTCCACTCATTCTGTTTTTTTTTCCCTAGCTCATCTTAGTTTGCTTTCTGATGTAATAAGCTCTATGCCAAAAGGCAGTTCAGGGAGAAAATGGCTTATCTGACATAGCCTAATCTTACTCCATTATGAACTCAGGGCAGGAACCTGGAGGCTGAAACTGAAGCAGAGACCATGGAGGAACACTGCTTACTGGCTTGCTATCCATGGCCATCTCAGTCTGCAGTCCTATGCTCTCCTGGGACCACCCTCCCTGGTGTGGAGTGAGCTGGATCCCCAGAGCAAAGATTGTCTTTGCCACTGTTCTATCAATGTGAAGAGACACCGGGATCAAGGTAACTCTTACAAAGGAAAACATTTCATTGCAGTCTTACTGACAGTTTGAGAGGTTTAACTCATGACAGGGAGCTTGGCAGCATGCATGGCTGAAAGAGCAAGCAACACTAGGCCTCCTGATGGCTTTTGAAACCTCAAAGCCCACCCTCAGGGACACACTTCCTGCAAGGTCATGCCTCTTAATCCTTCTGTTTCAAATGGTGCCACTCCCTAAACATTCAAATACATGGGCTTATGGGAACCGTCCGTTTCAAACCCATTAAATCATTAAGAAATCTTAATCTTAAATCATTAAGAAAATGCCTCACAGTCCAATCTGATAAAGACATTTTCTCAACAGAGGTTCCCTCTTCTCTGATGGCCTTAGCTTTTGTCAAGTTGACAATACAAGGAACAGACAACAGCCACATTCTTAGCCAGGACAATCCAGTGTATTTATTTGAAATTTGATTGATTTACCGTGTCTTATTTCTGCATAGGCTATCTCAAGCTCAACACAGCCCCTTCAGCAGTCCTGAAGGCAGCAGTGCTTGGAGCTGCCTCACTTAACAGCTGTGCAGTTTTACAAACTGAACACTCCCCTTTCATTTGGGGTACAACATCACAGAAAATACGTTATTTATAAATACCCTAAATTATACATATTTCTGCATCAACTAAAAGTGGATAAAATTTGATTGAATCCTCACAATTATTCCCTCTATAATATTCTCCTAGATTTCCAAGACAGATGCAGCATAAATTGTACTGTGTCATAAGCTGAGGAAATCTTTTCAATATTTTTCAAACCCTGCCAGTTCAGCTAAGGGAATGAAGTTGCTCTCTATGTCCACTCCTTTGCAGCCCCTATAGTTAGTCTGTTGGTATGTTAAACCCATTCCTTCTGTAAGTACTTCCCCCGGTTGTCCCTTTGTTTGAATCCAGGGTTTAACTGGGCTTCCGTCATTTCCACCAGATGGAAATTCACCATCCCTATAACTATTTCTGCAACACTTTCAAGCACACTGACACCTCATCACCATGGCTGCTCAGAGTATCTTCCCTCAGAATGGCTATTCTTTTAAACTAATGACTTCAGCCTCACATCCTCAGAAGCCTACAGTACCTTCTTGACAAGATGAGAAGATAGCTTGCAATCTGCTATCTGACTTTGAGTCCAGGGCCCCTGAAATGCCCTTTACCTCAGTGACAAAGACTCTGCGCCAGGTCACAGCACTTCCTGCTTGTCCCTCACATTGTTCTTGTAGTTTATTTAAGCAGTTCCTCTTATTTATATTATATATATCTGTATATTTTAAGTTCTACATCATGTGTTAGCCCTTAGTCCAAAGTCTTTCTCCTAACTACTAAATTTTTCTTCCTTATAATCTTTCAAACCTTGATTTTGCTTCTCTTGTAGTCATAAGCAGGTCTGATTATATCCTATCCTGATAAGAAACCATGTTTTCTTGATCAAGGATTATCCAGCTATTCCCAGTCAAGAGCTGCAGTGCAGTATTGCTCAGGAAATGTGGACTGAACTTAGAGCAATTTGAGTTGCATCCTATAGCAGCAGGTGCCTGCACAGCAGTTTCTTAAAGCACAATCTTGGCTGCTATGTGCACCGAGTTCTGTTCTGTTCAGCAATTGGAAGAAAGACCCTGGGGTCACATTCTGGGCATAGTGAAAGGTATCCATGGAGACAGGGATTTGCCCTGGGAAAGCTTTCCTAAGGAAAGAGCTTGCTTACAACTTCCTACCAGAACTCTATACTCTTTTGGAGTTTGCACGCAGGAGGTTTTGCAGGCTCCGTGTAGTGTTTCTGTTTTCCAGTTTCCCATGATGCAGAGACTGTGGGGGCAAGGTTGGAAAGAAGGCAAACATCCCTCCTCTTGCATAAGCATATGCTGGGAGCCTCCCTGGCCTCTCGATAAGGGAAAGAGCCAGGCTCAGTGTGTGATGCTAAAAGTTTCAAAGGAAAAGAAAGAAAATAGACAGCACATTTTATAAAACTGAAACTCGTAGGATGTCTAGGAATTCAAAACACTTTTATTGCCTTAAAAAAACGTAACATGACAGTGGTTCTATGTCTGCTTTTTTTCCCTGGTAACATAAATGGGAATAATGGGCACTTCTTGTCTCTTGATGCTGTGCATCCCACTTGTTATTAGCAACACAGGCTTATATTGTAGCCCACATTGTGCCTAGTTACAGCTATTTTTTATAAGCAATGAAGCAAGCTGGGTAGATAATGTCAATTCAGATCTTGGCTTCTGGATGGTCATCGGGTAAAGAGTAGAGACCTAACACTCAAGGAGGATGACTCTTCAATAAAATGGTAAAGACACGTCCCTCTCCCCCGACCCATGTCAATTCTGTTGTGTGTTTTTAACTCAGTAATAAGAAAGGAAGACAAGAGGTTGCCACTACAAGAATATTCTCTAACATTGGAGAGGGAAGAGCCAAAGTGACTGTAGGCTTTTGTTTCACCAAATGTCAAAGGTTGCTAAAATATTCTAAAATACAAATGAGAGAGGATGAAATGGAAACTTGGGGAGTGGAGCATTATGTCATTTTATCTGAATCTCATTCAGTGATGTCAAACTGCCCACTTTCTTCTTTGGACATTATTTGTTATTTCTAAGCCCCCACTCTTCCCTCAATACCACACCCATGAAAATAAAACAAATGAGAATTACAAATGAATGTCAGGAAAAAAAAGACCAAAGGAACAGTTTATACATACATACGTGTGTGTGTGTGTGTGTGTGTGTGTGTATGTGATTGCTATGTTATTACTTTATGGACTATTACAAAAATTGTTCTAAAATTAAAATCTATAGGAATAATAAAACTTTGCTAAAATCCCATTGTCTGGAGACAAACACAATAATCTATTGACCATCTTTTCAACATATTTTTCTATAGAATATTTTTTACTGATTTATATATCATACATCTTGTTCTTAATGCAAGCACACATGTGTATTTTTACTAATTCTGACCTTACATATCTAGTACAATGTATGATGCTATCTACTACAATATATTTCTGAAAAGGAATGTCATATACTCTGTAATATTAGTCAAATAGCTGATTTGGCCCATTTAGCTTGATTGTTAAAGCAGTTTTTATATAAATATTGGCCATTTGGATTTAATTTAGCTTGAATTGCCTCCCCTGCCTCCTCTCTCTCTCTCTCT
>NW_022196897.1:44368656-44385120 GCF_008632895.1 Mastomys coucha
CTCTCTCTCTCTCTCTCTCTCTCTCTCTCTCTCTCTCTCACTTCTTCTCTCTCTCTCTCTCTCTTCCTCTCTCTCTCTCCATCCCTCTCTCCCTCTCCCTCTGTGTGTGTGTGTGTGTTGAGTCAGACTTGCACAATTTAGCTGTGTCTGGCCTTAAAGTCATTATGTAGATCAAGCTGGCTTTGAATTTACAGAAATCCATTTGCTCGTCTCAAGTACTGGGTTTAAGGTAGGAACCCCCTACACACCTGGCATTCTTTATCCTTGATCCTCCATTTTTTTTTTTTTTTTTTTTTTTTTTTTTTTTTTTTTTTTTTTTTTTGAGACAGGGTTTCTCTGTGTAGTCCTGGCTGTTCTGGAACTCACTCTATAGACCAGGCTGGCCTCAAACTCAGAGATCTGCCTGCCTCTGCCTCCCAAGTGCTGGGATTAAAGGCATGCACCACCACTGCCTGGTGATCCTCCATTTTTATTGGAACTTTCTGGTTCTTTTTTAAAAAAGATTTATTTATTTTATTTTATGTATTTGAGTACACTGTAGCTGGTTGAGTACTGTAGCTGGTTGTGAGCCTTCATGTGGTTGTTGGGGATTGAATTTTTAGGAACTCTGCTCTTTCCAGTAGGCCCCACTTGCTCCAGCCCAAAGATTTATTTATTATTATACATGAGTACACTGTAGCTGTCTTCAGACACACAAGAAGGGGGAGTCATATCTCATTATGGGTGGTTGTTAGCCACCATGTGGTTGCTGGAATTTGAACTCAGGACCCTCGGAAGAGCAGTTGGTGCTCTTTGCCGCTGACCCATCTCACTAGCCCCTTTCTGGTTCTTTAAAACACAAATTTGTGACAGATTTCCTTCTTAACACATTCAAATGTTGCCTTTTGGCTTTATTAATGATAGTTTGCAATATAAAATACTTATTCTGGTTTGTTCTCAGCTTTTTTTTTTATATAATAGTTTATTAGTTTTTGAGAATGCTGTAGTGTGTGGTGGTCTGAATAAGAGTGGTCACCACAGACTCAAACATATACTTGAATGTTTAATCATCAAGGAATGACAATATCTCAGAAGGATTAGAAAGATTGAGAGGTGAGGCCTTGTTGGTGAAAGTGTATCACTAGGGGTGAGCGTTAAGGTTTCAAAAACACAAGCCATGTGTGGTGGTTTGAATATGCTTCACCCATACGGAGTGGTACTGTAAGAAGGTGTGGCCTTGTTGAAGGAAGTGTGTCACTGTGGGGGTGGACTTTGAAGCTCTGCCCAGTACAGAAGAATTATTCCTTCCTGGCTGTAGCTGGATCAAGAAGCAGAACATTCAGCTCTTCCAGCACCATGTCTGCCTACACACTATCATGCTTCTCACCTTGATGATAATGGACTGAACCTCGGAACCTGTAAGCCAGCCCCAATTAAATGTTGTTTTTGTAAGAATTGCCTTGGTCATGGTGCCTGTTCACAGCAATTAAACCCTAACTAAGATACCATGCCCGATGGCTCTTCCTCGTCCTTTGGATCTGGATATTGCACTCTCATCTACTTCCCAAGCACCATGTTTGGCAGCTGTCAGGCCTGCTGCCATGAGAATGGACTAAGCCTCTAAAACTAAAAGCCAGCTCCAGTTAAATGCTTTCTCTTGTAAGAGTTGCTTTGGCTATGGTATCTCACAGAAACAGAAGGGATGACTAAGAAAGTGTATTTTGATCACATTCATCCTGCATTCCTCCTACTATTTTCAGATCAGTCCTATCATTTTTCCACCCCCTGCCAACTTCATGACCTTTTTAGTTTAGTTCATTTTTGCTTTGTTTTTGAGACAGGGTTTTTCTGTGTAGTTCTGGCTTTCCCGGAGCTCACTCTGTAGAGCAGGATGGCCTCAAACTCAGAGGTATGTCTGTCTCTGCCTCATAAAGTGACTTAGGTGTGTGCAACCACCATGTGGCTGACTATTATTATTATTATTATTATTATTATTATTATTATTATTATATAAATAACACACTGTTCTAGAACTCAAGGAAGGAACTTGAAGAAGCAGAAATTATGGAGGAACATTATATACTGGCTTGCTTAAGGTTCACCTTCAGCTTCCTATTTTGTACTGCCAACAGTGGGCTGGACCCTCTTACATCAACCAGCAATCCAAGAAACTGCCCATCCGACACAGACTCTATGATAGAGGCAGTTTTGAGGTTCCATCATGCCAGGTGTATTCATTTGACAGCTAAAGCTACCTATGAGACTCACGAAATCCAAGTGGTGACATACATATACTCATTCATGGGTGTGAGGCATCCACTACAGCAATATAGTATATTTTAATTTTATACAGTTAAACCAATCTTTTATAGTTCATAGATTTCTTATTTTGTTGCAAAACTTTCCAATCCTTCATTAATACATATATACTAACTTTATTTAAAGTTGCTAATTTTTATTTTTATTTTTTTTGCTCTTCATTTAAGTGTTCAGCCCATCTGGAGCTTATTTTTGTGCATGTGGTGAGGTAGGGATCCAACTTGCTTTTTTACAGGTGAAAAGCCAGTTGTGATAGTACCATTTATTAGCGTATAACACATTTTTCATATTGAAATGAAATACAAATGAAGTATATTGGGATTTATTTCTTCACCTTTTATTCCAGTAATACATTATTCATTCCCAAGTCAGGAAAATACTCTTGAATATAATCACTGTATAGAATGTTGATTATCCAAAAATCATTTAGAATTATCTCTAATTATTCTCACAGATCTACTCTTCTAAAAGCATCTCATTGAAAAGAAGCTTTTTTTTTTTTTTTTTTAAGATTCTGAGTAAAGTTGCATAAAATGTATACACTAACTTTGGGAGAACTGACTTTCTTAAGATTTTTTTTTCTTGGAAATAACTTTCATTATGTGAAGCATTCACTTGGAGTTGATAACATTTTTCTCACGTACCTCTATAATCTTGTATAAAATAATTTCTAAAAATTAGGTGTTGAGGGATGCCTTAGTCAGTAAAGCACTTGCCATGCAACATAAGGACCTGACTTTGGTTCCCCTGAGCCTCCTGTTTAAAAAGTTGGGCATAGAGGACTGGCAATGGTGGCACATGCCTTTAATCTCAGCACTTGGGAGGCAAAGGCAGGCAGATTTCTGAGTTTGATGCCAGCCTGGTCTACAGAGTGAATTCTAGCACAGTCAGGGTTACACAGGGAAACCCTGTCTGGGAAAAAAAAAAAGTTGGGTATAGCAGCACATGCTTGTAATCCTAGCACTGGGGAGGCATAGGCATTGAGGTACCTCAAGCTTGCTAGCCTGGGGAACTAGTGAGCCCTAGGTTCAATGGAAGACCCTGTATTGAAAACAAAAGAGGAGAATGATAGAGGTAAGAAACCAGATGTCCATCTCTTGCATATATGGGCTCATACATGTATATGTATGTTTCATACATCTGAAGTATGTGCACATGCATATATATCCACACCCAATCACACCACATCTCCACAATTCCCCTGCTGCCACAGACATGATAGGAGGGAGTGAGACAGTTAAGTCTCATCTCACAGGGGTTGAATATTTGTGAGAAATTGTTGTCTTTTGTCATGTCCCATCTAATAGCACTACTATTAGATGTTGAGGGAATGATGTTGAAAGGAGACAAAAAGAAGGATTCTGTGAAGCAGATAGCTTACAGCTCTCCTAGACCCTGCTCCAAACTTAGACTCTCTCTTGATTCACTCCAACTTCTTTACTTCAAAAGATACATGTCCTGCCTACAACATGTGCAGAGGCAAAGATAGAGCAGAGTCTGAGGCAATGGCCAACTAATGACTGCCCCAAATTGAGACCCATCCCATGAGTAAGAATCACTCCCTGGCACCATTACTGACACTCCATTATACGTGCAGACAGGAACCTAGCCTATCTGTCCTCTGAGAGGTGCCAATGGAAAGAGATGCAGAGACTCACACCTAAGCAGTAGATGGTGCTCAGGGAGTCTTTCAGAAGAGTTGGGAGAAAGATCGAGAGACTCAGAGGACAAGGACTCTACGGGAAGACCAACAACATCAACTAACCTGGACTCTTGGGAGCTTCCAGAGACTGAATCACCAACCAAAGGGCAAACTCAGGCTGGACCTAGGCCTCCTGCAAATAAGAAACAGATTGGTCTTCATGCAGGTCCTCCAAATAATTGGAGCAGGAGCTGTCTCTGAGCCTGTTGCCTACCTGCCTGCCTGTGGATCCTGAGTCCCTAAATGGACATTCCAGTTTGACATTAGTAGGAGAGGATGAGCAACTTGATGTGCTGAATGAGAGGAGAATTGGGATATAGGGTGAGGGTTGTAGGGGGCAGTTGATATCCAGAGGGGGGCTTCTCCTATACCCTCTCATGTAAGTCCTCCCCCATTCTCCTTAGAAGGGGAGAGGCTGATATTGGGTTGTAAAGTGAATAAATAAATTTAATAATAAAAAGCTATGTCTTGGGCTGGCAAGATGGCTCAACCAGTAAGAGCACTGACTGCTCTTCCAAAGGTCCTGAGTTCGGATCCCAGCAACCACATGGTGGCTCACAACCACCCGTAATGAGATCTGACGCCCCCTTCTGGTGTGTCTGAAGACAGCTACAGTGAATTACTCCAGGGCGACTGGGGCCAGAGCAAGGGAGCTAGCAGGGCCAGATCGAGCAGGGCCAGCAGAGGTCCTGAATTCAATTCCCAGCAGCCACACACATGATAGCTCACAGTCATCTGTATAGCTACAGTGCACTCATACACATAAAAAAAAAAAAAAAGCTATGTCTTCAAAAATACATTGGATCCTACAGCATTTGCTAAATGCTTTACTAACACTGAAAACCTAAATTCCTTTTATATACTTAAAACAAATTTCTGTATTAGAGAACCTTGAAACATGTTTTATAGCTCATCTATATTAGAAAGCTAATGCATGATTATTGCAAAAATCCAAACAACATGGAGAAGTCATGCAAATTAATAAAAAAATTATAATTTGATCTTCCAAAAAATCTTTGATTTTATCACTCAAAATGAAACCATACTATATTTTGTATTCCCACATTTTAATATACCTTTATCTCTCTATATATGTATGTATATAAATGTTAATAAGTATAAATGTTACTTATTTTTAATGGCTGTATATTATATTCTGTTTAAGAAACTATTTAGTCAGTATTTTAGTTACATGTATTACAACCAATTCCTAATGAGTTCTAAAATAACTTTGTGCAAATATTAGTGAAATTGAGAATACCGTGCCAAAAGGCCTGCATATTTAAATTTGAATCTGCAGCAGCTTTTTGGCCTTTTAAAATGTATTATCAGTTAACAGGTATCTCTATCAATAGTGAATTTACCATCAGCACTTCCAGATTTTAAATACTTCAGAATTTATCTGCTCAAACATGCAATGAATTGCCATAAATGATAAGAAAATGACGTGTGCAGATAACTCCTTCAAAAACCTTTTTCTAAGGGATTCAGTAGCATGATGTTAGAAATGCCTCCATTTTCAAAATTCTCCACAACTTCATCTTTCTGGCCTAGGGTTATAGCTCAGTGGTTAGAACATCCTCTAGTATGTGTGAGATCCTAGGTTCAATTACTACCCCACCCCCTGCCCTTCTGCGATTTGTCTGATCATATTTCCAGTTTCTTTTTAAAGCCAAGTGTGTGCAGTTAGGCCACCCCCATCTCCAGGCATAAGCTTTAAGCTGTTTTTTGAGCTGTTTTTGAGCTTCATCAAGTCACCACAATTCTATCTGCTGAACTCAAATGTTCACTTGTGAAATGGCTTTTAAGGGAAGCTTAAACTCAACGTGCCCCACACAATTTCTTCCTCCCCTAATGTGTCAGTCCTTCAAATCTCCAACTTCATGATTGGAACCATCCTTACAATCCTGCCATTGTTAATCTAATTTACCAGATTGTTACTTCAAGGCTCAGACCAAGCTGATGTTTTAAATTCCACTGCCTTCCTCCCATATTCTAAATCCACGTGACCTATCAGTCCCATGAGATAGGATAAATGCCATCCAACACCTTCTCATCTGAACCATAGCCACCCTCAACACCTTCCAGAGACTCGCTGTTTTATTTTAAATCCTGATGCTGATCTTTCAAAGGGCTTCCAAGGCTATGCACTGTGTTTTCCCATGTGTTGTCTCCTTTAGTTTCCTGTGGCCTTCTTTGCATTTATGAAACGTATCAAGCCCGCCCTTGCTCCAGGCTTTTGGCTTGCTGCACTGTCTACCTGGTTTTCTGTTTGCCTGACTTTTTGTACAGCTGGTGCTGCCTCTTCATTCTGGTCACAGATCCAATGTTACAGCTTGAGGGAGTCTTTCTCTGACTTCTACAGTGCAGAGTGCCCCTCTCAGTGCAGAGCAATTACTACCAGCTGACAGAATTTTGTGCATCTCCATTTGAATTGTTTGCCTCCTTCTTCTTCTTGATTCTTGAAAGGACCCCTTTTCAGTTGCCCTTGTGTGAGTCTGCTAAGCCTACAATAGCATCTGGGAGTCAGAAAGCACATAGTGCAGATTTGCCTGATGGTTAATTCCTGAGCCTCAGGCTCATGATCCTGTCTCTCAACAAAGACCAGACTTGTCTTTTTTCCTGCTCTAAGCAGAGTTGATACTATGACAGAGGTTAATTTTGCTCAGATTGTCTGGGTTTTAGTGTTGTGTCATTAAGGAAGGAAATCGGATCTAGACTCTGGAGCTTTATGTAGTTACAATAGGAAAGAACGGCACTACAAAAGGGTGGCTATTTGGAGCCTTTGAGGTATCTGGAAAGAATCTGTTCTTTTTAATAAGTTCAAAACTTGGATGCTTTCTCATCCCAGAATTCTCTCAGTTTTCATTCAGGTGTAACCTTCCTTATAATATAATGAACAAGATGTCTACCCCAGTGGATGTTATGCACATGCAATATCCTAGTGAGCAACACAAGTGAGGTACCATTGGACAAGATGTTGGCCAAATCATGAGTCCTTGCTTCAAAGTACCTTTGGCCGCCCATGGAAAGTTTTCAGCATCTTTGTTTTTGTTTTTGTTTTTGTTTTTGTTTTTCGAGACAGGGTTTCTCTGTGTAGCCTTGGCTGTCCTGGAACTCACTCTGTAGACCAGGCTGGCCTCGAACTCAGAAATCCGCCTGCCTCTGCCTCCCAAGTGCTGGGATTAAAGGCGTGCGCCACCACTGCCCGGCAGTTTTCAGCATCTTTGAAGGTTGTTTCATGAACCTTCTCTGCCTCATCTCACCACTCAGATGAACAATTATTTTAACTCTTGTCATTGAAGATTAGATTTGCTTGTTTATGAAATTCATACAAGTAGAAGCCTGAATTCCTACGTTTTGTGTATGGCTTCTTTCACTTAACCCAGTATTTGTGAGAGTCATCCTCATTGTGAATGGGGCGTGCAGTTCTTTCTTTTTTTGCTAATGTTTCCTGGGATTATCTGAGTTCTTTCTAAAGCAGAAGCACTTGACGCTTCTTTTAAGCCTGGGTTGGTGATTTGGCAGAGGTCTTGCTTACTGGTTTTCAAATGATGCCACTCTTGTGGAATGTATCAGGATAGTGTTGAGCCGGGCAATTTCCATAATCCAACCGAAGTAGTTGAGCACCGTGCACACTGCGTGATCATCTTGAGTCAGACTGGAGCATGCAGTCAACCTGAACGAAATGAGTTCAGTCACAGAGGGCCAGACTTCTTAATTAGTTCTCACCAGCAAGGACATTTTATGTTTCCAAAAGTCAAGTACGAATTCTTCAAGTGACACAATTCAGGAAGACTTCATAAGAGGGAATTAAGCCTAGTCTCCCACTGTCATCAATAGCATCTGAAGCCATACTCATTTATTCCTCACTGTTAGTGTTCTTAGAAGGACCAATACGCTATAATAAAAAAGTAGTTCTGAACTTTAGTGAGATGTCATTGAACAAGAGTTATCGAGTGCAGCCTCTCTTATTGACCTTTGGCAGGTGGGTAGCACTCTCTTTTGCCTTTATCTCCCCCTTATTTTCTGCAGTCCTCCTATTTCTATCAAGAAGCATGTTAAATGTACAAACCAACCAATACTTTATATTCAGGCACCCATTTATACCCATGTGCTGTTTAAATGTAGGAAGAATTCTGAAAGTCAAGAAACGCACTATAAATGTATTTTTGTTTTTATTTGTTTTGTTAAGCTTCATTTAATGTGGGGTAAATTATTTGTAATTTCGAGACTGTGTTTATAAATGTTAGGAACAGAATGTGGTGATACAACGTGCTGACACTTTAGAAACGATTTGCTATTGCTGTTAATAATGAATGCAAGCCTTCTCTCCAAGTCTCAAACACATACCTCCATAGAGAGTGAGGCCAGTACTTTTGGGACCAATTCTTTCCATCTTCAGGCATCACCCTGGCAGTCTCCCTTCCTTTTAGGATGACTTAGTCTCAATCTCATCTAAAGGCAATGAAGTTCTTTGCATTTTGTGCCCCATAAAAGAAGAACAAATAATCAAAGGAAATTTAATAAGTGGTAGCAATTAGTTCTAGGTTCCTTTTAAGGCTTAGAAAGTGTAAGTATTTAGTTGAAAGATTATTGGAATTTACTCATCAATTTTTAGTCATAGAATTTATTTGGATTGTACAGATAGTTTACATTTGTGTCCACTAAAAAATAAAAAAAAAAAATCTATGTCTTTACTACTGAAAGGTCAGATGATCTATTAGTTCCATTTCCTCTGGCTCACGTAGTGGAAACAAGTCATTGTGATAGGGTTTCAAAACAAACATATCTAAAATCCCTAATGAAGAGAGAAATATAGTACATATTTGTTTCTCACAGGACTAGATTGAGAAGGAACTGGTATTTATTGGGGGATACTTACCATTATTTTGTGCGGTTGCATTCTGTTGCAAATCACTTTACTTTATGAAACTGAGAATGTGGATAGCTCTTCTTCCTTTATCCAGGTAGAAACATGCATAAAAGAGTTGAGCTCAAGGCAGCTCTTTGCAAATGAATGGGTAGCAGAACAAAATAATTATAGGTAGCCATTAAAAATCATTCTTTGTATCTAAAAATGACAGCAGCGTGTCAAAATAAAGCTTCATATTTCCCTTCTGGTTCCATCTCAGCTTTCTCTCCTTGCCATCTGTTTGGTAAATGTGACTGTGTTTGATCTCATCCCACCTGTAAGCCGTTACCACATGCCCAATTTCCTCTTCCCTGTGCCTACAGCCCTCCCTGGCAAATCATGCCTTCTACCCTCCAAAACGCAGACAAGGAAGGCTCAAGAAAATGAGTGGGCCATTATTGTTTAATTGAACAATCAGAGCATTATAGTAATACTAACTGTAACTGATTTGGGCAATTTAATGTTTTAAAATCTGTATTCTTATAATAATGCTTAACAAAAGCAATTCTCCTTATAACATTCTCCTTATAGCTACTGCAGGTGAGAACTAATACCAAGCCCTCACTTCTGTCTCCCCCCCATTCTCTTTAATTTGATTCCTTTTGTTTACTTTTGAGAAAAGTCTCATATAGCAAAAGCCTTTAATTCACTATAAAGCTGAGAATGGCCTTGAACACACGACTCTCCCAACTGTTGGGATTATATGTGTCTGTCATCATGGCTAGATTACCAGTTCCTGACTTTGAAACTTTTTAGTGATTTAAAAAAGTTGAGGTATGTTTGTTGCTGTTTTTTTGTTTTGAGACAGGGTCTTTGCTGTATCCCAGGCCATCCTTCAACTAATGAACCTCTTGCCTCAGCCTCCTGGATACTGGCATTATAGGCATGTGTCACCATGTCTTGCTAAAACATACTAATTTAACAGAAAGTTAAATATGTCAAATATCTCTTTTTCAGTAAAAACTATTTCATTCAGAACAGTTTTAGGTACAGTAACTAGTTCTGACAGGACAATACAAAATACGTTAACCAGAAAAGCAAAACAGGGGCTAGAAAGATGGCTCTGTGATTAAGAGCACTGGTTGCTCTTGCAGAGGACATACATTCAATTCCCAGTACCCACACTGTGATTCACAACCATCTGTAACTTCAATTCTAGGGAGGTCAACACATTCTTCTGACTTCCATAGATACACAGAAGACATAGATTCATACATATGAAATAAATAAATAAATAAATAAAAGTAAAACAGAATTCTAATTTTAAAATCTACAATGAATTACATTATGGATATATGCATGTTCATTATACAATTCTCTCATCTTTTCCATATGTTTGAATTTTTCATAATAAAAAATTTTCATCATGCCAATAAGCAGAAAATAAAATTTATAAAGATGGTAAGTTGAGTTGAAGAAATATATTTATAACATATGCTCTCTATGTTCAGAAACCAAGATTAAAATTACAAGCTTAATTTAGGGAATTTTCTGTGGGGGATGTGAGAGGCATGAAAGTTTAACAGAAATAAAGCCTTCTCCGATACAGCCAATGGAAGTAACATTTATTCCCAGTTGCACCTGTATTTCAATAGAGTGTTCATGTGTACTCACTTAAATGTATGTGCATGAATTGGAATGAACTTATGTAAAAATGCCCATGAATAGTTTTAGGTATTATAATCAATGCTCACAGGACATTTATCGGGGCTAAAATCCTAGGTGTCTATGAATGGTGAAAATCGTAGATGTGTCATTTGTTGGGATGGCTTTCTGTTCTGTATTTGTTTAATGAGAAGTTTGTGCCTGGATTCAGTGGCTTGTCGGTCACTGGTGAATGAAAGTTTCCTTGCATTTCTAAGACACATCTGAATTTCGTGAGTCTTGTGGTGTCATCGGTCACCTACAGGGTTAGCATCTTTAGATGTGAAGAAAGTAATCTCAGGTTTGGCCGCCTCTGTTTCTTATCCACATGACTATGTAATGAACAAATTTTGAGCAAAGTGTTTATAAATTTATTCAGTGTGTGTCTGTGTACAGGGGCATACTTGTGTTTATGTCATGCATGTTCGAGGTCAGGACAACTTTCAGAGGGATCCTCCCTATCTTGTGGAGGTCAGGGCACTTGTTTATTCCAGTTTAGCTAGCCCATGGTTTTCCAGGTGCTTTTCTAGTGTATGCCCCCTATTTGGCTATAAAAGTTCTGGGGTTACCAATATGTGTCACTTTATCCAGTTTTCTTTGGTGTGTGTGTGTATGTGTGTGTCACACACCAGGCTTGTGTGACAAATACTCACAGACTTGGGCCACTGCTTAATTAACACTTTTAAGTTCTGGTGCCACAGTGGGAACTGGGTATAAAAGGGGAGTGGAGACCTGTAATCTCAGCACTAAGGAGGCTGAGGCAGGAGCTTGCCTGTTCAAGGCCAGACTGTGTTACATTTGAGACCCTGTTTCAAGAAGCCAAAGCAATAATAAGAGGAATTAGAATTAGAATAGTAATATTGTTTTTTGGTTTAAGCTGTCATGAGGAGCAAATAAGACAATGAGTGTTCTACAATGACCCCAGTGAATGGTCATTACAAGCTGTCCTCAAATGTTAATCCTTCCAGTTCAGAAAAAGCAGCCACCAAAATTTTAATATGATCTATGAGCTATCTCTCAAAAAATACTTTTATAAAATACAAACAAAATAAAGTGATTTGAGTTTAATTTCTTTCCTACTTTGACTATCTACTAAAATAACAGTCAGGTGCTACTTTTGCTGTTGGATTTCAGGAGCGGCCTTTGTGTAATTCACCTGGAATCCTTCTTTTTACATCAGCTCAGGATCTTTCAGTTTGCCTGCATCATTCATTTAGTCCAATTTTGCCTCCTTGGGGAGCAGAAGTACCATGTGTCAAGTTACCCTGAAGCTGCTTGGAACATGGGTTCCACCAGTCACGCTTTGTGGCTGCCTTTCCGATTCTGCTGACTTAACTCCATCTTTTGTTTTATCCCATAAGACCTACAAGTGAGAATTCATAGAGAATTCACTTTTACTATCTTTTTTTCCCCCAATCTTAATGCAAACTCCACAGCCTCAGAATAAATAATAAAGACTATAGGAAAAAAATCTAATGGAAATATAGTTCATTTATTTTGGTATGTCATAGTCTTTAATGTGACTTCTTTGAATGGTTACTGCTATAGAAGACTAAACAAGCCAATGATTATTGAAGAATATAATTCACTAATGGATGAAGCATGTGAATTATGCAACAATATTTAAAAAGGAAGCCTTTATATATTAATTTAGAAAATACATGCTTAAAGTGTTACATATCCATGTGTTTACTACTTGAATGGAACATTGTGGGTATTTGAGTTCTTGTTAATGTAATACCTGTTTAATATACATATATCCATGCAGAATACTTTAAACTCAGTGTTTTAGTTTACTTTCTATTGCCTTGTTAAAGGCCATGACCAAAAGCAACTTGGGGAGGAAAGGGTTTGGATGTATTACAGACTACACTGTATCATTGAGAGAAGCTAAGTTAGAGATCATGGAAGAATGCTATTAACTGGCTTGCTCCCCCTGACTTGCTCACTTTGCTGGTTTTATATACCTCAGGACCACCTGCCCAGGGGTGGCACTGCCTTCAGTGAACTGGGCCCTCCTACATCAATTTTAAACCAAGAAAATGCCCCATAAGCTTGCTTGTCGGTCAATATGCTGGAGGGCATTTTCTCAATGATATTTCCTCTTCTTAGATGACTGCAGCTTGGGACAAGTAGACAAAAACAAAGAAACAAACAAGCAAACAACAGCTAACAAGGCCACATACTATTTCTTTCTGGTTGACACTGAGAAACATGACTGCAGACCATGATTTCAGCATATGCTACCACCATTAAGAGGATTCTATATTAATGAGTGTAAAAACTGAAATGATAAGCTGGCCCTGATGACATAATTATTTCCTTCTCCTATTATTACCCTTTTTGGACTCAGCAAGTGACTGTTCAAGATTTGAAATCAATAAACCTTTAATCTGAGTGTGGAACTGCAGGTCTTCACCGCCGGCCTGGGGTCTTCTCTGTGGTGTAGCTCTCCGGTATTTTCCCTCAGTGGTCCTTCCATGTCAGAGGAGAAAGTTAGCAGCCCTTCTAGGAAGATGGACTGAGAGAAGCCGGTGGATGCCAACGAGGAGAAGCAAAAAAAGGAGACAAGAAGAACAAGTGCAGATGGAGGTCAGTGTTGAGTCCCTAATGAATATGTTAACATACACCTTAATATGTATAACAAACTCAAAGCAGAGCACTATTCTATCGTGGCTGAAAAGGCAGCAAAAGATAGCAAGCCAATTGAAGTCACCCTACCTGATGGCAAACAGGTGGATGTGGAGTCCTGGAAAACCACGCAGCATCAGATTGCATGTGTAGTCAAGTCCTGGCTGACAACACCTTTGTTGCTAAGGTGAACAAACTCGTTTGGGACCTGGACCTCCTGCTAGAGACAGATTGTACTTAGGGCTTCTCAAGTTTGAGGATGAGGAAGCACAGGCAGTATATTGGCACTCTAGTGCCCACATAATGGGTGAGGCCATGGAGAGAGTCTATGGCAGATGCTTATATTACAGCCCACCAATAGAAAATGGCTTTGATTATGATATGCACCTTAAAGAAGGGGGTGTATCCAGCAATGATTTCTCTTCCCTGGAAACTTTGTGTAAGAAAATCATTAAAGAGAAACAAACTTTCGAAAGATTGGAAGTTAAAAAGGAAACATTACTAGAAATGTTTAAGTTAATGTTTCCTACTGAAAGAGTGGGAAAAGTTCCAAGAGGAAGCCAAAAACTGAGACCATAGGAACACAGGGAGGGACCAAGAACTATATTTATTCCATGGATTCAGCCCTGGAAGTTCTTTTTTTTTTCCTGCTAAAAGGAGCCTGCATTTATAATACACTAATGAAATTTATCAGGAGTGAAGTGAATATAGGAAAAGAGGGTTCCAGGAGGTCGTCACTCCCAACATCTTTAATAGCCAGCTCTGGATGACCTCTTGCCACTGGCAGCACTACAGTGAGAACATGTTCTCCTTTGAGGTGGAGAAGGAGCATTTTGCCCTTAAACCAATGAACTGAACAGGACACTGCATGATGTTCGATCATCAGCCAAGGTCCTGGCGAGAGCTGCCCCCTCAGTGGCTCTCACTGTACTCACACAGGTCTGAAGATTCCAGCAAGATGACACACACAAGATGACACACATATTCTGTGCCATGGAGCAGATTGAAGACGAAATCAAAAGTTGTTTGGATTTTCTTCGTACAGTATATAGTGTCTTTGGATTTTCATTTAAATTGAATCTTTATTCTAGCCCAGAAAAAATTCTTGGAAATATTGAAATATGGAACCAAGTTGAGAAAAAACTTGAAAACAGTTTGAATGAATTTGGTGAGAAGTGAGAACTAAATCCTGGTGATGGAGCATTCTATGGTCCAAAGATTGATATACAGATAAGAGATGCTATCAGCCGCTACCACCAATGTGCAACTATCCAGCTGAATTTTCAGTTGCCCATCAGGTTTAATCTTACTTAGGTCAGCCAGGATGGTGATGATAAGAGGAGCCCATGATTGTTCACTGAGGCATCCTGGGGTCAGTGGAAAGAATGGTTGCCAGGCACTGGCAGAGCCTCTCAGGAGACAGCTATATCAGGCTCTTGTCAGCAAGCACTTGTTGGCATCCACGATAGTGTCTGGGTTTGGTCACTGTATATGGGATAGATTCCCAGGTAGGGCAGTCTCTGGATGGTCTTTCCTTCAGTCTCTGCTCCACACTTTGTCTCTGTATCTCCTCCCATGGTTATTTTGTTTCCCCTTCTAAGGACCGAAGCACCCACACTTTGCTCTTCCTTCTTTTCGAGCTTCATTTAGTCTGTGAATTGTATCTTGGGTATTCCAAGTTTCTGGGGCTCATATCCACTTATCAGTGAGTGCATACCATGAATGTTCTTTGGTGATTGGGTTACCTTACTCAGGATGATATTTTCTAGTTCCATCCATTTGACAATACAGAGGTGGATGCTCTCAGCCAACAATTGGACCTAACACAAGGTCTCCAATTGAGAAGCTAGAGAAAGGACTGAAGGAGCTGAAGGAGCTTCCAGTCCCATAGGACCAACAAAAATATGAACCAACCAATACCCTCAGAGCTCCCAGGGACTAAACCATCAACCAAAGAGTACACATGGAGAGATCCATGGCTCCAGCTGCATAAGTAGCAGAGGATGGCCTTGTTGGACATCAATGGGAAGAAAGGCCCTTGGTCCTGAGAAGGCTCTATGCCCCAGTGTAGGGGAATGCCAGGTCAGGGAAGTGGGTGTAGGTGGGTTGGTGAGTAGGGGGAGGGGGATAGGATAGGGGGTTTTCAGAGGGGAAACCAGAAAAGGGGATAACATTTGAAATGTAAATAAAGAAAATATCTAATAAAAATAATAATTGCCATCCTTACAGAAAACTACAGGGGCAAATGGCCTTTCTGGCTCTCTCCTCTCCAGTTGATGGTGGTTCCTGTGGGACCAACATGTGATAAATATGTTCAAAAGGCACGGCAACAATTCCATGATGCTAAATTCATGGCGGACATTGACCTGGATTCATGCTGTACCTTGAATAAGAAGATCAGAAATGCACAGTTAGCACAGTATAACTTCATCCTTGCTGTTGGTGAAAAAGAGAAAGCCCATGGTGAACATCCGCTAGAGAGACAGTAAGGTCCATGGAGAGTGGACTGTGGAGGAAACTGCGGAGCAGCTGCAGCAGCTCAAACAGTCCCACAGCAAGCAGGCAGAGGAGGAGTTTTATTTTATTTTATTTTTATTTATTTATTTATTTATTTTTGCAGAAATGTCTGGAGAGATGGCTCAGCAGTTAAGAGCACTGGCTGATGTTCCAGTGATCATGAGTTCAATTTCCAGCAACCACATGGTGGCTCACAACTATCTATACTGTGATCTGATGCTCTTTTCTGGCATGCAGGTATACATGCAGATAGAGCACTCATATCCATAACATAAATAAATCTCTTTAAAAAGTGCAGAAATATCTGGGCTGGAAAGATGGCTCAACAATTAAGAGTATGTGCTAATCTTGCAGAAGGCCTGAGTTAAGTTTCCAACACCCAAGTCAAGTGGCTCTAAATAACCTGTAGCCCTACTTCTACGGGATCTGTCTCCCTCATCTGGCTTCTCTGGAGACCAGCACTCATGTGCACATATCCTCATACAGACACATAGGCATATGCACAATTAAAAATAAAACAAACCTTAAACAAATGCAGAAATGTACTCCTTGATGCATACACATGTGTCAATATCTGTATGGCTATTGTTGTGGGATAGCCACCAGAAAGGACTACTCAGACATGGGTTAAAGCCAACAGAAAGTTTTTACTAGTTGGCAGGTGACTACACTAGATGTTTAAAATCCTTGCACTGAGCCTTTCTTTCTCTTTTTTTTTTTTATTATTTTTTTATTAGATATTTTCTTTATTTACATG
>NW_022196897.1:44386475-44401051 GCF_008632895.1 Mastomys coucha
CAGGAGAGGGTGGGGTGGCAGGCATGGGGAGTGGGGAGGCAGCTGGGGTTTGTTTTTGTTGTTTTCGAGGAGGAGTTTTAACAGGCACGTGGCCCGAGCTGGCTCGATGTAAAGGAAGACATCGTTCACTGGGAAGCATGGCTTCAAGATGAGCATGGAGTAGTTCTGCAGAGTCTACGTGAATCAGACCTTTTGGTCTGGACAAGGCTTAGAGAATCTCGTTAGATGGGGGTTAAAAAGAGAATCATTAAAAATATTTTGTTCATTAAATGTCTCCAAATTGGAAAATCATGGGGGATGTTTTATATATCTGGGTTATTTTGTATGAATTCAGTCAATTAGAAAATAAAAAAAAATTAAATGAGCCTAAAGAAAAAAAATAAACTATTAATCTATATTTTTTTCCAAAACAATGTTTTCAAAAAGTATTCCTATTAGGAAGAGGAAATCACCAACTAAGAACTAGTTGTTCAATTTCTTCATTTGCACATCTGAACTTTTAGTTTCTTCAAGCAAATTGATCAAAACTGGGCCATTTTCTTACAAACTGGTCTAAACATTTTAAGCGCCATGAATCTCAGAATTCCTGAGTACTCTTTTATTGAGCAATGCCCCTTAAGTGATGACATCCACTGTCAAAGGCATCTTCCAAAAAAAAAAAAAAAATACAGCAATTTTTGAAAGAGAAACGAGATTGTCTTTTAAAGTAATATAACCCTAGTGCAATTTTCTCTCTTCTCCCCATCTCTCTCTCTCCCTCTCTCTCTCTTTCTCTCTCTCTTCCTCTTTTTGACCTGTTTTATTTCCTAGGGGTTTTAAGTAAAGACCTCCAATTTAAAACCTATTATTCTGTGGTAGCTGCTCTCCCCTCCCCCAAGTGAAACCTTGCTGTAATCTCTGCCCTGTTATTTTCTGACTTCTTCACTTTGCTTGGCACTGGCTTATCAAATTCAAGGGGTGTGTGTGTATGTGAATATATGATGTGCATTCGACAGAGCAGACAAGTAATTCTAAATATATTACATACCTACCTGTTTCTTCTTTCACAAATTTCAAGGATTCTTTTGCATCCTGATTTCTTGCTGGTGTAGCTGTCTTGTTCACGGTGTTCATTACTATGACGGTAAGTTTTCAAATGATGGAATTATCTCTGAAATAGTCATTCACCAATCATTTCATTTCTACAAAGTGTGTGGCCTTATATTAATGGCATGGAATGGTTGTAACAACAGAGAGAAAAAACGTTTCTTGCTCACTCTAAGTCAAGTAGATGTATGTCAATAAAATACTAGAGCTGAAGCCTTTTGAGGTAGTATGAGCTCTCCCCATCCATGTTAGCTAGTCTATTGATGCTGTCTTTGTTCAGATCTTATCTAGACCATGTTAGTGAGACTTCACCTAAGTGCCGAGACTGGGAAACATTGTCTTCCTGAGAGCATTCCAATTGGTTCTCCAATACCAAGTGGTCAGCTCTGAAAACACAAACATATGCAAACATTATACAGACTTAGCATGCTGCATTCATGTCTTTAGAAATGTGCATATATATATTATAAATATTTTCTTTCTAACACACATATGTACACATGTGTATGTCATATCAATTGAAGAAAAAAAAAGAACATGAATTTGAAAGAGAGCAAGGGAAGGGTTAAATGGGAGGTTTTTAGAGGTAGGAAAGGGAAGGGAAAATGATATAATTATAATTTCAAAAACTAAATAAGTAATGTTTAAAAAAGGAAGATGGTCTCTGATTTCACAGCCTCCCAGTCAGTGCTGGGAAGAAAGCTTTCTGGAAAAGAACCATCAGCATTTTAAAGCAGTGGCCATAAACTGAAGATATACAAGATATCTGAGGGTGAGCATGACTGTAAATATTTCAACAGGATCAGTTTTCAGGACTTAATGTTCAGTTTGTTCTCACTTCACCTCTGCCTGGCGCCTAGCTGGTCTGATTTGTTCTTACCTGGTTTACTCTTTCTACACTCTCCAAAGGGAAGCTGACAGCACCTGAATCCTCGCAGGGGAAGAGTCCTAAGAACTTCATACTGAACCACAGGCAAACCAAGAAGTCCTTTGACAGAGACATTGCCTCTTAAGAACTACAGCTTAAGAGAGATATTTGCATTATAATTTTATTTTTTAAGATGAACACATATTAGTAATTGTATTTTGAAATTTTATTTTTTGAAGTTTTATTAAATTATTAAGTGATAAAGTCACAATTAAAATCAGAAGAAATATTTTAACTACATTGATGATGTGACATTAGATAGGGTAACATTCAGTAGAAACAGAATAAAAATATTTCAAGAGTAAAAAGGAATTACATAATTTCTCTTTTTCAAAAATGAATAACAAGGATTTCAAATTATTACAGTGTTTTTATTACATTAAACACACTCAGAGAATTTTGCAACATTTTATTTTTATACCATCAATATTTATAACATGCCAGAAATAGCATCTTTTGCAATTAATCATATGGAACTATATTATATATCATAAATGTTCTATGATGTGTATACTTAAATAACATTAATTTGGCAATGTTAGAGGAAAATATTTGAAAGCTTCTGTTCTAAAGGATACTGTTTTTTTAAACAATTAATCATTTCTTCTAATATTAAAATGCATTTGCTTTAGCTAGGTGATGGTACATACCCATAGTCCCAGGAGATGTGAGGAACAGGAGTTTAAGGCCAGCCTTATGCTTGATATCCAGCCTGTGTTACAAGTGACCTTATCTCAAAGTAAAAGATAAATACCAAAAACAAAAGCAAAATCCTACCTGATCTGACTGTATATTGAGCAACTTCATAATAAATTAGGACAAGCTCCTGTCATGGAACATTCTAGGTTGTCCACACTGATTAGAATCTGTCTTAAAGGATCTTAGAGAATACGTCATCAATCACTTGGAGGAAATGGCTTCCTTTTCCTATTTTTAGTAGTTTCAGAAGGATGTAATGTACGACATTTTTTGTAAATACAGGTGTGCCCTGCTCGCTCCCTCTGGTTCTCAGGAGCTGATTGGTGGCTTCCTGCTGTCACTTTTACTTTCAAGTGACAGTGTGGCTAAATTTATCAGTCATGACAGACCACCTTTTGGGACCTGATAGGCAGTACCATCGACAGGAAGCAATGCCTCCTGGAGTAAGGCAGTAAATTAGAAAATGGAACTTCCCAAATCTCACTATTGGGAAAAAGAAGTCTCCCAACCAACCTACTGTTCCTTGTCTTATCTTGTCAACTTGTGGAAATAAGCGAACAGTTTATGAATGTGTGCAGAGGAGACAATCCATCAGTGACATATGTAAACAATAATTGGTGTGTGTTTGTGTGCATTTATACATATACATATAATTGCCTCAGCCATTTCAGACAATGGGTTTGATTATAATTAGCACTTCAGAAGATGAACTGGCATTCACATTGTTTGAAAGAAATGTTATAAAATAAGTAGGTACTCCCAGGGGATCAACAATTGTTGAAGCTCTGCGACAGACTTGTGTCTCATCACAAGTGTTAGAGTCAGTTCCCTGGACTCATGTGCCCCACAAAGCCAGGGATTTACCTGTAGCCCTGGAAGAAGAACAGAATGGACTTCTTGTTATGGAAATGTGAGATAAGACGGAACAGGCTGAAAATGGGGCTGGAGAGATGCCTCAGTGGTTAAGAGCATTGGCTGTGATTCCAGAGGACCCAGGTTCTATTCCCAGATACACATGGAGTTTACAATTGTCCGTCACTCCAGCTCTAGGAGTATGGCACCCTTACACAGACATACATGCAGGCAAAACACTAATGAACATAAAATAATAATAATAATAAATCTAAAAATGGGTATCACATATGTACATATACATGTACACATATACATGTACTTTATATACTTACACATATATAAAGAAAAGTGGATGTGTTAAATACATTAGAATAAACAAAGGACCCCCTGATCTGGGTTCATACATTAGGTCTCTGAAAGGCATGACACAGCGAAATAGAAAGTGAAATAGTAAAAATGACATTTCTGTAGCAGAGACCCACTCTCCACCAGCCTCAAATCTGTCTTTGAATGTGAGCAACTGTGCTGTGTCTGGATGCCTAGAAAAGTCCCTAAGGAAGATTCCAACTGGGCCCTAATGAAGACTCACTCCAGGCAGCGGGTGGTGACATAGGGAGGGGAGCAGCAATGACTGTGAGTGAGCGCACTCACTTTTTCTCTCAGCATCTCTGTAGCTGAGTGCTAGATCATGGCAACACAATTTGACTACAGTTAAGAAAATTCTGTTGGAATACTAAGATTGACCTCATAAGACTGCCTTCATCCCCTGGTGACAGGCAGTATGCTAACTTGGTGTGTAGGTGACTACCAGGCACATGATGAAGTTGGCAGAATGCAAATCAGCTCATTCCTTATTACCATTGTCACTTGGCTATGGGAGAAGGTCCTGCTCAGATTTTGGGTGTAAATGCCAGCCTTAACTGTGCTCCCTCATGCCTTGGTAGCATGGGAAGTGACTCTGTTCCTCAAGTTCTTTAGCTGGCACATTAGGAGACCAGGCTAATTGCCCAGTGACAAGCAATTAGCATATCGTCCTGTTCTCCAAACCTCTTACTCTTGGGTCCCACCACCATTCTTTTTTTGCTGAAAATTCATATCCTGCTGATCAAAGTTGGCATCCCAGAGACAAGTATTTGTCATTACATGTTACTTAGGCATAACAGTTGTAGAAAGCCCGTGGACCTTGGAGTCAGTCAAACCTGGCTTTAAGGTCTTTGCTGCCACTTACTGAGTAATGCAATCTTAGGCAAGTGGATTAATCTCTCTGAGGATTAGTTCTTTTGTCTATAAAATGGAGGATAATGTTTCTTTATTTCCTGTAATTGTTGTGGCAAAATGAGGGGCAAGCAGCTAGTTCATAAGCCAGCACACAGTCAACCTTGGCTACTCTTTTTCCTTCAGTTTGTATACCCTGGGAACTGTGTCATTTTAATCTGAGAGCAAATGGTAAATATGACCTTAATTTGGATATGACTCACTGTGTCTCCTCCAAAATTCAGGTTCTGCCAAAGTGACAGCATGAGAGGATAGCATTTATGCCCTGATTAGACCACAATGACTCCTTCCTCATGAATGAAAGTGGGGCATTTACAAGAGAGGTTTCAGCTGACACAGAGCTAGCGGCTAGCTTCCTCTCATGACAGGACGGCTGAGAACCTTAACCAGACTAAATGTTGGCACCTTGATTGTGGAATTCCAAGTCAGTAGAACTACGAGAAATAAAAGCTTGTGCGGTAGAGTTTGCTGCTCTCTCATGTTTTGTAACATCAACACAAAGGGGCAAAGGCCATGACCTATTTTTGTGGATTGCTTCCCAGTGCTCAAGCCAGTAATACACTCAGCTTTGGAGGTGGAGCCTCCATGTTCAGTATGGGAGCGGGACAGGGGTGGGCTCAGCCTAAAGTGCTAATTCTTTTAAACTCTTAGAGGGTCTGGTGTTTTTCAGGAACTAAGATGTGGACAACGTAGCCAGGGGCTCTGCTGTCCACATCCATGGAGGCCAGTGGCCATGTAAGCACGACTGTGTGGTTTGTGTGGTGTAATGTGATTTGTTAGAGTGTGAGTGGTTTATAACCATCATTTGCGAGTAAATTACTTAGCTGTATTCTTCTTTATGACTAGCTGAAGAAACTAACTTGATGGTATAATATAATTTATTCCTGTGAATGAGTGAGTGACCTTCACATCTCAGTCCATCTCCTATGAGTTACGACCCATTTTTTTCACTCAGAGAAATGGCCTATGTTTTAGCACTGTCCACCATTTTCCGCATGCTGTCTCACTAATTGTGTACATAAATAAAGCCAGCCTTCTAAGATGGTGATGAAAATTCTATTAACACACTAAATATCAAAGTCACTCTGCTTGGTGCATCTTTCTTCTAAAAGTCTGTGAGTATCATGAGCAGCAATGAACTCTCTTTCTTCCTGTTTTGATAATCCCCTTGGTAGACTAAATCATAGTACTCCCATTTTACAGATGGGCAAAAAAAAGGCTCAGAAAGAAATACACAACTTTGGATTGGGGAGAAAACTCAGCTGGTAAAATACTTGCTTTGTAGGTATGAAGATTGAGTTTATTTCCCAGTCTACACACACACACACACACACACACACACACACACACACACACAAATTCCCAAGCAAACAATTTGGAAGTGGTGCAGCCTACTTTTAATAATGGTGCTGAAGAAACAGACATGTAGATCCCTAAGGCTTGCTGGACAGCCAGCCTAGACAACATGGCAAGTGTCTTAGGATTTTACTGCTATGAACAGACACCCTAAGCTATAAATGCTCAGTGGCTTTTATTATCAAAAGTTCTATGTCTTAAATAGTCCATCCAAAACCTTGGTCAGGTCTGTCACAGCAATACTCCATAATCCTGGAACCAATTTCTATCTTAGCTTGGGTTTCTATTGTTGTGAAGAGACATCATGATCACAGAAACTCTTATAAACACAACATTTAATTGGGGTAGGCTTACAGGTTCAGAGGTTCAGTCCATTATCATCAAGGTGGGAGCATGGTTGTATCCAGGCAGGTATGATACAGGAGGAGCTGAGAGTTCTACATCTTCATCTCAAAGGCTAGGAGAAGGCTCTTAGACTGGCTCTCACATAGTGAGGAGGAGGGTTTCATTGCCCACTCCCACAGTGACTCACTTCCTTCAACATGGCCACACCTCCTAATAGTGCCACTCCCTAGGCCAAGCGTATTCAAACCACCACAGCAAGTCTTGTCCAATGAAAAACCCAGTTTCAAAAAACAAGATGGCCAACACTTACAGACAGCTGACCTTTTCCTGCCTAGACCCACCCACATTCACCTTCATACATGGGAACATGTGCAATCCTTCACAAACACACTTCTAGCTCACAGTTTGAAGTTAAAGTCTATCACTGTTGGGTAGTCACAGCCACAGGAATTGTCACCGGGAAGAAGCAGAGAGGGATGGGTATTTGTGCTCAGCTCACTTTTTCCTTTTTGTACAACCCAGGATCTCATCCCAGGGAATGATGTTCACTACCCACAGTGGATAGGTCTTCCCCAAACTGTTAACCTAATCAAGATAACCTTCCATAGATATGTCCAGAAAGCCCAATCCCAGGTGATTCATGACCTCAGTTTGACAGTAGAGATGAACTACGACAAGCAGAGACTGTGATCATTATAACACTTGACTCTCTCATCCTCAAATTTAATTGTCTTATGGGAAACTCAGCAGCAAGTAATTTTGCTGTTTTATCTCATCTCTGTGTAGTTCAAGTTGTGAGAACTGTCACTGTTCTTTATGTGACCCAAGAGAGTCTTTGACAAGAGTTAAGCAGGCCCAGAGAGGGAGGGATGTGGACCGCAAGATGCCAGGTGGGGCTCCTTCCAGTCTTTCTTTCCCTGTTCTGACACTCTCCTTTTGACTTCAAGATTTTAAACATGACTTCATTTGAGGCATCCTAAAGATCAAACAATTAATTCCTGAAGGCCCAGACTGGTTCATTATTACCTCCACTCAGTTTCTTTCTTTCTTTCTTTTTAAAGATTTATTTATTTATTATATGTAAGTACACTGTAGCTGTCTTCAGACACTCCAGAAGAGAGAGTCAGATCTCATTATGGATGGTTGTGAGCCACCATGTGGTTGCTGGGAATTGAAGTTGGGACCTTCATAAGAGTGGTCAGTGCTTTTAACCACTGAGACATTTCTCCAGCCCTCCACTCAGTTTCTAAAGTTTGTGACAGGCTTAGTGATATTTGAGTTGTTCTCTCCAAGTTAACAGACTAGTGAGTGCTTGAACCCTTGGTGTGATGAACTTGGGGCTGTTTTCCTGTTCACAGATTACAGCCATTCACCAGTGACAACTGCTAACTCTCAGAATAGTGTTGAGGCATCCCATAGCTAGTGGGTTCCAGGGAGTCAACAGTGAGTGAATGAGTGTGTGTATTGGTCACAGTGCACACTAGGGAGAAGAGCGCTTTGCTAAAGAAACCATGAAAGTCCTTTAAGTCCACAAGGGTCACGTGCATCAAGGAAATCATTCTGAGCTTTTAAAGAAAAGGATTTGGAAACATTAAAGAACATAATTGGTTTTTGCATGTGAAAGCATGACACAAAATATGCCTCACAAATTTCAAATGCAAGTGCTTTAAACATCAAGTAGAGGTCTTCCCAGAAGAGAGTCAACTTCTCAGAAGAAGGAAGCAGAGAAACTGAACGGTCATCAGTATTCTAGAAACTTGCTCATTGGGAATTTTTCTGCTGCATGCTGTGTTGGTGGGTAAGTTCCTAATGTGAAAGTCTTTCTCATTCTGCAAGGGGTGCAAGTTCCTAGTGTTGAGGTCTTGTTAACTCTGAAAGAAGTGCTTGTCTTCCTTGAAAATGTATTCCCCTAAGAATATCTACCACAACGCATTCAACCAATTCTCTTACTTCTTTACCATACCTTACTTCCCTTCTTTCTTGGGGGAGTCAGCATGAAAGCCATGTTGAACATTGAATGGTTTTCAAATGACTTTACAGGTTTTTAAGTTGGTGGAAATCTGTTGTGACTTGCCCTAGTCTTGTTTGTATTTTGATGCTAATTCTGCTTCCTAAAGAAGGGCTGCCCCGGAGTGTATCACATACTCAAGTGATTCTACATGAACTTTATCCCCATTTTAACTAGTAAAATAAGGGCTAGAGCCTGTGATTGGGTAGTGGAAGGGAAAAATGGGGGTGTAAGTTTTAGAGAAGGAGGGAGGGGAGGGAGGAAGTAGAGATCAGACGGAGGGATGGAGAAAGAGGAAGATGGAGGAAGAGGAGGTGGAAGATGGAGTAGAACCACATGGCTTGGAGGAGCCACAAGTAGCAATGGATCTCTCATAGCTAGGGAATAGAGTATGTTGTGGTATATCTGCTCAATCTAGGCATGTGGCTTATAAATATAACTGTGTGTTCTTTGCATAGACATATTGAGGTTGCAAATTTACTGATACAAATCTGGCTGGTATTACATATTAAGGCTGTCTGATGTTTTCCATTTGTGACGATTTAAGTGGGCAAGAGAGAGGGTAAAACCATGGAGTGGTCATTGGTGGTTGGTATAGCTACCCACCGGGTGGTCAGTTTGTTGTAGCTCCAGGTGTTCTCAGGAAGGATAGGTTTGGGAAGCTTAGCAAGCCACCCTTAGGAACCAGGGCCAGAAGGCCATTTTTTTGACACTGGGCAAGGAAGAAAAGGCAGCTACTGATTCTAGAGCTTAGCCAGAGCTAGCATGGATTTTTAAAATTACACGCAACAGAAATTGGAAGGACTTTTGATTATTTCTTATATGAAAAGGAGGGCAGATGTGATGAGTAAGCAGATAAAAATACTTGCTTCCCAGTCCTGACAACTTGAGTTTGATCCCTAAATCCTATGGTGGAGAGAGAGAACTGACTCTCAGAATCTGTCCTCTGATTCTATGACACACATGTGCACCAACATACATAACACACACACACACACACACCAGTAATAAAATACATACAACAAACGGCAAAAATGCTGTGGGTCTTGCTGGCTACCCAAATGATGCTGAGAAGAGGAGAGTATTTCTGGACTCTTGCTTCCATTTCCAGACTGAAAGGTTCCAGAGAAAGTATGGAGTACTTTTCAGGATGATATATTTAGTTGAGCAAAAAATGATTGCAAGTAGAACTGGAGGAAAAAGCAGAATACTGCCTAAATGGAACACCAAGCAAAGGACCATGGGAATCAAGCATGTACGTGAATGGAGCCAGAACTTGAAAGCATCATAGAGAATCTCCCAATGTGCAAGGCATGCTGAGTTGTTCTTCACAAGAGGATGTGATGAACAGGCTCCAGAATGATGTCCTGTTGGGTAGGAGATTGACAAGATGCTAGAAAACAGATGCAAAAGTGAGAGGCTTATATAGCACATGGAAGAAAAAGGTGAAAGCAATCACTGGAATTTTTTAGAACAGTGACTTGGGAACAAAAGTGTGTTCTCACTAAGCATGGAGTCCATAAACTCAGGAGTTCAGGCATAACTGAGAGTGAACAGGTAAGGCATAAAAAAGCAAACAAGGGTCTTAAAAAACATTTTATCAAAGGGTAGCTTACAGTCAGTGATTGTGTTTAACATCTGCAAGGCTCAAGACATGAACTACAAGACTTCTTCCTTCTGGTGGTAGTGGGGGAAGTCTGTTGACATTCTTTGGTCTACCTGAGGTTTGAGAGAAATGATAATAATGAAAGCAGAGTTGTAAGTGACATTTCCAATTAAACGCAGGCTCTAACTTATGGTTAGTGTAACAAGTGGCAGAAAATAGAACTACTGCACTCAGATTTTATTTTGGATTATGAATGACAGAAAGGGATCTTCAATGAGAAAATAAGTAGAAATTAGAAATGGTGACACTTCCAAACAGGAAATGGAGAGCAAAGAACATGCAACATGTAAGTCAAACCTAGACCACCGGCTCTCAAACACACCTCATATTACAATTGCAGAAGTTTTGAAAAATACTTGTAGGTAATCTAGTTTAATTAGTCTAAAGTGAGGACCTAGGCAGGAGTGTATTAAAAACACCTTTCTGAGAACTCCAATATACAATCATCTGTGAAACTTGCTGCCCTGGATAAATTAACTATGTACCACAATTCACAAGGAACTCATGGGTGTTACAGGCGAGGAACTGGGGATGTGATGGGGGCCAGCGATGTTATTATTGTTGTGTTTTTAATGTAGAAAATGTGGACTTTGGAAATTAGAAAATAAAAAGATTGGCTTTATTCCTAAGTATATTCTGCAAGGAAGTGATGTGTGGCTAAAAAGAAGTAGTGATTAATCTCTCAGTTGGAGCAGATTTTTTAGATTAAATGAGGTAAGTCACTAAGTGTGTGTGTGTTATAAACCTATCAAGAGGAAGTTAGTGCTTTTCAGTGATAGATTCAACAAAGTACCTAATAAGAATTTTGTGTCTGGGGCTGTGGTGATGTCTTGGAGACTAAGAGAGCTTGCTGATTTTAGAGACCCAAAGTTTGGTCCAGTCCTTGCATCAGACAGCTAGTTCATAACTACCTGTAGTATTAACTCTAGAAGATCCAACACCCCTATCTGGCCTCTGTAGACACCTCTATTCACAAGCACATACGTATACATAGAACACAGACAAATGTAATTAAAAGTAAAATAAAATCTCTTTTAAAATGAGTTTCGAGCATAGGGTAATGGTTTTGTTGGTACAAATTATGGACCTTTGGGTATCCATGGTAACAGCACAGAGGTCTCTCTAACAGCAGGTGTCACATGGAAGTAAAGCAGACAAGGCCTATTATATTAGGCCAGCCCCACCTTGAACCAGAATCACTCTGCTTTCAAGTATTTCTATTTCTTCATTTCGAAACAGATGTTATTTCAATGAAGTTATTAATAAAATCAATGTGGAAGCTTCCATTTTAGACGATAAACATCAAAGTAATACGTTAGAAGGTAAGATCCAAGTTGGGTGGTGGTGGTGCACACCTTTAATCCTAGCACATGGAAGGCAGAGGCAGGCAGATTTCTGAGTTCGAGGCCAGCCTGGTCTACAGAGTGAGCTCCAGGACAGCCAGGGCTACACAGAGAAACCCTGTCTCGAAAATCCAAAAAAAAAAAAAAAAAAAAAGATCCATTTGTTAAAAAATATTTTACTGTGGGTCCTTGTTGTAGTAAAAGGGACTCTCCACAACCCAGTCTCCTCGAATTAAAAGCCAGTGCAGTATTCACAGTGAGCTTATGGGGTGACTGTGGGCACAGACAGGCAGGGCCAGTGTGAGCCATCTAGTATCAATTTTCCTAAACTCTTGGTCATGGTCCTATCTGGGCTTCTGAGACATTTGGCAAGATTGAAAAGCGTTGAACATGTGAAAGGCTTCTGAACATAGGACCATCAATGTCCAATGTGTAATGAGTCTGGGTTGTTCCTTGTAGTGCTTGCCATGGGACTTCACCGCAGCCTTGTTCTGAATACCATACTCACGCTTTGCAATGCGTGCGTCATCATGCCACAGAGCACCAGTAGATGCCTCTACCCCTCTGTGGCAGCTTGGAGACCTCATGGAATGAATGGATGGGCTCTGACATAGCATGTGAAGTGTTACTCTCTTAAGCGTAAGGCTTTACTAAGAGAAAACAAAGGCTCAGTACTTTCTTTCCATTATTTCTCAGCCTGTTAGAACTGTATTGTGTGAGAACACTCGATTTCAAAAGTGAGTTGCTGCCTCGAGTCTCTTTTAACACACAAACTCATTAAATGAGTTTTGGCTTGAGATGAGTGCCGCGTTTCCAACAATTCCTGAAATGGGTCTCAACATGCCACTGTCATTTTACATTATACATTTATGCAAGCGGCGTTCTCAGCACTGCTGAGCAGAAAGTCGAAAACATTGACCGACTCTGTAAACTGTTAAAGATGCTCTGCGCCCTCAGTATCAAATGTTCAGCCAGGATTTAATTCTTTATGTCAAAATAAGCAAACAAACCCATCTCATTAGTGAAGCCATTTGTTTTCTTCTTTAAACGATGACTGCTCGTTTTAAAAGAAATTTCTTTGTGATTTCTTTTCAGTAGATGTTTGATTTACATACTCTCTTTATGCACCTATACACCCAGCTGCAGGTAAAAACTCAGGTGAGAGGAGGTTGAGGGTGCAAAAGTTTAAGAAGCCTTTATCCTGGTATCCGAATCAAGCATAAAATAACTTTATCAGATAAAAATGCCAGACCTAAATTGAAAGGAGTTTTGTGCTTAATGTTTTTTTGTTTGTTTGTTTGTTTTTCATTTTAAGGGATATATTAGTGTGATTGTGTCGTCTTATTTTCCTGCTGTGGTGATCAAATACTTTGACTAATACATTTTAAGGGAGAAAGGGTCTATTTTGGCTCACAGTTCCACGTTCTTGTCCATCACAGTGGGGAAGCCACAGTGGCCTGAGCTTGATGGAGCTATTTATTTTGTATCCATTGTCAAGAAGCCAGAAATATATTGTCTCCATTTTAGGAAGTCCAAGATCTCCTACCCAGGGAATGGTCCAGCTCCCAGTCAACATAGGTCTTTCCGTATCAATTACTGTAACCAAGGTTTCCCCTACAGCATGCTTAGAGCCCCATCTCTCCAGGGAGTTTAGCTTCTGTGTAGAGGAGAGTTAACATACCCATCACAGGCCACTGTAGCAAAAGATCACAGTTGGGGTAGCATAAACAACAAATGGTCATTTCTCAGTATTCTATTTTTTCCCTACAAGGCAGAATGTACACCCTAGTGTCTTATCTTTGCATCAGTTCCATCATGGGTCCTCAACCTCACTGAAACCTATCTCCAAATATAATTGCATCTGAGCAAGGCAGGTACAGAGTTAAGATAAGTAGTAAACAAGGACACTGAAGTTGGTAGGTGACCTGACAGTTAAATGCCCATTTGGATTGCACATCGTTGAAATTACAGTTCTGGGTTAGCCTGGCATATTCAGTAGAAAAATAACAAAGAGGCCCTGTTTCAAATAAACTGGAAGGCAAGGGCTGGCCTAGATTGGGCCATGTAAACTTTTTGGCTCATGCTTGTTGGTACTCATGTACACAAAGGTGTACATACACATACATATATGCAAACATGTTATATGTGTTAATGCACACATATAAACACACACAAATACACACACACACACACACACACACAAGCTTAATTAAATATTTAGTGAAAAAGAGACTAAGGTACCAGGGCATTTTTCCAATTATTACAAACGTGTCCCAACAAAATATCTAGGTCCTCAAAAGATCTGAGCCTGGTTGCGATATCATTTCAATGCGGTTTTGTTCCCACTGTGGGCTTTTTATGAGGAACATGGAGGAACAAAAATACCTTAAATGGGAGATCTGGCTCACCGTGATTTGGGAGAGAAAAAAGATGACCTCATCAATATGCCACCATCTCTTAAATATTCATGAAACACCCTTACAAATAGCAGGCTCAAAATTGCCCATTCCTTGAGCCAGCTTGCTCCAAGCTGTCTGGAGTGTTCTATCACTTTACTTTGCTTTGCTAAATAAATTTATGCTTAAACAAGCTCTCTTGGCTGAACTTTTTCCTTTAACAAGAAAAGAATCAAGCCAAACTCCAGCCTGGCAACAGGTTAGGAGTTCAATATTTGAATTTTGCAGACAGGGTCACAAATACTCAGTCCATAGCAGTGAGTAAATATTAAAGTTCTGCTGTCAGCTTATAAAAAGGTGCTTTATACAAATATAGGATTTAGTATCTATTCATGTGCAAAACTGCTGAGGTACACATGATCAAAAGCTATACCAAGTACCTAGACGGAGATGATAACAGTAAGTATCAACAGGATACCCTGTGGACTCATCTGCCCTGTAGTTGTGAGACCATAAAAGAGTCTTCCTCAACAGCCCTGGACGTTCCCATTTCTACCAAGTAAGCAGATAGTTTAGAAAATGGGATTGTTCAGATGATGTTTCTGTGCATTCTATTGTA
>NW_022196897.1:44401716-44404901 GCF_008632895.1 Mastomys coucha
TGACAGCAAATCTCCCCCTGACCTGCCTGTAGATTCTCAATGTTTCTACATTTCTACTCATTCTTTTTCTTTTTTTCTTTTCTTTTTATTTCCATTGGTGTCTAATTTTTTTAATTAGATATTTTCTTTATTTACATGTAAATTTCTCCTTTCCCAGTTTCCCCTCCAAAAACAAAGAAACAAACAAAAACAACAAAAACAAACCCCTGTTGCCTCTGCCCTTCCCATGCCTGCCACCCCACCCTCTCCCACTTATTGGCCCTGGCATTCCCCTACACTGGGGCACAGAACCTTCACAGGGCCGAGGTCTTCTCCTCCTATTGATGATCGAATTTGCAATCCTCTACTATACACATGCTGCCAGAACAATCAGACCCATCTATGTGCAGTCCTGAAATTAAACAGCTGAAATAACAACCAGGCAATCTTTAGACAACAGAGAAATCACCCACGTCTCCTGGTTATCTCCATTGTCAGAATGGTTATTAGTCCTGGTTGCCCCTGATCTGCACTGAGACTTGAACCTTACACAAGGTATCTGCCCGTGGGGCCCCCCTGGATTCTGTGCAAGGTTAGAGAAAGCAATTTCCCTGGGATGGCATATGAACCCCTCACATGGCTGGTGTCTTCTTACCTGCAAACTTGCCATTTGTCTCCAAGTTTCTCATCCCCAGGGCTCTTCGAGAGCCACTCGGAAGTGAAAGCCACAAATCTCTTCTTCACGTGATCCTGATGTCATTTGAAACATGACATTATAGCTCCCTTCTTCAATTCACCCTTCCTTTGGTGTAGCGTGATTTAAATATCCCGACTAGCTCTGTGATATGGTTTACAGCAGTAGTATTTCAAGCTGACTTCTCATCAGAGGCCTGGAAGGTGATTCACAATGATAGGAGCTGTTCTCTTCCGGCTGGGATTCAGAGATCAGATGAAGGCCATGCAGGAGGGTCTTTGTGTTTCCTTACCCAGGAGCCTCCACCACTCTTGTCAAATGAGTTGTTTTTGGTAGGAAAGACAAAGCTGTAGGACCTTTGAGAAATGTTCGGCTAGACTTCAGTCACACTAGACGAGGGCAATTATCATTGGTTTACAAGAGTGGGCAACTTGCTAGCTGCTTTCCACTACTGGAGCTAGTCCTGTAGTTTGAGAAGGCTATAATTTCTTTCACTGATTTTTTTTTTTTTTTTGTGGTTTTTCGAGACAGGGTTTCTCTGTATAGCCCTGGCTGTCCTGAAACTCACTCTGTAGACCAGGCTCACTTCGAACTCAGAAATCCACTTGCCTCTGCCTCCCAAGTGCTGGGATTAAAGGCGTGTGCCACCACTGCCCAGCTGAATTTTTTTTATTAATCATCTATTTCATATCTTGAAGTTATAATTTACCAAGTAAAGAAGTAACTCTATGAAAATAAAAAATAAAGAAAAAATCCATTGCTGATATATATATACATACATATATATATATATGTATATATATATATATATATTCTCTTTTAAGCCTTTCAATATGCATGTGGTCAAGGGTAGAGATATACAATTATTTGCTTCAGTCCCACACTCTGCGGACATTTTCTGTACCTTTCTTTTTAAAAATGTATTAATCATTTTATTTGTTTACATTTCAAATGTTATCTCCCTTCCTGGTCTCCCCTTCATGAACCCTGCACTTCCTCACCTCTGTTTTGCCTCTAAGAAGGTACTCCCTGACCCACTCACTCACTTCTGTCTCACCCCTCTATCACCCCCCTTCTCTGGGGGATCAAGCCTCCACAGAACCAAGCGCCCCTCCCCATGCCAGATGAGGCAGTCCTCTGCTACATAAGTAGTGGGAGCCATGGACCAGCCCACATACATGCTTTGGTTGGTGGTTTAGTCCCTGGGAGCTCTGAGGGTCCAGTTAGTTGATGTTGTTTTTCCTCTGGGGTTGCAATCTCCGTCAGCTCCTTCAGTTCTTCCCCTAACTCTTACATTGGGGTCCCCCAGGCTCAGTCCAATGGGTGGCTGTGAGTATCTGCCTCTGTCTTAGTCAGGTGCTGGCAAAGCCTCTCAGAGGACAGCCATACAAGGCTACTGACTGCAAGCACATCTTGGCATCAGCAATTGTGTCAGGGTTTGGTGTCTGTGGATTGAATGGATCACACAGTAGGGCCATTTCTAGATGGTCTTTCCTTCAGCCTCTGCTTCATTTTTGTTCCTGTATTTCCTTTAGACAGGAGTAATTCTGGGTTAAAACCTTTTAGATGGGTGGGTGGTCCCATCCCTCTACAGGGGGGTATGCTTACCTCCTAGAGGTGGTCTCTTCATGTTCTGTCTCCCTGCTGTTAGGTATTTCGACTAATGTCATCCCCATTGGGTTCTGGAAGCCTCTTGCATCCCTGGCATATGGGACTTTCTAGTGGTTCCCAAAGTCCACCCCACTGCTACTTATTTCTATTCCTTTTCCTGGCCCTCTGAACTTCTCTCCTGTTTTTTCCCATACCTGGCCCACCCATCTTTCCTCTCCCCTTTCCACCAGATTCTTCCCTCTGCCTCCTGTGATTATTTTGTTCCCCCTTCTAAGAGGGTTTGAAACATCCACATTTAGGCCTTCCTTCTTACCACTGATAAGTGGACATTATGCCCTTTTGGGTCTGTGTTACCACATTCAGGAAGATATTTTCTAGTTCCATCCATTTGCCTACAAAGCTCATGAAGTCATCATTTTTAATAGCTGAGTAATATTCCATTGTATAAATGTACCACATTTTCTGTGTTGATCCCTCTATTGAGGGACATCTGAGTTGTTTCCAGCTTCTGTCTATTATAAATGAGGCTGTTATGAACATAGGGGAGCATGTGTCCTTGATATGTATTGAAGCATCTTTTGGGTATGTGTCCAGGAGTGGTATAGCTGGGTCTTCAGGTAGAGCTATTCCCAACAGGAACTGCCAGACTGATTTCCAAAGTGGTTGTATTAGCTTGCAATCTCACTAGCAATGGAGGGGTGTTCTTTTCTATATATTCTTGCCAGCATCTGTTATCATCTGAATTTTTTATCTTAGCCATACTGATTGGTGTAAGGTGAAATCTCAGGGTCATTTTAATTTGCATTTCCCTGATGACTAAGGAAGTTGAACATTTCTTTAGGTGTTTCTTGGCCATTAGAGATTCCTCAGTTAAGAATTCTTTGTTTATCTCTGTACCTTT
>NW_022196897.1:44404911-44416220 GCF_008632895.1 Mastomys coucha
TTTGTTTTTTCAAGACAGGGTTTCTCTGTGTAGCCTTGGCTGTCCTGGAACTCACTCTGCAGACCAGGATGGCCTCGAACTCAGAAATCCACCTGCTTCTGCCTCCCAAGTGCTGGGATTAAAGGCGTGCGCCACCACCACTGGGCTTCTGTACCCCATTTTTGATTGGGTTATTTTGTTTTCTGGAGTCTCACTTCTTTTTTTAAAGATGCCAAAGACCATGCAGGGGTCAACTCAAATACTGAGGTTGATCTGTTTTGGGTTAAGGAAGATATGACCTCCTTTCCTGATAGGCCCTAAGGGTACATAAGACCCTTTGTTCCTCAAAGACCTGAGGACCAGAGATTGTAATCAAACCAGTGTAGGTCTCTGGAGGTCACTTCTGAACTCTGTTCCTCCTGGGCATTGGTGGTTTAGTGTGTCCAGGACTCCATGGGGTACATGTCCATTAAAACAGAGTCTTGTTACCACCTTCAACATGTCTTCCTTTTGTGAACAGACCCCCAAGTCAGGCTCCTAGATTTGTCCATTCATCAGGATGGCTCCTGGTCCACCTCTGCCAACATTAAAGGCTCAAGTCTGAGGTGTCAATGATGTTCCAAGAGGTTTAAAGAACATCAGTATCATATGGTTTCTGCCAATAGCCTGTAGGGAAACTAAGGGATATCAGGATGCCAGGCAAGGTGAGAACTCCCCAACTGAAGCCCCCACCAGCTCATGTGAGCAGCAGAGACAAGAGAAGAGAGCACAGGGATCTCGAGGTCTAAGGTGCTTCCTCACAAAAGAATGTAGATTACACGGGCTGGGTCAGCATGAGAACAACACCAGGAGTAGTGGGCTGTGGCCACCATGGAGTCCACAGCTGCCTGAAGCTGGGCCTGGCTGGTCAAGTGTCCCCTTAGTCCAGAAGCAGAAAGAGACAAAGGTGCATCCAGACTAAACTGTGAAGAGTACAGTGAGGCGCCCTGACGTCAGCTCCTGTGTAAGCTGCTGCTCCAGCCATCAGCACCTTGCACTGGCCAGTCCAGCCCTTCAGGCCTCCTGGGAGCCCTCAGTGTTGACTTTCAGCCAAAGGCTCTGTGGGCCAGTCCTCAGAGTATCCCTATGACTCTCTGGAGAGGCCAGGTTATGAAGCCACCACCAGCTCTACCTGCCTGGCCTTGGCAGGGGCCTATGGGTTTATGTCAGGGAGAGGTTCCTTTGGAACCTCTGATTTGTTCCTGAGTGATTTCATTCAGTCCTTCCAGGATAGCATCCTCGTCCTCCTGGGTGAAGCTTCCTACCAGCAGCTAATCAATTTGCCGATGGTACTCCACTGCCTCCTGGGTCTCGTCCAGAATCCTCTCTACCTCCTCGATGGACATCACCTGGTGCATCTTATTCAGACATTCATTCCCCACCTGAAGCCCCTCCATCACTTTCACCTCGATCTGCATGAACTCTATACTCTGAACAATGGCTTCCAGGCTGCTGATCTGGCTTTCTGTCCTCTCAAGCAGTTGCTCCTGGGTACCTCTTCTTCAGCAGCACCTTGACCTGTTCTTTCTGGCCATCCCTGCAGCAGCTGGCTGGCCAGAGCCTGCTACCTCTCTAGCTGTTGCGTGGCCCTCTTCTGGTACTGCCTCAGTTTGTCCCTCTGCTGCTTCACTTGCAGAATGACTCTGTCCTGTTCGGTGACCCAGTTCTGCTTCTTGTGGCCAACCAGGTTGCCCATGGCTGCCTGCACCGGCCGAGTCCCGGAGTCTAACTTTTTAAGTTCTTTGAATAATTTGGATATTAGCCCTCTATCAGATATAGGGTGGGTAAAGATCTTTGCCCAGTCTGTGGGTTGCCATTTTGTCCTATTGACAGTGTCCTTTGCCTTATAGAAGCTTTTTTGTTTCATGGGTCCCATTTATCAATTGTTGATCTTAGAGCCTGAGCCATTGGTATTCTGTTCAGGAAATTTTCCCCTGTGCTGACGTGTTTGAGGCTCTCTCTCACTTTCTCTTCTATTAGATTCAGTGTATTGTTTTTATGTGGAGGTCTTTGATCCACTTGGACTTGAGCTTTGTCCAAGAAGATAAACAATGGATCAATTTGCATTCTTCTACATGCTGACTGCCAATTAGACCAACACCATTTGTTGAAAATTCTGTCTTTATCCACTTTATAGTTTCGGCTTTTTTGTCAAAGATCAAGTGACCATAGGTCTGTGGGTTTATTTCTAGGTTTTGAATTCTATTTCCATGATCTATCTGTCTCTGTACCAATACTGCTTGATTTTAATCACTATTGTTCATAGTACAGCTTGAGGTCAGGGATGGTGATTCCCCCAGCAGTTCTTTTATTGTTGAGAACTGTTTTTGAGATCCTGTTTTTTTGTTATTCCAGATGTAGTTGAGAATTGCTCTTTATATCTCTGTGAAGAATTGTGTTGGAATTTTGAAGGGGGATTGCATTGAATCTGTAGATTGTTTTTAGTAAGATGGCCATTTTTACTATTAATTCTACCAATCTGTGAGCATGGAGATCTTTCAATCTCTGAGGACTTCTTTGATTTCTTTCTTCAGAGACTCGAAGTTCTTGTCATACAGATCTTTCACTTGCTTGGTTAGAGTCACACCAAGATACTTTATATTATTTGTGACTATTGTGACAGGTGTTATTTCCTTAATTTCTTTCTCAGCCTATTTATCCTTTGAGTAGAGAAAGGATACTGATTTGTTTGAGTTAATGTTATATCTGGCCACTTTGCTGAAGTTGTTTATCAAGTGTAGGAGTTCTGTGGTAGAATTTTTTGGGTCAAGTATGCATACAATCATATATCATCTGCAAATAGTGATATCTTGACTTCTTCTTTTCTGATTTGTATCCTTTTGGCATTCTTTTGTTGTCTAATTGCTCTAGCTAGGACTTTGTGTACTTTATTGAATAAATAGACTGTGGGAAGCCTTGTCTTGTCCTTGATTTTAGTAGGATTGTTTTAAATTTCTTTCCATTTAATTTGATATTGGTTGTTGGTTTGCTGTATATTGCTTTTATTATGTTTAGGATGTGCCTTGAATTCCTGATCTTTCTAAGACTTTTAACATGAAGAGGTGTTATATTTTGTTGAAGGCTTTTTCAGCATCTAATGAGATGATCATGTGTTTTTTTTCTTTGAGTTCATTTATATAGTGGATTATGTTGATAGATTTCTGTATATTGAACCATCCCTGCATTCTTGGGATGAAGCCTACTCGATCGTGGTGAATAATGGTTTTGATGTGTTCTTGGATTTGGTTTGTGAAAATTTTATTGAGTATTTTGCATAATACTTTTTGATATTCATAAGTGAAATTTGTCTGGAGTTCTCTTTCTTTGTTGGGTCTTTGTGTGGCTAAGGCATCAGTGTAACTGACTTCATAGAATGAATTAGGTAGTATTCCTTTGGGTTCTATTTTGTGGAATAGTTTGAGAAGTATTGGTATCACGGTCTGATAGAATTCTGCACAAAAACCATCTGGATCTGGGCTTTTTTTGGTTAGGAGACTTTTAATGACTACTTCTATTTCCTTAGGGATTATGGGATTGTTTATATAATTTATCTGGTCCTGATTGAACTTTGGTAACTATCTAGAAAATCATCTGTTTCATGTAGATTTTCCAGTTTTGTTGATTATAAGCTTTTGTTGTAGAATCTGACGATTTTTTTGAATTTCTTCAGTTTTTGTTGTTATGTCTCCCTTTTCATTTCCTTTTTTTTTTTTTTTTTTTTTTTTTTTTTTTTTTTTTTTTTTTTTTAAATTTGGATACTGTCTCTGTGCCCTTTAGTTAGTTTGGCTAAGGGTTTATCTATTTTGTTGATTTTTTTCAGAGAACCAGCTCTTCCTTTTGTTGATTCTTTGTATAGTTCTCTTTGTTTCTAATTGGTTGATTTCAGCTTTGAGTTTGATTATTTCCTGCCATCTACTCCTCTTGGGTGTCTTTACTTCTTTCCATTCTATAGTTTTCAGATGTGCTATTAAGTTGCTAGTGTAGAATCTTTCTCCAGTTTCTTTTTCTTTTTCTTTTTCTTTTTAATTTTTTTTCTCTCCAGTTTCTTTATGAAGGTACTCAGTGCTATGAATTTTCCTTTTAGCTTTAATTGTGTCCTGTAAGTTTGAGTATGCTATGCCTTCATTTTCATTAATTTCTTGAGAGTCTTTAATTTCTTTCTTTATTTCTTCTCTGACCAAGTTATCATTGAGAGTTATTCAGTTTCCATGAGTTTGTGGACTTTCTGTTGTTTTTGTTATTGAAGACCAGCCTTAGTCTGTGGTGATCTGGTAGACTGCATAGGATTATTTCAATCTTGTATCTGTGAGGCTTTTGTTGTTGTTTTTTGTTTGTTTGTTTGTTTTTTAAAGAGGTTTTTTAGATTTTTTTTAAAGATTTATTTATTTATTATATGTAAATACACTTCAGAAGAGGGTGTCAGATCTTGTTACAAATGGTTGTGAGTCACCATGTGGTTGCTGGGATTTGAACTCAGGACCTTCAGAAGAGCAGTCAGTGCTCTTAATCTCTGAGCCATCTCTTCAGCCTGAGGCTTGTTTTATGTCCAATTAGATGGTTAATTTCGGAGAAGGTACTGTGAGGTGCTGAGAAGAAGGTATATTCTTTTGTTTTAGGATGAAATGTTCTGTAGATATCTGATAAATCCATTTGATTCATTGCTTTTGTTAGTTTCACTGTGTTTCTTTTTAGTTTTTGTTTACATGATCTGTCCATTGGTGAAAGAGGGGTGTTGAAGTCTCCCTCTATTATTGTGTGAGGATCAATGATTGTTTTGAGATTTAGTAACATTTCTTTTTGTATATGTGGGTGCCCTTGTATTTGGGTCATAGATATTCAGAATGAGAGTTTATATTGCTGAGATTTTTTTCTTTGATTAGTATGAAGGGTCCTTCCCCATCTCTTTTTATAACTTCTGGTTAAAAACTTATTTTATTGGGTATTAGAATAGCTACTCCAGCTAGTTTCTTATGGCTATTTGCTTGGAAATTTTCTTCTGTCCTTTTTAGTGTGAGGTAGTGTTTGTCTTTGTCATTGATGTGTGTTTCCTGTATGCAACAAAATGCTGGGTCCTGTTTATATATCCAGTCTGTTAGACTATGTCTTTTTATTGTGGAATTGAGTCCATTGATGTTGAGAGAGATATTAAAGACCAAGAAAACTTCCTGTTTGTTTTTTTTTTTTTGTTGTTGTTAGTGCTGATATTATACTTGAGTGATTCTATTCTTTCGGGTTTGTTGTGAGATGATTAATTTCTTGGTTTTTCATGGGTGTAATTTCCCTATTTATGTTGGAGTTTTCCTTCTATTATTTTCTATAGGGTTGGATTAATGGAAAGATATTGTTTAAATTTGCTTCTGTAATAGAATATTTGTTTCTCCATTTATGGTGATTGAGAGTTTTGCTGGAGTAGTAGTCTGGGCTGGTATTTTTGTTCCCTTAGGGCTTTTATGACATCTGTCCAAGATCTTCTAGCTTTTAGAGACTCTGTTGAGAAGTTTGATGTAATTCTGGTAGGTCTGTCTTTATACCTTACTTGGCCTTTTCCCTTTACTGCTTTTAATTTAATATTCTTTCTTTGTTCTATGCATTTAGCATTTTGATTATTATATTACAGGATGAATTTCTTTTCTGGTTGAATCTATTTGGTGTTCTCTAGGCTTCTTGTACATTTAAGACCATCTCTTTCTTTAGGTTAGGGAAGTTTTCTTCTATGATTTTGTCTCAAGATGCTTTCTGGACCTTTGCATTGGGAATCTTCTCTCTTGCTTCTATTCCTATTATTCTTTTTTAATTTTTTTTTAAATTTTTTCATTTTATTTATTTATTTATTTTTATTGATTTAAGTTTTATTGCATTATGTTGAGAAAAGATACATGATTTCAATTTATCTGAATTTGTTAACATTTAAAACATATTTTAAGTAAATAGAATTAAATCAAGTTTTGTTTTGGTTTTGGTTTTTTTTTTGTTTTTTTGTTTTTTTGTTTTTTTTTTTTTTTTTTTTTTTTTTTTTTTTTTTTTTGGACACAGGGTTTCTCTGTGTAGCCCTGGCTGTCCTGGAACTCACTCTGTAGACCAGGCTGGCCTCAAACTCAGAAATCCACCTGCCTCTGCCTTCCAAGTGCTGGGATTAAAGGAGTGTGCCACCATTGCCCATCTTAAATCACGTTCTTCTTTCCCTTTTGTACCCCAACTCCTCCCAGAGACCCCCTTCAATACCTACCTTTTTTGTCATATTCTTTAAAATTTATAAAATATTATAACAATAAAAATGTGTATTATAAAGTTGTTTGATATAAAGCAATTATCAATTTAATAGTCTTATGTAGATGCTTGTCTACAGCAATACTGAAAATACATATGTTTTGCTCAGTATAAATTTTAAATAACTCCAAACACATTAGCTGTATGTTCCAAAATAATACATTGCTACTAGTATTTTTTAAATGAATATATATATATATATATATATATATATATATATATATATATATATATATATATATATATATATATATATATATATATATATGTATATATATAAAGTGTTTTTGTTTGTTTGTTTTGTTTGTTTTGTATTTAGTAGAGCTTAAAATCTTGGCTCTTACTGTGGTACAAGCCCAAAATAAGAACAATTTTTAGACACTGGACTTCATTGTAATAAGGCTGTACTTCAATGAGCCTCACATCACCAAAGGATTTTACCTCCATTGTACCTAAGCTGAGAGTTGACAGTTCTGCTGTGCCGAGGAATGAATTGTAGGCACGATTTTTGGATACAGATTTCCTGCTATGGTCAAAGCTATTTGACTTGAGTGAGTGACTTTATTCTCAGCTCACAGAGAACAGGTTAGATTCATTTAAGAAATGGTGTGTATATTAAGGTGGTCTATCCATGAAGTAATTCACCAACTGTTTCAATGAACAATGATTCTGCTTGGAGGGTGGCACAATCTGGTTCATTGACTGTGATAATTTGGAAAAGCATTCATCTCGGAGAAAGAATAATTTATAAAGTCATCTTCTTCAAACTTGATACAATAGTTACAAACTTCAAGCAAACCATTCATCTCACTCTTTGCTCTTCTCTTACAAGCTACCTCCCAAGTTAATCGTCTACGATTCTTTTGGCTGTATAAATACTTTTGAAATATGTAAGCTGTTCTGAAAATCATACTATAGTGTAAAAACATGAAATAAATAATACTGCTAATAGAGAGGCTGAGATAGGAGAAGCAAGATTTCAAGACCATTATGTGGTACACAGCAAGACACAGTTGTGTACAAACAAGTGGAAAGTGAATATAGATTGTACAATATTGGACCTATTTCTCCAATTACCAAATTAGAGAGACCATTGGATGACAGTCAAAAAATTTCTAATTCTTCATTTTTTGGATTTCAATCAATTAAGATATGTTGGTAATATTAATTTTCATATTAAGATATTAAGAAAAAGTAATTGTTACTTCCTGTTGTTTTTGTTGTAGGAGGTGGAATTCGGTTTGTGTGGGCTTGTTGAAAGATTACTTTCTTGTTTCTTCTAGGGTGTAGTTTTGCTCCTTATGTTGGTGTTTTCCATCTACTATCCTTTGTAGGGCTGGATTTGTGGAAAGACATTGTGTAAATTTTGTTTTGTCATGGAATATCTTGTTTTCTCCATCTATGGTAATTGAGAGTTTTGCTGAGTATAGTAGCCTGGGCTGGCATTTGTGTTCTCATAGGATCTGTATTACATCTGCCCAGGATCTTCTAGCTTTCATAGTCTCTGGTGAGAAGTCTGGTGTAATTCTGATAGGCCTGCCTTTATATATTACTTAACCTTTTTCCCTTACTGCTTTTAAAATTCTTTCTTTGTTTAGTGCATTTGGTGTCTTGATTATTATGTGACGGGAGGAATTTCTTTTCTGATCCAGTCTATTTGGAGTTCTGTAGGCTTCTTATATGTTCATGGGCATCTCTTTCTTTAGGTTAGGGAAGTTTTCTTCTATAATTTTGATTAAGACATTTACTGGCCCATTACCTTGGCAGTCTTCACTCTCTTCTATGCCCATTATCCTTAGGTTTGGTCTTCTCATTGCGTCCTGTATTTCCTGGATGTCTTGGGTTAGGATCTTCTTGCATTTTGCATTTTCTTTGACTGTTGTGTCAATGTTTTCTATGGTGTCTTCTTCCCCTGAGATTCTCTCTTCTATCTCTTGTATTCTGTTGGTGATGCTTGCATCTGTGACTCCTGATTTCTTTCCTAGTCTTTGTATCTCCAGGGGTGTCTCTCTTTCTGATTTCTTTATTGTTTATATTCCCATTTTTAGATTCTGGATGGTTTTGTTCATTTCCTTCACCTGTTTGATTGTGTTTCCTATAGTTCTTTATGGGATTTTTGTGTTTTCCTCTTTAAGGGCTTCTAGCTGTTTACCTGTGTTCTCTTGTATTTCTTGAGAGAGTTATCTATGCCTTTCTTAAAGTCCTGTATCATCATCATGAGAAGTGATTTTAGATCTGAATCTTGCTTTATCAGTGTGATGATGTGTCCAGGACTTGCTATGATGGTAGAATTGGGTTCTGATGATACCATGTAACCTTGGTTTGTGTTGCTTATTTTCTTATGCTTGCCCCCCACCCCCACCCTGCTCCCTGCCATCTGGTTATCTCTAGTGCTACCTGCCCTTGCTAAATCTGACTGGAGCCTGTCTTTCCTGTGATTCTGGTTGTGTCAGAACTCCTCATAATCAAGCTGTCTCTGTGATCCTGTGATTCTGTGATCCTGTGATCCTGGGCTTGTTAGAGAACTTCCTCTGTGTTCTTGTTGGGAGCTTCCTCTGGGTGTTGTGGGACTAACTAAGGAGTTTGTGCCCAAGGTCTACTCAGGGCACTGGCCCAGACAGACTGGAAGGAACCAGTGCCGGTGGACTGGTGGAGTTCCTGCGTGCCTGGGTCCCGCTGGTCCAAGTTACTCCCAGTGTTGGGACAGATGTGTCCTCCTCACCTCTGATCCTGGGTGTGTTAGAGAACCTGGGAGTGGAGCTTCCTCTGGGTGTTGTGGGACTGGCTGTGGAGTTTGTGCCCAAGGTCTGCTCCTATTCCTATTATCCTTAAGTTTGGTCTTTTTATTATGTCCTGAATTTCCTGTATGTTTTGGGTTCGGAGCTTTTGCACTTTGTATTTTCTTTGGTTGTTGTATCAATATCTTCTATGGTAACTTTTACATCTGAGATTCTCTCTTCTATCTTTCATATTTTGTTGGTGATATAACTCCTGATCTCTTTCCTAGATTTTCCATCTCCAGGGTTGCCTACCTTTGTGACTTCTTTATTGTTATTGTTTCCATTTTTAGATCCTAGATGATTTTGTTCAATTCCTTTATGTGTGTGATTATAGTGTCCTGTATTTCTTTAAGGGATTTATGTGCTTCCCCTTTAAAGACTTCTACCTATTTACTTGTGTTCTTTTATATTTCTTCAAGGGAGTTATTTATATTCTTCTTAAAGTCCTCTATCATCATCATAAGATTGGATTTAAGATTGGAGTCTTATTCTTCAGGTATGTTAGGGTATCCAGGCCTTGCTGTGGTGGGAAAGCTGGGTTCTGATGGGGACAAATGGCATTGGTTTCTGTTGCATATGTTCTTGTGCTTACCTCTTATCTCCATCTGGTTATCTCCAGTGTTAACTGGACTTGATGTTTCTGACTGGATCCTGTCCCTCCTTTTGAGCCTGTGAGTCTGGTTAAGTAGGAGCACCTGGGAATCATGGTCTCTGGGTGTGTGTGGGTGTTGGAGTACCCTGGCCAAGTTGTAAGCTGGAATGGAAGAGGCATCTCTGGCAGGGCAGGACAAATAGGGTCCAGCTCAGCTGGGCCCTGTGGTGTCCCAGTTAGGCCAGGTATTGAGGAGGGGACTCAGAACCTGTGAACCAGGTTGTGTTGCATGGAGCACCTGGGAGTCAAGCTGTCTCTGGGTGTGGGAGGGTGTTGGAGCACTGGTTATTCTCTGGGCTGAGTTGTGGGCTGGAAGGAAGATGTGTCTCTGGCAGGACCAGGTGATTAGAATCTGTCCTTTCTGTATCTTTCTATTGAGTCTTTACACTAAATAAAGCTCCCAGGGACTAAACCACCAACCAAAGAGTACACATGGAGGGACCCATGGCTCCAGCTGCCTATGTAGCAGAGGATGGCTTTATCTGGCATCAGTGGGAGGGGAGGTCCTTGGTCCTGTGAAGGCTTGGTATCCCAGCATAGGGGAATGCTAGGGTGCTGAGATGGGAGTGGGTATGTGGGTAGGGGAGCATCCTCATAGAGGCACAAGGAGGGTATAGGCTCTTTGTGGAGGGGAAACTCGGAAAAGGGATAACATTTGAAATGTAAATAAATAATATAACCAATAAAAAAAAAGAAAAATAAGGGCTGGTCAGATTGCTCAGCGGGTAAGAGCATTGACTGTTCTTCCTAAGTTCAAACCCCAGCAACCACATGGCAGCTCACAACCACCCTTAATGAGATCTGACTCCCTCTTCTGGCATATCTGAAGATAGCTACAGTGTACTTATTTATAATCATAAATAAATCCTTGGGCTGGAGCGAGCAGGGACTGAGCGAGTGGGCCGACTGGAGCAAGCAGGAGTCCTAAAAAAAAATTCAACTCCCAACAACCACATGAAGGTTCACAACCATCTGTACAGCTATAGTGTACTCATATACATAAAATAAGTAAATAAATTAAAAAAAAGAAAAATAAAACAAACTCAATGAAGCATTCAGAGTCAATGCGATCACTCTCCTGTTTGCAGTTTGTTTTTCTTTTTTTATTATTTTTTATAAGATATTTTCTTTATTTACATGTAAATTTCTCCTTTCCCAGTTTCCCCTCCAAAACACAAAGAAACAAACAAAAATAACAAAAACAAACCCCTGTTGCCTACCCCTTCCTCATGCCTGCCACCCCACCCTCTCCCACTTATTGGTCCTGGCATTCCCCTACACTGGGGCACAGAACCTTCACAGGGCTGAGGTCCTCTCCTCCTATTGATGATCAAATTTGCAATCCTCTACTATACACATGCTGCAAGACCAATCAGACCCCTCCATGTGCAGTCCTTGGTTGGTGGTTAAGACCCTGGGAGCTCAGAGGGTACTAGTTAGTTCATATTGTTGTTCGTCCTAAGGAGCTGCAAACCCCTCAGCTCCATTGGTCCTTTCTCTAACTTCTTCACTGGGGACCCTGTTCTCAATGGATGGCTGTGAGCCTCTACATCTGTATTAGTCAGGTACTGTCAGAGCCTCTCAGGAGATAG
>NW_022196897.1:44417059-44458688 GCF_008632895.1 Mastomys coucha
AACCCATGCACCTATGGTCACTTGATCTTTGACAAAGGAGCTAAAACCATCCAGTGGAAAAAAGACAGTTTGTTTTTCTTACAGCTAAAGATAAGGCTATGAAGAACAGCTTCATTATTTGAATTTTCCTACATATTGCATTATTTCTTCAGAAGTAATTTCCTGAAGAAGAACTAGTTTAATAAGCGTTGTGATTCTATAACATATTTGAATTCTCTCCCCCAAATGCTTTTCCCAGCTCTGATTAATTGCACTGACTGCTTTTACAGAAGACCTTGGTCCAGTTCCCAGTATCCCCACATAGCAGCTCACAATCACCTGTTACTCCAATTTCAGGGGACCAAATGTCCTCTTTTGGAATCCACTTGGTCCTGCACATAGATTGTTCACATATATAGAAGCAGACTAACACACATGCAAGTTAAAAAATAATAAATGCATCAATTTGCAATTCTTTTGAGTATATCTATTAGGTAAAGGAAATTGATTATTAATGCAGAAACAACTGGTCAAAGAATATAGAATAAATCTCAGTAGAATACTCAGCCATAAATTTTACATCTGAATCATACTCTACTCCCGTCTTCCACAAAGCTCAGAAAAACCATTGTGAAAGGAGATGAGTTGAGACTGGAAGGACTAGAGATCAGGGAGGATCAATGGCAATAAATAGTATTTTCAGGGCATTATAGGACTGCTATACTCAAAAACTCATAGTAGTTGTGGTGGCCTGTGCAGGATCTGCACAAGATCAAGCCACTTGGCCATCTATCATGGAGTAGAAAGGTATTCCCAAGCTCCCATCCTTAACTCGAGCTACTGAATGTTGATGACTTCTTGGGCAATACAAGTAATAGCAAAGAGAACTTGGGAAGCGCAAAAGCTGGGAGCTTACATGTTATCCTCAAATGTGGGTTGAATACCAGGACTTACAGATTTTATTATTGCTCAAATTGTGTGTGTGTGTGTGTGTGTGTGTGTGTGTGTGTGTGCATGTGGATTCATACTTGGAGGCCAGAAGAGGAAGTTGGATCCCCTGGAGCTGGAGTTATAAGCAGCCTCAACCTGCCCAGCATGAGTGCTGGGAATCAACTCAGGTCTTCTGGAATAGCAGCAAATACTCTTAACCATTCAGCCATCACTCACTTGAACTCAAATATGAGGATTTTTTAAAGAGAAATGAGGTAAAGCATTAGGAGACGGAATGAAGCAGAACTATATGTTTATCACTTCAAATAAGCTTCATTTCTTTATGCCAATTCTTTTTGAACAAATACTCCTGATATTTTTCCTTTAAGGAGAGGTTCTAATAATGACATTCTTTAGATTTTTTTTAGATAGTTTAAGTTATACAGAAGTAACATATATGCAATTTTGTATATAAGCAAAATAAGGAATGTATATTTCCTGGAAGGTTTTCTTCAACATGCATCAAACAGGAAATGTGGCTGTTGCTGGGGTTGCTGTCACTTTAGCAGGTGCGTGTACTATATGCACAGAGATTCTTATACTGAATTAGAAAAAAGACAAACTTTAAATATCCATTGAAAGCCGGGCGTGGTGGCACACGCCTTTAATCCCAGCACTTGGGAGGCAGAGGCAGGTGGATTTCTGAGTTCGAGGCCAGCCTGTTCTACAGAGTGAGCTCCAGGACAGCCAGGGCTATACAGAGAAACCCTGTCTCGAAAAACCAAAAAAAAAAAAAAAAAAAAAAAAAAAAAAAAAAAAAAAAAAAACTAAATATCCATTGAATGTTCATTCTGGCTGAAGGATCGGTTGAGTTAGGAAAAACCCATTTGTCCAATCTGATAATGGAAAACAATCTTGCCATGACTGCAACCCAGAGAGGGCGTTTTCCTGTGTTGTTTAGAAATTCTTCAGCCACACAATCACACACTTATTTTGGTTGTGTGAATGTTTTAGTTATTTATTTTTAGTTATTGACATATGACTCATTTAGTTGCTGCTTTGCTAATAGTAGACACAGTGATAGTATTGAAGGTTTCTATAGACTTGGTTCTGCTAAGTTGTCTGAACCGCACTGTTGGGGAAGATATGGAGAATTTCTACTTTGTGCTGTGTGCTTATTAAATTGTTTTTTTTTTTTTTAAAGCTGAACAGGTCACTGATCTCTTATTTCAATAACTTCCATCCTTATCAAAACTCTTAAGTAGAGTTTACCGACTGGAAGACTCAGCCATGAAAGCAATTACAGAAAAAGAAACACAGCATTGTGCTGGCCTGGCTTTACTGGCTTTACACTCTGTTTTCTCTTGAGCTTGTGTGCTTAAATCCTAAGGACAAATCAGAAGAAGAATCTCTCCAAAAAACAGAGGTTCCAAGTGCCCCCAGTTTTTTTGATCAGATCAAAAACAGTAAGAGACCCTTCCATTAGACAGACTTTCCTGGAGAGCAGGCATTTCCTGAATAAGGATTGTCTTGGAGCCCTAACCCAGATTCTGAAATCTATTCATAGACTGAAACTCACGATTTCTCTTACAGGATACTGAATATATCCACATAGCCCTTCCCCTATATTACTTGGTATTAAAATTACTCAGAGCAAATTCAACTTAGTGTTTTAATTTAGATCATGTAACATGCTTGGTGTGTGAATATTACTTCTTATGAATTAGTAATTAAAATTTTCTTCTAAAATGTATACTATTGTGACTTTTAATATTCTTCTTTCTGAAGAGTGATAAATGTAAATCAGGATAGGAGCAGCTCCCACGCAGCCTTCATCTAGAGGCTGGAGAGGAATGAAGAGAGAAATGAAAAAAATGTGCTAAGGCTCCTATCCTTAGATTTAATTAAAAGCTGCTCTTTTTGTTTGCCTTTTTGGCATGGCTGAAGATTAATATTTTTTTCATTTTTCTATAAAATTAAAAATGCCCATTGTTGCTTTTTAGTAGATGAAAAAATTAAATCATGAAATAATACTGTAAAATAATACTGTGAAATAATACTGTAAACCAATAATCAGTTATGATAAAAAAAATACAACGGAGCCAGAAGTAAAAATTCCAAAAAGGCTCTTCATTTGATTTGTCTTAATTCTTGAGAGTGTTTCTTGTGAAAGATGACCAAATCTTTCATTTCCCAAATAGCCAACTACTTATTAAACAAGAAAGGCTTGGGTTATTCAAGCCTACAGTTAAAATTACGGTTTTCATAGTTTAATGTCCTCTGCTTTTCCAGTATGAATGAAGCTCATTCTAATTTGATTCAGCTGATCATTGTGTTTCTGGCTAGACTCCTTAATCCTGGATACTACATAGATCAGGCTCAGAAACACTAGTAAGATTCAACTTGCTACAGATAAAGTTAAATTTAGAGACAAAGTTGGAAGTAGTAAAGAAAACGTTTTCACTGTTCTTTACATTGGTGGAGTTATCATAACTAAAAAGATTTCATTAACAATATTATATAAATATTAACATACAGAGTTTATAATATATATTAAGAAAAACCTAAAGAGGTTATCTAGTTCAAATTTAGAAAATTAGAACAATGAACAGCCCTCACCCTCTCTTGCTGAACAGGAGGAGGGGTAACACATTTTCTCACCTTCTTACAAGTGACAGTAAGAGTCACCTCCACCACTACTCTGTAGAAAGTCATCCTTCTCTGTTATTTCTAAGCATTGGCAGACAGCCCCAGGTGCCATGCTTTGTCATGATTTATAAATCCTTTCTTCAGATCTGGTGACAAGGCCGACAGATCTGGAAATAACTGCTGTTGAAAACAGTTGTTAGTCTCAGTTTTCAAGAGGAGTCACTAAGGCACCAATCAGGGCCACAAGACATGTGCCAAGGGCTATCACATAGGAGGGGGAGTGGGGAGGGGTGTGCAACAGGCACCTTCTTTGTCCTTTCTGTGGGGATAAAATGGGTAAGACAGAGATAATGGGGTTTAGGGTTGGCTAGTTTAAATCATTTTAGTGAGTTCTAGGGTGTATATCGGTCCCAGCTCATGTTGTCTAGTATGTGATGCTGTAGTGATAAGAACAGGAAAGAGCCTGTTAAAAAAGAAGGAGAAGCTCTGGATTAATTACTGCAAATGAAGATGAGCTCACAGGTCAGTCCCTTGCTTCCTCCAAGAGTTGGTTAACTTGGAGGGTTAGGGGAGAGTAAATGACTTCTCATCAGTCAGCAAGATCCCAAATTACAGTCCAGTAGAGGAGAGGGATAAGATATGGGCCTTTGGTAGTGAAAATACATGTAGAGCCATTTAGCCTATTAGCTCAGAACTACTAAGTAGTTGTACCAACTTGCCGTGAACAGCCTTCCCATGAGGCCCTATCATACGGTTAAGTTAGAACTTTGAATATAAACTATGAAAGGCACTTGGGAGCTTTATAGTCAAAAAGCCAATTTAATTATGGTTAGTTCAAGTCCTTGATGCCATTTTTATTTTCCATAATACTTTTCATTTTTTCTGATATTAAGCATACATATTTTGTAAGGATGCCAAAATCTCCCACATTGCTTCCCATAATAAGGATAGAGGTTCTTAAGGAGCAGCCAGAATTGTGAATGACAGCTGCTAGTCTGATGTGTAAGTGCTTTTAAATGGCATGTCGTGAGGATGTAAGAAGAATAAATGTGTTTTAGGATTATATCCCATCAGACAACTGCACCTAGTGCCCTCATATATTTCAGACTCATCGTTTAGGTTTGATAGTGGTAACACGTGGACAGCTGAGTCCCCAGACATTGCACCATTATTCCCAAATTCAGAAGAAGAAACTTCAGGTAACTACACTTTCTGCTCCCTGGCCATCAGGGTTCCTACTTACTTACCAATTGCTGGTTGGTATGGGTGAAGTGTCTACTAAAGAGACAGCTAGAAGTTGTCTTTTTCTTGAAGAAGACACACTTAGAGGCAGATCTTATGATAGCTTAGATGTGAGCTTCAATTTGTTATGAATAAGTGAAAACAATTGAAAAAAATCATGCCTTTTCCAAATCTTCATTTCTGTGATTTGCATGAATGCTAGGTAGTTAAAGGGCTACTCAAAAAAAAAAAAATTGCCTTAAGAGGTACAAGAACTCGTTATTTAAACAACTCATCTGTTGTTTAAAAATCATTACTTCCAGGTTCATAAAAGGAACCAGTAAGCCGGCAATTGTTAGGTTTCTTCTACTCTCAACATCTACATTTTTCCTTCCTGCTAGTGTCTTAAGAAACTTCTTTTAATGAAAAAAAAAAAAAAAAAAAGAAACAGTAACAATAGCCCCCCAGCCCAACAAATACCAACCCCCAAACATCCAGCCTACCTTTACATTCAGAACATAAGATTTCTACCTAATTTGAAATTTCTGCCAATAACTTCACCAGAATGTGCCAAAGAAGAGAATATTTTTAGTTTTACGAACTAAACAGCAGATACAGATCTGTGATTGAAGAATAAACAATCTGTCAGCTAAATATTTAAAAATAACAAATTATTTCCATCTAATATGCAGAAGTTCAGATCATTTCCTTGGGAGCTTATTGTGGACCCTCACTGCCATCACATACACACATCTATTGGATAGCTATCTAGATTGTTTTAAACACCATTGACCTTGTGAACTTGGACCTGGATTTTGTAGAGGGTAATAGCTCCCAGGGGACCTCCTCCTAAGAGATAGTTTACAGTAGCTTGTTGTTTTGACCATGGTCTCTGGCTCTTGTAGAATGTGTATTATATTTTTTGTCAGAGGATACATTTGGGAAGAGTCACTTAAAGCTCCGGAACCACACTCTCTTCCTCCTCGCCGCTGTCATTGTCTAGATACCGAGGACAGATCTTTGAAATGGTCTGCTTGTTGGGCACATCATTTTAAACCCCCTTACCAGTGTTCTTATGTGAACTGACAACAGACTCTGCAGAGCCATTTGATGCCTTCTAGTTTGTTGGACAAGATGGGTCACCGATTAAATACTACAATCGGGATATTTCTTCACAAATGGTAAAATAAACTTCCTTCTTTAGTTTTGTCTAATTTAAATTGCAAAGAAGCTGTTCTCCAGAGATGGTTTCCATTTTTTTCCCCTGCTTTAATGAGAACTCAAAACAATAAAAAAGAAAACTAGGACAAATTTTGAGAAGTTTTCTATAGAATTGTGGAAATATACAAAGTTATGTAAATCATTGTCAATTAATCTTTTTTTTTTCTTCAAAGACATCTCCAGCTTTCCAATTCATTTAAAAATAGTTTAAACTTTCTCATGGGAAACAGGCATATTTTACTAGGATCTTTGGTCTCTGGAGTCTTGTAACATGGTGTTCTGTTTAATCTGAGCTTTGTAAGTTGTGGGTGTTCTTAGCTTCTCGAATCCTTGCCTGGAAAGTTAGACACCCCTTCCTTCAGGTAGGTTTTGTTCAGTTTAGTCTCTGTCCTGGTCCTCTGACATGGTCTTGGAGTTTCCAGGGCATCCTCATTGCTACTGCTCTGTTTGCTCTGACCATGTGCCTGGTTTCCTTTAGTTGATGGGCAGCAGTTAGGAGTGCCACCTCTGTAAGCTTACCTTTGTTCCCAGCTTAGTGTCTCACAGTCAGCAGCCACTGTAAGGAACTGTCTTCTTCCAAATGAGAAGAGTAGCTGAGGTTAAGAATTAAAGAACAGAGTCTGAAGTGTGCAGCTGTTCTTCATGAACTCGGGGCACCAGGATGCTACTTGTGACGTTAATTCACAGAGAAACAGAAACAAAATTTACCACCACTCTCCAGGTCGCTTTGTGTATCTTCAAGCATGGCTATATGAATTAGGCTTAATAATAACTCATAGGGATTTGGCAAATCTCTGCTATTTGGGAGGCTGATGTGCAAGGATAGAAATTTTAAAGGCTGTCCAAACTTTAGAATGAGTTTAGTGACAGTCTTGGCAACTCACTGAGACCTTTTCTCAAAATAAAAAGTAAAAAGGGATCTGAAGACAAAGCTCAGCGATAGAACCATGGCTATATAGCAAGCAAGGGTCCTGTGTTCAATCCCAGTAACAAGCAGGCAAACAAACAAAAAATCTCATACGGGGCATGCTCGTGCGTGCGTGCGTGTGCGTGTGTGTGTGTGTGTGTGTGTGTGTGTGTGTGTGTGCGTGTGCGTGTGTGTGGTTTGTACACATACATGCAAATTCCAGTGCATACACTATAGCTTCAAGCTTTTGGCAATTTGGGATGTAGCACTAGTCACCTACTTTAATCCACTCTCTGTCTTTGATCTATCACCTGCAAAATAGAAGAAATGATAGAGGAAAGGCCCTTTCATCACACTAAGTAAGTTTCATCTATAGAATTTAATCAGGTGCTGAGTAAGAACCCGTGTCTGTGAGTCTGGGACAGGGGAGTTCCCAGGCCAGGGAGCATGGAGACTCCTTTCCTTTGGGATTGTCATCGCTCCCTGTGTTCTCATCTCATTTGCCCAAGCCAAGAACACAGTCTGCAATGTTCAATTTTCCTCTGAGGACTTGGGAGCTGGTCACAGTCTGTTGCATTCATTCATTCTCAGAGGAACAAAACCACATTTTACCAGCAGCCTGCAGGTCGCCTTGTGTGTCCTCAAGCATGACTGTAAGAAATGGATTGAATAAGAAGTAACCAAGAGTAGAGATTTTCTTCTTACACATCACTGACTAGTTCCTTCTCTTCCTACTTTACCTTCTTAGGCAGAAATTGCAGGCTTTGGGGCATTAATTATTATGTCTATTAGAATAACCCAGCCTACATTGATATGTAGCAATGTAAAAGTTCTCTCTTATTCATCATATTTCATTCTTTATTCCTTGATTTTTTTTTTCCTGAAAAGAGAATACTATAGTGGGAGTTTTGTCTGAAAAACATTACAGAGCCAAACTAAATATTTAAAGCACAAGAAAAATATTAGTTGTAGTATCAGTTGTCGTAATTGTAATCACATGAAATCAATAATGGAATACAGATATTAATAGTGATAATAATTAGCATTGCTCTCCATAATAGTAATAATAATACTATAATGCTTATAATATGCCTGATATCAAGCACATTTATTAGCTCATTTGCTACTCTCAACAATCTTCAGCAATATTATTATATTTTGGTAAATAGACTAGATTTAAAGGAGTTGGGTCAATATCCCAATTTGTATGAGTCAATTCAGTTTGAAAAGTCACATTCTTTTTTCTTATAAGTATTCAGGTGAAGATGACTTGGACATAAATTTTAGCCTTCTTATCTCTTCACCTGAGGCATGTCAACACCTGTAGTAAATGTTCACAAATGTGTGGTTCACTTGTCTACCTGGTGTCAGGGCTTCCAGATTTGGGTTACAAGGGCTTATAGAAGTCACTTAGAGTTGACCGATGACTTTGTTAGTTTGTTTTTGTGAGATGTAAGAGTGTGGTACACATAGGGGCATTTGGTGGTGCCTCATACTACTTGGAAGACTGAGCCAGAGGATAGAGTTTAAAGTCAGCCTGAGTACATATAGAAAGCCTAAGCCTGGCTCAAAACAAAAACAAAAACAAAACAAAAGAAAATCCCAATGTGGTTTAATGGCTATAAACAACATCACATCAAATCAAAAGAAGGCACTAACTCATTTTGATTATTTGAAGATGGTTTTTGCTGAGCTAGAATTGATTCTTTTTCTGTTTTAAAATCTTGCCTGATAGAAATTGGATTGAAATATAAAGTCATAGCAATGATCCCATGGGCAGGCATTTGCCTTATTTTCAAGGAAAAGCCAACACTTCTTGAGAGACTTTGTGTAATTGCTCCCAATCAGGCTGCTGTCTTCTTCCCCCGCTCCTGTTTTCTTCCTTTGCTGAGAAATCTCTGTGAAAAATAAGCGCAGATGAGAGGACACAATGACATCTGCTTTCCTGCCTGTGGTTCCATACGCAATACTTCTGTGGGATGCAGTTGTCCTGGTACTGGTAGGCAGGGAAATCCATTTCTCATTATTGAAAATAGCTTTTCTTCCTTTATCGAAAATGACATTTGTGCGTCACAGGAAAGTAGAAGCCTGGAATGAAGAAAGTGTCGGGATAAATTTAGCTTTTGTCTCTCTTCTGATCTCAATTTGGATATTGTTTTCATGATGAGCACTGTTCAACCCTTAAGACCAAGGAGGTTTCGAAAGGGGTGGGAGAGGGCACAGGTGTGCGGTTCAGTGGACAATCAGGTATGCTTCAGTCAAGGACTGGCTTTGTCTGCCTGCCCAGGAGGGCCATTCATTCCCTCCCTATCTTGCTCACCCATGGTTTTCTGGTCAAGCTGTGAGATAAATAATAAGATCAAGATACTGGACACCAACATTTTGGCCACAGTTCAACCTGATAAATTATTACTCTACTTGTGCTGTTTCTTGCCATCCTGCCTTTTTAAGAACATTTCTGCCTTTTTATTTTTGGCAGTTATTACCCATAGAAAGCAAAAATCAACTTGGATTTTAATAGACTATGCATATGTGTGTGCTTGTATACATGTGTATGTACACATATATTTATATACATATGCAAACATGTATATTCATATGCCCATGCATTATATGTATATACAAATGGATTATTGACATAAGTGCCAGGGAATTGAAGGGAAGCAACATTTTCAGGCTCTGAAACACATGACTACATGTCAGCCAGTGAAAAAGCAAGTTCAGTGAAATGAGAGTCTCAATTTATAATTGTGTGCTCCACTATTATGAAGAATTTGAAGTTTCGGGTAATGCTGGCTATAGAGAGTCAGGAAGGATGTGTTTTTGTGTCAGGGTCTGTCTTGGTCACGGTTCTATTACTGTGAAGAGACACCATGACCAATGCGACCCTCAACAGTGAATTGGGAGCCTGCTTGTCGTTTTAGAAGGTAAAGTCCATTATCATCATGGTGGGAATCATGGCAACAACAGGTAGGTGTGGTAGGTAGCTAAGAGTTTTACATCCTGAGCCTCAGGCAGGAAAGCAGAAACAGAGAGTGGCTGGGGCAACACACCCTCACCAAGAAAGCCACACCTCCTCCAACAAGGACACACTTCCTAAACCTTTCAATCAGTTTACCAACTGGGGACTAAGTCTGTATGTATATGAGTCTCTGGGGTGATGCTTATTCAAACCAAGACAGGATGCATTTGTGGAGCAATGGTGAGACAGTGGGTGAATGGTTAGCAAAAGTAGTTATTTATATAGCTTAAGATTACAGAGTCTACATGTTTGTCACACAGCTGTACTTCTATAAAATCCCATTGTTTTAATAGCAACTCCAGAGACGAGGGTAGTGTTCATTGTTTTAGCAACTGTATTTGTGTGCAATTGCTGCAACACTAAGGCTCATAGGTGATTCTAAAAGAGCAGATTTGCTTAATATCTGTCAACTTACAGGACTTCATCAGAACCTCCTTCTGTCAACAGGAACCTTTATGAAATGTGTTTTCTATGTCTAATTTAAATGTAGCATCTTGGAATTCACCAAATAGTAATGGAATGAACAGAGGCCTCACTTGAATGAGAAGAATAGTGGCCCTATGAGTAGGAATGTTCCGAAGACTTGATAATCATGTTTATGTGATTCCTGCAGGTAATGTCTTTAATCTGACACCCTGCATAAAGGATATTCAGTTTTTCCAGTGGAAAGTCTGGGGTTTGGGGAAGGTAAATGATCAAGCCTGTACAGTAAGTGTGCAGACAGGTTCTAGACTATAGCAGTTACTCCCAGTCTCAGCTTGGCCCCTTGAAAGATGCAAATGAACACTCCTTAACTAATGATTCAATGATCAACTTCATATACAGTATTTCCTTTAAAACTCATAACTAGAAAACAAAACAAAACAAAACAAAAAACAAAAAAAAAAACCCTCATAACTATCTATCAAGTGTAAGGTTATTCTCATGGTATAGATTAAACAAAACAAAACAAAACAAAACAAAACAAAATACTGTCAGCTGAAGAGATGGCTGAGCAGTTCAGGACACACAGTGTTCTTGTGTACTACCTGATTTTGATTCCTAGCATCCACATGGTGCCTCACACTGTCTGTAACTCAAGTTCTGGGAAGACTGGTGACCTCTTTTGGCCTCTGACATCACCAGGCCAGCATGTAGTGCATAGATACACATGCAACTAAAGCATCCATACACATAAAATCACATATATACATACATACACATGTATATACCAGGACAAAAGTCAGATGTGGTGTCAGCAGCTGTGGGCAGAGTTTATCCATCTGAATCAAACAGCTTGCCCTAGGGCACACAGCCACAGCTGGGGTTATTCCTGCTGCCTGTGCCTTGGCTCTTGCTGGACTGTCTCTGGCATCTCTTCCCTCAGCTCCGCTAGCCTTTGGCCCTTGTAACCTCCTGGAGCACAGACTAAGCCAAGAGTCACTTCCAATTTCTCAGTAGCAACTCTCATTTGAACTCCATTTCCACCTTGGCAAGCTTTGTGAAGGATCAGGCAGGACCAAAGTTAGAGTGGTGGTGATTTGGGAGAGTGCATGGAAGCCCTGGAGGCACAACCCTCTACGTAGCACCAATGAGCTCTTGTGAAGGGCAAGGTCACCTTTGGGGAGATAGTCTGGGACTCTGCTGGGACCCAGATGGTATCCAGGTCTGCTCACTCTGTTTGTACTTAACTGAGCCAGATCTATTCTAAATTCCTCTTGTCCACAGTCCTGCTGCTCAAGGTTGTGGTTTTATTACTGTTTGTTTAAAACACGAAACCAAACCAGTCTATCCAGTTTTGCCCTTTGATGCTCACACGGATGAGCACTGATAGACTTTCTTGTCATCATCCAGCATGCAAGTTAATAACAAACACATCTAATCCATGAGCTGAGTCCGCCTCACAGAGGTAGATGATGTTCTTCTCTCAGTTGTAGTTGCTTTGGGCGATTCAAGTAGGACCTCACTATGTGCTCAGGCTGGCCAGCTCCTGTCTCAGCCTCCTGAGTTCTGGGAGTATAGTAGGCCAGTACTATCGTATCATTTGCATGTTCTTTAAAGAAAATAGAGCCATCTAAATTGATGATCATTTTGGAACCTTTATATCTATCTCAAGTTTAATCTATATTTTTACGTCTCCTGTAAAGAGTCAATGTACAATATTTGAACTCAGTTTCCCTCAGGCAACAAACAGTTGAAGCAGAATGGATTTGGTCTACTTTAGTCAAACCATTTTCCTCCTAGCTCCTCAGACCTAAACATCCTACTGACTGTCTGATAGAAGATCTATTTTGGTCTGTTTGGAACACCATGACAAAATGCCACAGATCAGATGCTTTAGAAAACACAATTCTGTGATGGGTAGTTAGGTGTGTAGAAGGGTTGAGGTCAGTGCCAGTGCAGCTGGCCTCTGTCATGGAGGAGCTTGTTCCATCCTCCAGAGGGCAGATTCGATGCTGTGCCCTCACATGGGAAGGCTGAATCTGGATCCGTCCCCCTTCCTCCCTCCCTTCCTCTTTTCCTTTCTGCTTCCTTCCCTCTCCCTCCCTCCTTCCTTTTTTTCCTCCTAATACTTCTTTTTTGCTTCCCCTCTCCTCCTCCTCTCCTCTCCTCTCCTCTCCTCTTCTCTCCTCTCCTCTCTCTGTTCTCCTCTCTTATCTCCCCACTTCTCCTCTACCTATCCCCACCTTTCCCTTCCCCTCCTCTCTTCTTCTTTGATTGTGCTAACTCTTGCACGTATACTTACAGGCATATCATTCCTATTGTGGAATGTCCAAACTCACGATCTTGTGTAAAACTCATTACCTTCCCAAAGTTACCATCACATGTGGATTCTAAGTATCACCACACTGGGGTTTTGAGCATAAAATACTCATTCCGGAGGAATTAAAACTCCTAAAAGAACCTACCATCACTTGATATTTTTCATGCTACCCACCAACCTGGCTTTCATCCATTTGTCTCTTGCTTAGTGCATGAAATTGTTGAGCAGGGAATAGTCCATTGTGCACACTTTACCACTGAGGGTCTGAAGCCCGGGAAAGTGGTGTCAGGATTAAACCTGGGGCCAAGGTCTTAGCAATCTGTGAGTATAGTAATAATGAACATTGTGTATTAAATATTTAGTTATGTCAACTAAAAATACATTTGTATGCTGATTTTCTTTATTAAATTTGATCATATATAAGTGGTTTTAAGAACCTTGATATTTATTTTATATCTTTATTATATACTTAAAATTTTATCTTTTCCCCTTTTCATAAACACCACAGATAAAACCCCAAACTATAAAACCTGGGAATTATACTGGCCATGGAATTTATAAAATTCAACTTCATCTTTTGAATTAATGTGTTTTGAGGAAATAAATATGTATCTAACTATAAAGTCTGTAGGTCTTAAAATTAACTAAGTATATCATTTAAAATGCACCCTAGGTGCTGGAGAGCAGGTCTAATGGTTAAGAGTAGTTGTTCCTCTTCTAGGAGATGTGAGTTTAATTGTCAGCACCCACATCAGGTAGCTCACAATTGCCTATACCTTCAGGGAGCTGCATGCCTTTTTCTGTCCTCTGGGGGCATCAGCACACATGTAACATATACTCACTGACATAGATGCATACACATAAAATAAAAACAAATCTTAAAAAATTCAAAACATCCCACAGAGATGCTTATATATATCCACTATTTCAGCACTATTCACAGTATCCAAACAGAATACAATTATTTACTTATCAACAGATGAATGGTTAATGAAAGCACAGACACACAGTGAAGTTTTATTTTGACTGTAAAGAAGAATAAAGTAATGACATTTGTAGAAAAATGGAAGCAACTGAAGATCATTGAATTAACTGAAATGTGTCAGACTTAAAAGATAAATATCACATGTTTTCTTATTTGTAGATCATGGATTTTTATATAGATACATAAAATCATTTATGTATATGATACAAAAGTAGACATGAGGCTAGGTTCAATGAAGAAGCATAGTAGGAGGGAAAAGAGGGATAAAAGGAGATGGACAGTAAAAATGATGAAAGCATATGATATACAAATATGAACATTATCATTATGTACAATGAACACATGCCAATAAAATCTGTGTAAGAACTTAAGATGTAGCTCAATTAGGAGAAAGCTTGCTTAGCATGTATAAAGCCTCAATTTCATCCCTTAGTACTACACACAGGAAGGTGGGGGCACCTACCTGTGACACCCAAGCACTCATGATTTAGAGGCTAGAGATCAGCAGCTTAAAGTCATCCTCAGTTAGGTAACTAGCTTGAAGCAATATTAGGCTCCATGACACCCTATCTCAAAAATTATGCAAGAGGCATTTAATTTCATACAAGCTTAGCAACACTACAAAATACATAGCATATTAGTTCATGGGTGGTTTTGTATATAAATGTTTTCTGTTTTCTACTCCTGATTGGTCAGTAGCTTGGAAGGAGTCCAATAGTAATCTAGAAAAATGTCACCAAAAGTTATAATAGTCAGCATAGACTTGAGGCTGGGGACTGAGTTAGAGGTTCAGAAAATTAATACAAACGGGGATAGAAACACAAGTCCCTTGGCAGAAGAGTAAGTGTACTTGAAGTAACTCCTTTCACTCCCCTCTCATTCTGACACACACACACACACACATACTCACACACACACACGCACACACACACACACACACACACACACACACACACTCATACATACACACCACACACACAAAACAAAAGCAGAAAGGAAGAAAGAAAGGAAGAAAGAAAAAGAAAGAAAGAGAAAGAGAAAGAGAAAGAGAAAGGGAAAGAAAGGTGTAAAATCCATTAACTATGTAAACAAAAGGGCAGGCTCATTCATGAAAAACACACCATTACCCATTTCTACATTTTTATTTTATCCTTCTGTTTTGTTGTTAATTCAGTTCCAACCTTCTTCTAAAATGGCCTCCAGCACAGGAGAGGATGTATTTTAAGCCTTCTCTCACTCTGAACTAACATATATATGTATATATTGTTCCTTTTTTTGAAATAGTATTTTTAAATAGAAAATTTAGGAGAGAAGACATGGTATAGAAAATTATTATTGGAAAAAAAACCTGCAAAAAATATCTGAATCGTGTTCTCTCTTGCTGGTGAAATGTGATTTCCCAAAGCAGATTGGCTCTGGGATTCTGGGGGAAGGTGTACTGGATGACTTCTAAAAAGCACACATGCTCCTCCATGTGGTACAGCAGCTGCTAAGGTAATGATGCATTTTTAGTGAAAAAAAAAATACCATAAATAAACATACAAAAAATCATATGAAACTCTCTCCAACGAAGCACAAAACTTGGCAGTAAGTTAAGAATCTAAAAAAAAAAAGTTATAACTGATAAGAAAATTCACCAGTGCAACCATTTCCAAACCTTATTTCTACCTACATGTTTACTCTCATATTTATATAACACATATCACTATTATATTTACCTTTTCAATATGCCCACATTTTCATCCCACAATTTCCAATGTTAATATGTTCCCAAAGTGCAGGAGACTCAAAATTAGATGGTCTTGCCTCTACAAAAAAGTACTCATAAGTCCTTAACTAATTACATGGCCAATTTTGTTGTTAAACTAAACTAAATGAAGGCCTCATTTTTTTTTTCCTGAGCAATGACTATAAAGCATTATTGGAATATAAAGGTATTTTCCAGGCTTGGTGGCACACACTTGCAATCCAGTTTGCATTTGGGAATCAGAGTCAGGATGGTTAACACTAGTGTGTAGCTAGCCTTGCCTGCAAAACGAGACTCAGTCTCAAAAACCACAACCAAAGGTTTGCTTTTTATTGTTGTTGTTGTTGGTTTTTAATAACGCTTATCTGATTCTTAGTTATTTATACTTTCTATTCCAGAGACCTTAGTAATTTATGTGTAAACAGACTGATTCTTGCAACTGAGCCTTATTTACCTGCAATCAGGTCCACAATTCATTTACAAAACAGTTCAAAATCATACTTCCTATGTAAGGGTAGGCAGAAAAATTGAATGAGCTGGTCAAATATAGGCACAAGAAAGGATCTCATAGCTTCAGAGTCACAAGAATTAACCTAGAAGAAGCACTGAAGGCAGCACACTAGATCAACAGGGAGCATTAGCGTGATGAGCAGAACAAGTCCTCCAAAGCACTTGTCAGTCAGTTCAGAGAAGGCAGCTGTGCAGCTGTGCAGAGGGGCGTTTTAGATGACCAATTTCCCTTATGAATATCGATGCAAAAATACTCAATAAAATTCTTGCAAATCAAATCCAAGAATACATCAAAATAATCATCCATAATGATCAAGAAGGCTTCATCACAGGGATGCAGGGATGGTACAATATATGGAAATCCATCAACGCAATCCACTATATAAACAAACTCAAAGAAAAAAAAACATACAATTATCTCATTAGATGCTGAGAAAGCATTTGACAAAATCCAACACCCTTTCATGATAAAAAGTCTTAGAAAGATCAGGAGTTCAAGGCCAATACCTAAGCATAGTAAAAGCAATATACAGCAAACCAGTAGCCAACATCAAACTAAATGGAAAGAAACTTGAAGCAATCACACTAAAATAAGGGACTAGACAAGGTTGCCCACTCTATTCTTACCTATTCCACATTGTACTTGAAGTCCTAGCCAGAGCAATTAGACAACAAAGGAGATCAAAAGGATACAAATTGGAAAGGAAGAAGTCAAATAATTACTATTTGCAGATGATATGATAGTATACTTAAGTGACCCCAGAAATTCCACCAGAGAGCTCCTAAACCTGATAAACAACTTCAGCAAAGTTACTAGATTATAAAATTAACTCAAACAAATCAATGGCCTTCCTCTACTCAAAGGATAAACAGGCTGAGAAAGAAATTTGGGAAACACCACACTTCACAATACTCACAAATAATATAAAATACCTTGGTGTGACTGTAACTAAACAAGTGAAAGATCTGTATGACAAGAACTTCAAGGCTCTGAAGAAAGAAATCAAAGAAGATCTTAGAGTATGGAAAGATCTCTCATGCTCATGGATTGGCAGGATTAATATAGTAAAAATGGCCATCTTGTGGAAAGCAATCTACAGATTCAATGCAATCCCCATTAAAATTCCAATTCAATTCTTCACAGATTTGGAAAGAGCAATTTGCAAATTCATCTGGAATAACAAAAAACCCAGGATAGCCAAAACTGTTCTCAACAATAAAGGAACCTCTGGTGGAAACATCATCCTGGACCTTAAACTGTACTACAGAGCAATTGTGATAAAAACTGCATGGTATTGGTACAGTGACAGGCAGGTAGATCAATAGAATAGAATTGAAGACCCAGAAATGAACCCACACACCTATGGTCACTTGATCTTTGACAAAGGAGCTAAAATCATCCAGTGGAAAAAAATAGCATTTTCAGCAAATGGTGCTGGCTCAACTGGCAGTTAGCATGTAGAAGAATGCAAATCGACTCATTCTTATCTACTTGTACAAAGCTCAAGTCCAAGTGGATCAAGGACCTTCACATAAAACCAGATACATTGAAACTAATAGTTCATTAGTAAGTGGGGAAGAGCATTAAACATATGGGCACCGGGGAAAAATTCTTGTCAGAACACCAATGGCTTGTGCTGTAAGATCAAGAATCGACAAATGGGACTTCATAAAATTGCAAAGCTTCTGTAAGGCAAAGGACACTGTCAATAGGGCAAAACGGCCACCAACAAATTGGGAAAAGATCTTTATCAGTCCTACATTCAATAGAAGGCTAATATCCAATATATATAAAGTACTCAAGAAGTTAGACTCCAGAGAACCAAAAACCCTATTAAAATTGGGGTACAGAGCTAAACAAAAAATTCTCAACTGAGGAATACGGTATGGCTGAGAAGCACCTAAAGAAATATTCAACATTCTTAGTCATCAGGGAAATGCAAATCAAAACAACCCTGAGAATCCACCTCACACCAATCAGAATGGCTAAGATCAAAAACTTAGGTGACAGCAGATGCTGGCAAGGTTGTGGAGAAAGAGGAACACTCCTTCATTGCTGGTGGGATTGCAAGCTGGTACAACCACTCTGGAAATGAGTTTTTCAGTTCCTCAGGAAATTGGACATAGTACTACCAGAGAGCCCAGCTATACCACTCCTGGGCACATACCCAGAAGATACTCCAACATGTAATAAGGACACATATCTCCACCATGTTCATAGCAGCCTTATTTATAATAGCCAGAATCTGGAAACAACCCAGATGTCCCTCAACAGAGGAATGGATACAGAAAATGTGGTACATCTACACAATGGAGTACTACTCAGCTATTAAAAACAATTTTCTTGGGGAAATGGATGGACCTGGAGAATATCATCCTGAGTGAGGTAACCCAATCACAAAAGAACACACATGGTATGTACTCACTGATAAGTGAATATTATCGCAGAAGCTGGGAATATCCAAGATACAATCCACAAACCACATGATACTCAAGAGGAAGGAAGGCCAAAGTGTGGATACTTTGATCCTTCTTAGAAGGGGGAACAAAATACCCATGGAAGGAGTTTCAGAGACAAAGTGTGGAACAGAGACTGAAGGAATGACAATCCAGAGACTGCCCCACCTGGGGATCCATCACATATACAATCACCAAACCCCAGACACTATTGTGGATGCCAACAAGTGCTGACTGACAGGAGCCTGATATAGCTGTCTCCTGAGAGGTTCTGCCAGTGCCTGACAAATACAGAAGTGGATGCTTACAGCCATCCATTGGACTGAGCACAGGGTCCCCAACGAAGGAGCTAGAGAAAGGACCCAAGGAGCTGAAGGGTTTGTAGCCCCATAGGAGGAACAAAAATATGAACTAACTAGTACCCCCAGAACTCCTAGGAACTAAACCACCAACCAAAGATTATACATGGTGGGACTCATGGCTCCAGCTGCATATGTAGCAGAGGATGGCATAGTAGGTCATCAATGGGAGGAGAAGCCCTTTGTCCTGTGAATGCTCTATGCCCCAGTGTAGGGGAAGTGACCAGGAAGTGGGAGAGGTTGGCTTGGTGAGCAGGGGGAGGGGGAAGGGAAAAGGGGATTTTTGGAGGGGAAGCCAGGAAAAGGGAGACCATTTGAAATGTAAATTAAGATAATATCTAAGAAAAAAAAAGACAGTGAACAAGAAAAAAAATGGAGGTCTATAGGATTTGAAGTTAGAACTATTCTGTCCCTCCCCTAGGTGCTTATGCACAGTTAAAGAATGGCAGTTTACCTTTATCAGACACACAGGAACCCCCCCCCCCTCCCATGCTACAGGTTATGTTTTCACCATTTTGAAGTTTTTTTTATTTCTGAATATTGAAGCAGCTCTGTTTCTCCCTTCCTTTGCTTGCCTGTGGTTTGAGAGTTAAAAGATTTTTCATTATATTTTCTTTTCAGATTTTTTGAACATTTAGCTTTTAAATTTAGATACCCAATCTACTTTAAATTCCGGGTAAGCTATAAAGTAAGCAAGATGCCTCAGTAGGTAAAGGCACATGCTGCCAAGCCATAAATACTTTATTTTTTTCTGATTTTTCATATACATAAAGTTGTTTTCTTAATTAAAAGGGGAAGTTTACAAAGATCTATGAAAACATGTACCTTTTTAAAACATAAAAACAAAGTCTAGCTTTTTATCTACTTTCATTATTCAGAATTTTTGTTTTAATGATTTACTTGGCTTTTAAATAAAAGAAGACAGGCCCAATGCCAACCCTTTTAATTCTGGCATGGATTTTGCAGGCCTCCATACCCTGTGATGTCCTGTGGCACCCTCTATTTCTCTCAGGCATTCATACCACCTGTTCTTCAGGGGAGACCAACATTCTTCATAGTTCTCTTGCTTCTTGGTGGTTTCCCAAAGCCTTTCCTTGTTGGATGATATTTTTTCACATTGTGAACACTGAAATTGTGATTTAGAAAAACCTGGTTTTTGTTGTGATGTGGCTCAGCCTTAGCATAACACCCTCTATTATTATTATTATTATTATTATTATTATTATTATTATTAAATTTATTTACTTATTCACTTTACAATCCAATATCAGCCCTTCCTTTTTTCCTGTAAATACTGCCCTCATTCCCCTTAGATGGAGAAGTCCTGCTCTGGGTGTCAATTCCCACATCCCCTATCCCATCCCTTAATACCCCACCCTACCCTTCACTCCATACATCAAGTTGCTGTGCAACTGGACACATCCTCTCTCACTGAGGCCGGACAAGACTGTCTATTTAGGGATGCAGGATCCACAGACAGGCAAGTAAGCACAGACTTAGGGACAGGTCCTGCTCCAGTTGTTTGGGGGATCCACATGAAGACCAGGCCGCTCACTGGCTGCACCTGAGCACACAGTTCTTTCCCAAGAGCTTTTTGTTTACTGTAAGCAAGTAGTTGTGTTGTGGCTCACACCTTGCACACACCTTTAATTTAATAGCCTTCTGTAAACAAGAACTAAATAAGGTTAACAATAGGTCAAGAGGTGGAGCAAGCATTTGACAGGGCGTGAACATAAAAAAGAGAAAGAAGGGACTTTGAGTAGAAGGAAGAAAGAGCAGCTTCTTTCAGAGACAGAGGAGAAAGGTCAGCTGGGTGCTTTCTCTGCCTCTCTGAGCTAGCTGACTTTTTTTCCCACTGCCTCTGGCTCCTGAGTCTTTATTTGGTAAATCAAATGCTTGGCATTTTTTGTTTTAAAAAATAACATCCTTCTTCTGGGTAGGAATGTTGTTCTGCCTTTCTCCTGGGTTTTCTATCCTTATCACACTCTGCCAGTGCCCCAAACTCTCCCCAAGGAGTTCACTTTGGACACAAGTGGTGGCTGAATGTTCCATTGAAAAACCTTGGTCACCAAAGGAGCTGAAGGGTTTGTAGCCCCTTAGGACGAACAACAATATGAACTAACTAGTACCTTCAGAGCTCCCAGGGACTCAACCACCAACCAAGGACTGCACATGGTGGGACTGATTGTTCTGGCAGCATGTGTATAGTAGAGGATTGCAAAGTCGTTCATCAATGGAAGGAGAGGCCCTTGGCCCTGTGAAGGTTCTGTGCCCCAGTGTAGGTGAATGCCAGGGCCAATAAATGGGAGAGGGGAATGCCAGGGCAAGCATGGGGATGGGGGAGGCAACAGGGGTTTTGTTCTTTTTATTTTCCTTTAGGGGGGCTGGGGGAACTGGGAAAGGAGAAATCATATGACATGTAAATAAAGAAAATATCTAATAAAAAAAAGAAAAACCTTGGTCACAATTATTCTGATCCTTGGCAGGGAACAACTCAGCTGAGGGTCTCAGACTGGCTCAAAGTCATTTCTTCCTCTAATACAGCTTCCTCAGGACTTACCCAGCAATGTTAGCAAGGTGTGCAGAAATTATGCCAGGCCTTAGAGAGCCAGTGCATTCTTTCTTGCTCCATAAGCGTCAAATTATTCTTTCTCTTCAAGTAACACCACGTCACATATCACTGATAAAAATATTGCCATTCTTCCACAATTTTCTCACGGAGTTCGAAGGCTTGATTTTATCCCAAGCCTAGCCTTTCTGCTGGACCTCATACAGGCCACCAGCAGATTATCTGGCTTGTGGTTTGGCATCCTTATACTGGAAGACTTGGATTTTGTTGGTGGTGTTTTGTTCCCTCCTAGTGTGCAGTTTGCAGTTGAGATGATTGTCTGGATTGGGTCTCACAAGGCTAGGGGTGCTGAGTGTTATTGCTATAGGAGTTGAGGTGTGGGGGCAGGTATATAAACCTAACTCAAGAACATTTTTAATTATGTGCACATGTGTGCATTCAGTGTGGGTTTTTACATCTTAGGTCAGATGTCTGCTAAGGCTGAAGATGGCTTCAGATTGTCTGGAGTTGGAGTTACAGGCAGTTGTGAGGAACATAATATGGGTGCTAGGAACTGAACTCTTGTAGTCTACAAGAACTATATATGCACATAGCCAGGGAGCTGTCTCTCCTGCCCCAAGATGGCCTTTCTGAAATGTTGGAAGTTTAAGTTCTCAGTTATTTAACAAGGAATCTGAAACAGGATGGGTCTAAAATCTTATTCAAATTCTATTTTTACTCCAAGAGAAATAAGCCTGTCTTTCAAAGAACAAAATGATATTTCCAATGATGAACTAAATATCCAAGAACTAATGCTCAAACATTTTCTATTTTATGTGTACTATTATGCGATGGAAAAATAATTTTCACTGTGGGGGTGTGACACACAATACTGAAAGTCTTTATCATAATGTATACAAATAAAGATCTCCTGGCTTTTGGTTTTATTATTATTTTTTTAATGAATCCAATTTCATTTTTTAAATGTAGGTGTTATTATGGCATTTACTTTTTGAAAACCTTATAGCACCCAGGTCTCACCCTTAGAGAATTTAATTAGTCTGAGTTGGAACCCAAACATTAGGGTTTGTAAAAATCACCCTGGATGATTTTTATGTGTCTTGGAATTTGAGTATCAACCTTGAGGTCAATTGTACTATGAGCTGAATTCAATATTGAACAATGGCATATACGCTTCAAGTCTTAAGGTGCATCTTTCCCTATTCCAATATCCCTCCCCCATGTTCACTTATAATCTATTTATTGTGATTCAAACTTTAAACTGGAGAAGATCATTAATCATAGATATAATTTAGTGACAGCAGGGTCATGTCCCACTAACTAAGTACACCTTGTTTGCCTCAAAATGCTAATCGTTTTTCTGCAACATTAATGAGGGACAATTGATATAGAACCTAACAATCATGTATGGTTGGCTTAGAGTTTTATTGAAATAAAGAACTTTATTAGGTTATGGAAAAATATAGCAGTAATTATGTAAAAGTATGAATTGCATCCTATCATTTTATAAAACTTTGACATCAAGGAAAAAGATGGGCACTTAATGATTTTCAGTATTTTCTGGAGAAAAGATGGTAATTATGAAAGGCATTTTCTTTGCATCTTCTCAGAAGCAAGGAGTTTCATGCACAGAGAGGGAGTGATGTTCAATATCTTCTGTTTTCAGCTCAGGAATGTCAGCAGAAAGGAACCCTATTTTTTTTTGCAACTACATCAAATTATTTATTTAAAATTACATGTTTGATCTCTGCTCACTGAGTCTTCTGGGCACCCCAAGGTGCACTGAGCAGTTTACTATCTCCAGCAGATCTCCATTCTCCCCCCCACCTCTCTGTCTACCTTCAACAGACCTTCAGAGCCTGAATCAGACAGTTAGCTTCCCTTTCCTAACCATCTCCCCTACTTGGTGAGTCCTCTAGGGCACTGCAAGCTGCTCTGAGCCCAGGAGACTTCCATTTTCCAGCTAGCTTTCTGCCCACCTTCATCAGACCTGAACCATACAGCACAAAGATACCCATCAGAAACCTGCCACACTAGGACCCTGGAGCTTAAACCCCTTCTCAATGCCTACTACAATATGAACATCCAGGTACCAAAGCCATTCAGATGGTTAAAGGTGCTTGAAAGAATATAATCAACAAAAGCCAGGGCATTTTGATACCTTCAGTGCCCAGCTACCCTACTATAGCAAGCCCTGAATATCCTAACATAACTGAAGCACAAAAATATTACCTTAAATCCAATCTTATAAAATGACAGAGGCCTTTAAAGAAGAAATGAATAAATCCCTTAAAGAAATAAAGGAAAATACAATAAAACAGGTAGGAGTTCTTTAAGGAGGAAAGAAATAAATCCATTAAAGACATACAGGAAAAACAAAATTAAACAGGTAAAGGAAATAAATAAAACTGTGCAAGGGTTGGAGAGATGGCTCAGCTGTTAAAGGCTAGGCTCACAACAAAAATAAAACTGCAAGACCTGAAAGTGGAATAAAGAAAACACATACTGAAGGATAGCTGGAAATGGAAAACCTAGGGAAGAAAACAGGAACAACAGGTGCAACAGGTGTATTACCAGCAGAATACAGGGGTAGAAGAGAGACTCTCAGGCATAGAAGATACAATAGAAGAAATTGGTACATCAGTCAAAGAAAATGTTAAATCTAAAAATTTCTTGACATAAAATATTTAGGAAATGTGATATAACATAAAAATACCTAACTTAAAAATAATAGGAATAGAAGAAGGTGAAGAGAAGGCAGGACCAGCCAGGAGTGCACAGGCTGCAAAAGTGATGGAGCAGCTGGGATAGGGTCCTTCCTGCCTCCATCTGCACCCAGAAGCTAGGGCTATTCCAGAGCCCTTTGTGCACAGGTCCTGGCAGGGGAGAGATGGTCTCCTAGGAGTGCTGACACAGGCTTACAGGTCCACAGGAGGGACAAGCTCAAGCCAGAGACAGCAAGATCAACTAATACCAGAGGTAACCAGATGGTGAAAGGCAAGCACAAGAACCTTACCAACAGAAACGAAGACTACATGGATGATTTAAAAATCACTTCTCATAATACTGATAGAGGACTTTAAGAAGGATATAAATAGCTCACTTAAAGAAATACAAGAGAACACAAGAAAACAGGTAGAAGACCTTAAAGAGGAAACACAAAAATCCCTTAAAGAATTATAAGAAAACTCAATCAAACAGGTGAAGGAATTGAACAAAACCATCTAGGACCTAACAATGGAAGTAGAAACAGTTAAGAAATCACAAAGGGAGACAACTCTGGAGATAGGAAACTTGGAAAAGAGGTCACGAGTTATAGATCACCAACAGAATACAAGAGATAGAAGAGAGAACCTCAGATGCAGAACATACCATAGAAAATAATGATATAACAGAAAGATATAAGAAAATGCAAAATGCAAAAAACTCCTAACCCAAAACATCCAGGAAATCTAGGACACAATGAGAAGACCAAACCTAAGGATAATAGGTATAGAAGACAGTGAAGATTCCCAACTTAAAGGTCCAGTAAATATCTTCATCAAAATTATAGAAGAAAACTTCCCTAACCTAAAGAAAGAGATGCCCAGGAACATGCAAGAAGCTTATAGAACTCCAAATAGATTGGAACAGAAAAGAAATTCCTCCTCCTACATAATAGTCAAAACACCAAATGCACAAAACAAAGAAAGAATATTAAAAGCAGTGAGGGAAAATGTCAAGTAACATACAAAGGCAGACCTATCAGAATTAGACCAGACTTCTCCCCAGAGACTATGAAAGCTAGAAGATCTTGGGCAGATGTCATACAGACCCTAAGAGAACACAAATGCCAGCCTAGGCTACTATACCCAGCAAAACTATCATTACCATAGATGGAGAAACCAAGGTATTCTATGACAAAAACAAGTTTATACAACATCTTTCTACAAATCAAGACTTACAAAGGATAATAAATGGAAAACTCCAACACAAGGAGGGAAACTATACCCTAGAAATAGCAAGAAAACAATTTTCTTTTAACAAACGAAAAAGAAGATAGCCACATAAACATAATTCTACCTATAACAATGAAAACAACAGGAAGCAACAATCACTCTTCCTTAATATCTTTTAATACCAATGGACTGAATTCCCCAATAAAAAGACATAGAGTAACAGACTGGTTATGTAAACAGGACCCAACATTTTGCTCCATATAGGAAATCCACCTCAATGACAAAGACAGACACAACCTTTGAATAAAAGGCTGAAAAACAATTTTCCAAGCAAATGTTCCCAAGAAACAAGCTGGAGTTGCCACTCTAATATCAAATAAAATTGACATTCAACCTAAAGTTATCAAAAAAGATAAGGAGGGACACTTCATACCCATCAAAGGTAAAATCTACCAAGATGAACTTTTCATTCTGGACATCTATGCTCCAAATGCAAGGACACCCACATTCATAAAAAAACTTTGCTAAAACTCAAAGCACACACTGCACCTCACACAGTAATAATGAGAGACTTCAACACCCTACTTTCAGCAATAGATAGGCAATCATGTGAACAGAAACTAAATAGAGACATAGTGAAAGTAACAGAAGTTATGAAATAAATGGATTTAACAGATGTCTATAGAATGCTTTATATTAAAACAAAAGATTATACCTTCTTCTCAGCACCTCATTGTACCTTCTACTAAACTGATCATATAATTGGTCACAAAACAGGCCTCAACAGATACATGAAGATTGAAATTATCCCATGCATCTTCTCAGATCACCGCAGACTAAGACTGGTTTTCAATAACAACATAAACAATAGAAAGCCCACAGACACATGGAAGCTGGACAATACTCTACTCAATGATAACTTGGTCAAAGAAGAAATAAGAAATAAAGACTTTTTAGAGTTTAATGAAAATGAAGCCACAACATACCCAAACTTATGGGACACAATGTAAGCAGTCCTGAGAGGAAAACTCATAGCTCTGAGTGCCGCCAAAAAGAAACTGGAAAGAACATACACTAGCACCTTGAAAGCACAACTGAAAGCTCTAGCACAAAAAAAGAAAGTAGATATAAGAGGAGTAGAAGGCAGGAAATAATCAAACTCAGGGCTGAAATCAACCAAATGAAAGCAAAAAGTAGTATACAAAGAATCAACCAAACCAGGAGCTGGTTCTTTGAGAAAATCAACAAAATAATTAAACACTTAGCCCGACTAACTAGAGGACACTAGAGACATTATCCTAATTAACAAGATCAGAAATGAAAAGGGAGATATAACAACAGACACTGAGGAAATCCAAAAATTCATGAGATCCTACTACAAAAGCCTATACTCAACAAAACTGGAAACACTGGATGAAATGGACAATTGTACCAAAGTTAAATCAAGATCAGATCAACAATCTAAAAAGTCCCATACCTGCTAATGAAATAGAAACAGTCATTAGTAGTCTCCTAACCAAAAAAAAGCCCTGGACCAGATGGGTTTAGTGCAGAGTTTTATCAGACCTTCAAAGAAGACCTAATACCAATACTCCTCAAACTATTCCACAAAATAGAAACAGAGGGTACTCTACCCAATTCGTTCTACAAAGCCACAATTACTTTTATACCTAAACCAAATAAAGACCTAACAAAGAAAGAAAACTTCAGACCAATTTCCCTTATGAATATTGATTGCTTGTGGACAGGAGCATAGCATGGCTGTCTGCTGAGAGGCTCTACCCAGCAGATTACTCAGATGGATGCAGCCACCTGCAACCAAACAGTGGATGGAGCTTGGGGACTCTTATGGAAGAGTAGGGGGTAGGATTGTGGGCTCTTAAGAGGATAAGAACTCCACAGGAAGATCAACCGAGTCAACTAATGTGGACCCTTGGGACTCTCAAGTGATTGAACCACTAACCAAAAAACATACATGGTCTGGACCTAGGCCTCCCTGCACATATTTATCAGATGTGGGCCTTCATGTGGGCCCCAAACAAATGGAGCAGGGGGCTATTCCAAAACCTATTGCCTGTACTTAGGATATGTTCTTCTAGCTGGACTGTTTTGTCTGGTCTCAGTGAGAGAGGATTCACCTACCCCTGAAAGAATTTAATGTTCCTGGTTGGGGGATGTCCAGGGGGCCTCCATCCTCTCAGAGAAGGAGAAGATATGTGGATAGGATTGTGGAAGGGGGTGACTGGGGGAGGCAGTAAGTAGGATATAAAATGAATTAAAAACAAAACAAAACAAAACAAAACAGAAGATGGACATGTTTGAATAAAATTTCTTAAATCTCTATAAATCTGAAGGGGATTCAACAAAAAATTTGTATTACTTTGAATAATAGAAACATTAAAAATACTCTTATCAGAATATACTTATATGCAATATGAGAAATATGTTCAAAAAGTGTTTTACTTTAGGGGATACTAATATACTTAGAAATTTAGCCTTATGTAGCCAAGTTGTCTCTGCTTATTTGTCTCTGTCTGTACTTATTTCAAGCTTGTGGAAGTGGTGTTGAAGTTTTATACACTCTACAAGTTTTGTTTAGTGATTTCAATGGTGAGGGCCTTGGCACATTTCAACTTTAAGATGAATGATTACCTTTAGGATGACAGCAACAAAATACATTGATTTAGTTCATCTTCAGAGATCAATTAATAAATAATAGGTGATAAACATCCCATTTGGAGTAGGGGAAAGGGTTAGGTCATAATTTGTTGAGAAATTTCCCATTCTCAGACTGCACTGAACTTAATGTATAAATGGATTTCAGTAGGCATCTGTTCATTAGTTGATGAAAGTGTGTGTAATTAGTTACTATGTAGATTATAAATTTTTCTTGAGCAAGGACTGCATTTTATTAATTTGCTTATTCCAAGTGCCAAGGACAGAGCCTGGTACATGTTTGTACGTTGCAGTGAAGTGTGATATTCATTTGTTGAGACATTTCTTACCTACAGTGGGGAAATGCAATAGTCTAAATTAAAATAATCCAATAGGAAAAGATGTATTCATAATTTATTGTTGTGATTTTTTGTCCTTTAGGGAAGCTAGGAAGGTTTCTATATTTTTGCAGAGTGTTCAGTCATATGATAAATGGTTGTCTAAATATTAGAAATTTATATGGATGATTAGACTGGATTTTGCTGAGTTGATTAAGTCCATAGGGAAGTTTTAAGGAGAGAATGGAGTAAAACCCACAGGGAGAAAAAGACGGGCTTTCTGGAGTGCTCTAAATGATGGCTGTGTTTGAAAGGACTGTTTCAAAAAAGACAAGAACATCCTTTGAGCTCCACAGGATGCCACTGTCAGCTGCTGTTGAAAACTGTTTAAAACTCATGGATCAATCTGGTGTTTTTAAGCTCTCATTTGAATGAAGCTATTTATTTCTGACTGTACTTCATAATCTTCACTGAAGACTAGAACTTGTGGGGGCAACTCTCACTATCTTTTTAGACAGGCTGTAAAATAGCCTAGCTGTCTTACTGGAAATGCTCAGTCTGTGTTTTGCCGTCAGTGACTTGGGCTTACGTATGTGCACACAATGCACTGGAAAAAAAAGCTACTGTAAGAAAGACCCTGTGTTCATGATGTTCAGAAGGGAGTTAACACTGTGGTTTAAACAAGGTTTGTGATATATAAGAATATTTCGTGTCTTAAAGAAGCTATAGCCAATAATTACCCATGTTTGCCACAGTATTCATAAACACCTCATCAAGACACAGGTCATCTTTCAATTCCATGCTGTGGAACAACATCAAATGCAAAGACCACATCCAGGGACATTTTGGGTGAACAAGAAAATTTGTCCTTTCTATCCAATAACCCTTCAAATCTTTATATTCTTCATAGAAGTTTAAATTTCATTGTAGCATTTTACTTCATACATTACTCATGAAAAGATGTATTTTTTTCTAATAAAATTTAGGCTTTCTGAATCTATTAGAATGAAAATTATTTGAAATGTATTATCATACAAAATTTCCAGAGTTAGTTATTCTTCTTTATTTTTTTCTGCTTTAACTAAAAAAAAAAATATGATCTTTTCTCTACTGTTAATTCATTCTCTTGTCCTGGATTTTCTGAGCTAAGTGATAGAAATTCCAGGAGAATAAGAAACATTTTTTTGGGGGGAGAGGGAAATAAGGTACCATCTTTGTTCTCAATGGAATGCTGGGCAAATTATCTTTCATACATATAGAAGATAACTAAAGATAGACTTTGCTTCCTGACTACCATACATTAGGAATGATCAAAGTAGCGGCAGAGACATTTAACTCTATATAATTGCTTGTTGTGGGGAACTTCATTTATATCATAGGAAATTGAATCCCTGGCCTTTGCCTACTGGACTCCCATAGCATCCTCCATGTAACAGAGCAATATTTTCTTTTAACAATCTGTAAGGTGCTCTGTGTGAGTAAAATCTCCAAAGAATTCTAGCCCTACCTAGGTTCACAAAGCCACAGACTGTTCCATGGTCCCATCTGCTCAGAACTAACAGTCAGCACTGATCAACAGATGCTATGGAAATTCTATACCAAAGAAGAAGAGACGAAACAAACAAGAAAAAAAGCATAATATAAAAACAACATACAAAACAGGTAAAAGTTAATATCTCCAGAGAGTTAAGATTAGATATAGTATCCATGAGCTAATAACAGGCTTTTATTAAAAAGTAACAGAATAAGATAAACCTCTTAGGTATTGAATTATTGTGCTTAAAGTAAAACATAATAGAGAGGCTAAAAGGAAAAACTGAGAATTTCTCAGAAAGTCAGACAAAAGATTAATGATGGAAATTGAGTAAAATAGGTAAATTTATGGGTCTGATTTAACAGGCCAAAGTTCAGAGAAAATAAAGTTGACAAAATTATGAAAATAATAATACATAAGAAATGTAATATATGTAGTTTTTTCAGACACAGAAAAATAAATCTGATTTTTATGGCAAAAATATTAAAAAAAATTGTCTTTCTTACTGCCCTTGGTTTTATATTGATATCACAGCAAAATACCATTTGTTAGTGGCCTAATATAAATCATATTTGTTATCTTCTGATTTCATAGTTTAGAAATCTAGGCAAAATATAGTCTAATTGGGTTTCTTTTCCATAATTAACAATACAAAATCAGGATGGTGGGAAGGTCACTTCTCCCAACCTTTTTCTCTTTGTAAAGGGTTCATATGATTCTGTTAGAGCTACCCAAATAATTCTACACAATCTCTTAAAAGTTCACTGAATAGTAACCTGAATTTTGTCTATAGAGTAGAATTTACATCATTATTGAATAATCAGAAAATTCCTAGTTCTGAGGGACATATTTAGAATTTTTCCCAACAATGATGTGTACACCTCAACCAAGAAAGCCAGTTCCTCTGTGTGAAGCTTTTCACTGAGACTATGCTAGTAATGTAGCCCACTGTGACACAGTAGTGTAGATTTCTTCCAGTTTTGCTGAGGATCTTCATCAGTACCTTATCTCAGGAAGCTGCTGATTTTTCACCATTGCCTCTAGGGGTTCCCATAACCTGGTCCAGCTCAGCCTCTCCTTGTGGCCTGCACTCTCTTCAGTTTCATACGCTACTGAAGTCTAAACACCTCCATCCTCTTTGTTCTCCCAGAACAAATGCACAGTCCACACCACAGATTTGCATTTACCAAAACCAGTCTTCCCATCAGTGTGTGCATGGATCCATCTAACAGTCAGGAAGGTCCAACTTAAATGCCATCTTTTCAGTTAGAACTTTACTGACTTCAATTTTTACAAATACTGCCTACTCCACACACTTCCTAAACTTGTTCCTACCACACTTTGGTATCCACTTTGGCTCCACTCTATAACTGTCAGCTGTGAACTGATTAATTTACTTATATATTCAGCAATGTTGACAAAACCAGGAATGTCCATGTCTTGTTCACTAGCATATCTGTATTATAACACCTTGAACAATGTCTGGCATATATAGTAAGCACCTCAAAAGCTACATTAAAAGAATGCTGGATGGATTAAAATAATAACCCTAGATGCTTATTTTCTGAGTTACTAAGTTAACTCTTTCTCTGGTGAGAACCTGTACATTGTTATGAATCGATGAATTAATTCTCTACTGTATTCACTCTATCCACCTCCTCCTTACTCTGTCAATTTTAGCAGTAAAATAATAATAAACGACAGATATTAAAAGAATAGTAAAATATGACTCATTCATTTGCTTTTATTTCTGGGTATTTTCTTCTTTATACAGTGTTTCTTTCATATTTTATAGATATTTCTTAACTTAAAATAATGAAGACTTAACAGTGCCCTTAAAATGATATAGTGTATCTATTTTTACATTAACTCAAATGTCACCTGGTTCTCTTTAACTGCGAATAGTCAATTGAATAGTACCAATGCCATTCATTAAATGGGCATTACATACTTTAATAAAATGTATCTTGTCAGCATATTGTACATCTGGTGTAACCCATTCTGAAGAAAGAAATGTTACCATCAATTGCTATCTTTAAGAACTGGTGATTTAGCACATTTATAACTGTCCCATGCATTTGTCAATATAGTGCTGCAAGCCTCAGTATAGACATGTCCTTTCCCCTTTCTTGTTCCATCATTCCTTATCTATCATGATGTTTCGCAGTGGGAAACATGGGATATATGTAGACAACATTCAGTTTCTAGCTTTATCTCTCTGGTAATCTCATTATAACTTCCTAATGGGGTTATATATTACTAAGATTTCGGGTATTAGTTCTGTGCATATATCTATATGGCCAGGCCCACATAGTCATGTAGTGGGTTGGACTGATTTTGCTTATATTTTAATGGTAATTCTGGTTTCTCAAGACCTGGTTGTCGCAGAGATAAGAGAGTCTTCACGTAGACTCAAGTGACGCTATGTCACCTTGCCCCCAAATTATTTCTGATTAGTGAATAAAGATGGTATCAGCCAATAGTTTGACAGAAGAGATGTAAGCAGGTTTTAGGATACCTGGGCCTGGGGGTAGGACAGAGAAGAACCAGAAAAAAGTGAAGGAGGAGAGAGATGCCATGGGTTAGGAGTCAAGAAAATATGGCCCTGAGGGTTGGCCAGTTGGAGTTAAGAGCAGCCCAGATAAAATAGTAAGTAATAACTCGGCATTATCTATAGGAAAGTAGATTCTAATCACATAGAACATAGATATCTGCCCAGCTCTTGTAAATACTAAAAGTTGTGTGTCTTACCTCTGGGAATTGAATGATCAAAGGCAGGGTAGAAACCCTGGATTGGGATTAAATGAATTCTACATATTCATGTTCTACAGATCCCTTGGGTCAGTACAGTACTCAGACTTCACATGTCAGCATCATGGTCAACCCCACATTCTACTGCACCATCTCAGGCGATCTGTTTACTGTGTTTTCACACTCCTTTACTACCAAAACAAAAAAATCCTTTGAATTCTGCTTCTGGAATAGCCTCTAATCTGTTCTCTTGTCCCTTCATTACAGTTGCTTATTTGGTGATGTATCTGATGCCTTGATTCCTCTATCAGTCGCTTAAGTGGCCTTATTGTCAGTTAGTGTTTTGTTTATACTCTTGTCTCTGCATTTTTTATTTGTTCCAAAGAGTGTTCTTTTTCAAAGAGAAATCCAAGTTGCTTACACTTCACACCGAAGCCATCAAACTGAACTGAGATCATGGCAAGCCTTAGCACCACACACAAGGCCTTTGTATTATTTTCTCTTCTTTTTATTTTATTTATTTATTTATAAATAATTCTGGCTTTGAGGATGGAAGGTGGGATATTGTGTATACAACGGCCTCATCTCCAACCTGTAAAAACTTTCTAACTTGAGCCCAGATTTATTATCTAAATTCACGTTCCATTTTCTCCTTAAATCAAAGAAGAAGAACATATCATTCCCTAAACAGAAAGTGCCACTATACAATTTGTGATTTTGCTTGGGTCTTTGTGCACTTCCTGAATGTTCTCTAGATTCCTGGTTTTCTCTACTGTGTTTCCTTTAGCACGTCTCAGGTCCAGCAGAGCCTGGTTGGTGAAACATGGCTCTCTAGTCTTCCAAATAAATGAGAGCAAGAGGCTCTCTTTCTGTGGCTAATTTATTCATATCTGTCTTCAAATCCCAGAGGTTTATGACAGAATATATGATATGTGTTCCAGTTTCATGAGTTCTTTAAGTCATAGGTTTTATAATCTTAACATCTGGGAATGAGGCAAAAGTACTGGCATTTAGAGGACTTAAATATTTGAAGAAAGAAAAGTAGGAAGAAAATTTATAGAAACCGAGTTAGAGTCAACAGTGAAATATTACAGATGAACAAGTGTGGGAGTCAACTGAAGATGTGACTGCTGAGTATTTCCTGCAAAGATCTCACTTTCTCTTTTGCAAGAGCTATTATCAGAATCCCTACCTTATTCCTTTCCAGGAAACTAAATGGTTATGTTTCTGAGTATTAGAAGTACTTGTTGGTCATTGTTGTCATCAGCATTATGCTCCACTATGTTCATAGCAGCCATATTTATAATGGCCAGAAGCTAGAAACAATCCAGATGTCCCTCAACAGAGGAATGAATGGATACAGAAAATGTGGTACATTTACACAATGAAATACTACTCAGTTATTAAAAACAACGACTTCATGAAATTCTCAGGCAAATGGATGGAACTTGAAAATATCATCCTGAGTGAGGTAATTCAGTCACAAAAGAACACACACAGTATGTACTAACTCATAAGTGGATATTAGCCCAAAAGTTCAGAATACCCAAGATTCAATTCACAGACCATATGAAGCCCAAGAAGAAGGAAAACCAAAGTGTAGATGCTTTAGTGTTTCTTAGAGGGGGGAACAAAATACTCACAGGAGGAAATATGGAGACAAAGTGTGGAGCAGAGACTGAAGGAAAAGCCATCCAGAGACTGCCCCACCTGGGGATCCATCCCATATACACTCACCAAACCTGGACATCATTGTAGATGTCAGGGAGTGCTTGCTGACAGGAGCCTGATATGGCTGTCTCCTGAGAGGCTCTGCCAGTGCCTGACAAATACAGAGGCAGATGCATGCAACCAACCATTGGACTGAGCTCAGGGGTCCCTGAAGAAGGAGTTGGAGAAGGGACTGAAAGAGTTGAGGAGGTTTGCAGCCCCTTGGAGGGAGCAACAGTGTCAACAGGCCAGGTCCCCTGGAGCTCCTGGGGACTGGACCATCAACCAAGAATATACATGGAGGGGCCCAGAGTGTTGACCACATATGTGGCAGACGATGGCCTTGTTGGCATCAGTGGGAGGAGAGGGCCTTGAGCCTGAGAGTGCTTGAGGCCATAATGTAGGGGAATGCCAGGGTAGGAAGATGGGAGTGGATGGGAGGTGGGGAAACACCCTCATAGAGGCAGGGGGAGGGGGAAGGGGAATAGGGGCTTCCTAAGGCAAGACCTAGAAAGGGGAAAACATTTGAAATAAATAAAAAAAGAAGCAGAATCTGACTAACTACAGTTAAACTTTGTTTTGGAAAAACTGATCTAAGAAATGAAAGGTACCAAATCTGCCTCTTTTCTCATTTTAGAATGTAAATAAACAACATTTTAAAAAAAGAACATGTTTGTTGTTGTTTTCATCAGTGTTACTAGATAATTTAGAGAGAGATTTCTAGTGTAGGAACTATGGGTAGCTTTACTTAAAGAAGAGACCATGTAGGATAGTCTTTAGAAAATTACACTGGAGCCCCAGGAAAACAAATTAGCCCCCTCATTCTCTTATACATTTTAGAAAGTGTCATTAAGTCTAGAGGGATTGTCAAAAGAGAGTATATTCAATCACCAAAGACTGGCAGAGCAAGGGCATTTAAAATTTTATACACATGGCTGAAATGAGTGTTTACTGTTCTCACAGAAGACCCATGTTCGGTTTCTAGCAGCTACATGGAAGCTCAAAACTGTGTGTAACTCCTGCTTCTGGGAATCTGATGTATTCTTGCTTCTTCTGTTCCTATACATATGTGGTGCATATACTTACACCCAGGTGTACACATGTGCCCATAGACACACGCAGAGACACAGAAACAGACACATACACACAGACACACAGACACATAGACACACACACATTTAAGCAGAAAAGATTCAGTATCAGCAATACTGGGTCTCAAACTGCATACTCAGGTTTACAGAGAAGTTAAAATGCATGTTTTTGTTTGGCTTGCACACTCTAATCTGGTCCAGGAACTATTTGTTCTGAGTTTTCCTATGTCATTCCAGTGCAAGTGCAAAGAGCCACATGTGAGACACTGATCTCACTTCAGTCCTCAATTTATAGATGAAATGATTGTATTACCCAGATGTTGTTGAGGGAATTCAGGCCTTCATTTCAGGCTCAGTTTTACAGCCTCGCCTTTTGCCCCATTTCCAGAGACTTGTATTCTGTGATCTCCATGTGGGCCAATTCAGAAGCCTGTTCCTTTGGCAAGTTCCCACTCTTGCCTTAGTTTCTGTTTCAGCTTGGTCTCCAACTCCCAAATAAGAAATTCTTCCATTCCTTTTAGATATAAAAAGGTTACTTCTCCCAAGAGAAACCAAGCCCTACATCCTAATCTCTCTATCCTAAACTGTCTGTCTGCTTCCACAGCCAGTTTATATTCTCCCGAGCTTTTCCCATCACAAAGTCTCCATGCCCTTTCATAATTACAGACAGCATCACCATAAACTTCCTCCCCTACCAGCCTAGTGCAGATGTGTAACACAGGGGCTAATTTAACAACAGAGGAGCTGTATCAGTATTGGAGGCTCGGGCAAAGACAAAGCCTTCCATCTCCTCCTGGGCTTTGTTAGTAGTGAGGGCTCAGTTGACAGTGTTTCCTGAGAACAGAGGGAGTCTTGCTAGGAAGGAGGCCCCCATTCCCATCAAAACATCACACATGGTGATTTGGGACAGCTTTCCTTGCTGGGGATGGTTAGGGTGTAAGGGCTTCTGACCCTGTCACTGCTGCTAATTTTAGGAAACATTGTTTCTGCCGTGTGTTTGTGACAGCAGAGGTCTCATCACTGTCTCCTGAGCGGAGCCCACTGAGCTCATTATATTATTATGGGCAGAGTGTCCCAACGAACGTCCTTCACTTGCTGTCTCTTTATCATCTTTAAGATAAACAATGAGAAGCTGAGTTATTATCTGATCACTAATTAAAGTGAAGTACATCAAATGCATGGAAGATCATGCAGAAAGGGGAACAAATAATCCTGTTGGAGGGAGCTTCAAATTTTCCAGTGTACTGTAGTTTCATTTTGATAAGTAAATAGGTCTTCTTAGAGTCTTCCTCAATCCACTTTCCCTTTTATCTTATAAGAATATGCCTCACCCAAACCTGATACCTATCATTTGTATCTATGTTTTACCAGGTAATCGTATCTTAAACACTTTCTTCTCTTCTACATTTATGTTTTTTTAAATTTCATTCTGTCTTATTCTGGGGGGTTGTTCCTATTCATAACACAACTCTTTACTTATAGACAACTCCATCAGATTCCATTGGACATATTTTATTATGTAATTTTAGTTTTTTTTTTTTATTTTCCATATCACCACCTCCTTGGTGTCACAAATCCTTTTGTGTGCATCTCATTCTGCACAGTTCAAGTGTTTCTCTTGGATGTCTTCAAGAGATGTAGCTATTGTGTTGAATGATGCACAAAAGCTGGGATTAAACATGTCGCACATGTGTAAATGACTACATGCAGTGTATGGAGATCCTTAATTCATCAGCATTGCATCTCAACCTTCTAAATCTGTAATGATACATTATTGTTAACTGAAGATCATTATTTATAATAGGACTTACCCTGTGTCATGCTTTGAGCTTGGCCCAGAGAATGGCACTATTAGGAGGTGTGGCCTTGCTGGAGGAAGTGTGTCACTGTCAGAGTAGGCTTGGAGACTTTCCTCCTAGCTTCCTGGAAGTCAAGAACAAGAACAAGAGGTAGAACTCTCAGCTCCTTGAGTGCCATACCTGCCTGCTGTGCTTCCTTCCAATGATAATGGACTGAACCTCTGAGCCCCAATTAAATGTTGTCTTTTATAAGAGTTGCCTTGATCATGGTATCTTTTCACAGAAGTAACACCCTAGCTAAGACACCTTGGCTTTGTGCAATTCCATTCATTTTGACTGACGCATAGCAGTAAGTCTAATTGTCATGCAATAGAGAATTTTACTGCTTTAGAAATACTACATGATTCATCTATTTATTCCCCCACCCTTCAGGTCTCTGGCAATGACTGATTATATATTTATTGTCTCTACCATTCTGTCCTTTTTGGGATGTCATCTGGTGCAAACATATATGAAGTAACCTTTCCAGAGTGCTTTTATCACTTGGAAAAATGCATTTAAAGGTACTGTCTATATTTTTACTTAATGGGTATACCATGACTAGTTTAGTTAAGTTAGTCTATGAAAGACATCTTGATTGCTTTAAACTTTTGACAAAGGTTGCTACCTTTCATTCATATGCAAGATATTGTATGGACATAAACATCCATCTCATTGGAGTCAATAGGAAGAACTTATGTTCAACTTTTCAAGCAACTGCCACATTCTTCTGCAAAGTGCCTCTAAGTGTTTATTGTTTTTAATGAATGAACCACTTTTATACCACATTCTTGCCATCATTTGACTTTGGTTTTGTGTGTCTTGAACCCATTTTCTTTTTTCTCTTCTGTAATTAATGGTATTTTGACATTTTGATCATTGTCGATTACAAGGAGTGTTCATTCAAGAGTTGACTAATACCTGAAGACAATGAAAAACTGCCTCATGAGTGAGCCTGTCCTAGGCATACAAACCAATCTTTTTTTTCCTTTGAAGGGTCTAATTTTTTATTAGTTATTTTATTTATTTTAATATCATGTGATATCTCCTTTCCAAGTTTCCCCTCCGAAAAAAAATAAAATAAAATAAAACAAACAAAAAAAAAAAACAAAAAAAAACAAAAAATCTCTGTTCCCTCCCCCTTCCCCCTGCTCACCAACCTTACCCTCTCCCACTTCCTGGCCCTGGAATTCCCCTACACTGGGGTATAGAACCTTCACAAGCCAAGGGCCTCTCTTGCCCCTGATGTCCAACTAGGCCATCCTCTGCTATACATATGCTGCTGGAGCCACTATTCCCACCATGTGTACTCTTTGGTTGGTGGTTTAGTCCCTGGGAGCTCTGAGGGTACTATTTAGTTCATATTGTTGGTCATCATAAGGGGCTGCAAACCCTTCAGCTCCTTGGGTTCTTTCTTGGGGACCTTGTGCTCAGTACAATGGATGGCTGTGAGCCTCTACTTCTGTAGTAGTCTGGTACTGTTAGAGCCTCTCTGGAGACAGCAATATTAGGCTCCTGTTAGCCAGCACTTGCTGGCATTCACAATAGTGTCTGGATTTGATGATTGAATATGGGAAGGATTCCCAGGTGGAATAGTCTCTAGATTGTCATTCCTTCAGTCTCTGCTCCATAGTTTGTCACTGTAACTTCTTCCACAGGTATTTTGTTCCCCATTTTAAGAAGGAATGAAGTATCCACACTTTGTTCTTCCTTATTCTTGAGTTTCTTGTGGTTTGTGGATTGTACTTTGTGTATTCCAATCTTCTAGGCTAATATCCACTTATCAGAGAATGCATACCATGTATGTTCTTTTGTGATTGGGTTACCTCACTCAGGATGATATTCTCCAGGTCCATCCATTTCCCCAAGCAATTTCATAACTTCATTGCTTTTAATAACTGAGTAGTACTCCATTGTGTAGATGTACCACATTTTCTGTATCCATTCCTCTGTTGAGGGACATCTGGGTTGTTTCCAGATTCTGGCTATTATAAATAAGGCTGCTATGAACATGGTGGAGCATGTGTCCTTATTACATGTTGGAGCATCTTCTGGGTATATGCCCAGGAGTGGTATAGCTGGGTCCTCTGGTAGTACTATGTCCATTTTCCGGAGGAACCACCAAACTGATTTCCAGAGTGGTTGTACCAGCTTGCAATTCCACTAAAAACGAAGGACTGTTCCTCTTTCTCTACCACCTCTCCAGCATCTGCTGTCACCTGAGTTTTTTACACTAGCCATTCTGACTGGTGCGAGGTGGAATCTCAGGGTTGTTTTGATTTGCAATTCCCTGATGACTAAGGATGTTGAACATTTCTTTAGGTGATTCTCAGTCATTTGGTATTCATCTGTTGAGAATTCTTTGTTTAGCTCTGTACCCCATTTTTTAATCTAGTTATTTGTTCCACTGGAGTCTAACTTCTTGAGTTCTTTATATATATTGGATATTAGCCCTCTATCAGAAGTAGGATTGGTAAAGATCTTTTACCAATTTGTTGGTTGCCGTTTTGGCCTATTGACAGTGTCGTTTGCCTTGCAGAAGCTTTGCAATTTTATGAAGTCCCATTTGTCGATTCTTGATCTTAGAGCAGAAGCTATTGGTGTTCTGTTCAGGAAATTTTCCCCTGTGCCCATGTGCTCCACGCTCTTCCCCCACACTCTTTTCTATTACTTTGAGTGTATCTGGTTTTATGTGGAGGTCCTTGATCCACTTAGACTTGACCTTTGTACAAGGAGATAAGAATGGATCAATTTGCCTTCTTCTACATGCTAACTGCCAGTTGAGCCAGCACCATTTGTTGAAAATGTTGTCTTTTTTCCACTGGATTGTTTTAGCTCCTTTTTCAAAGATCAAATGGCCATAGGTTTGTGAATTCATTTCTGGATCTTCAATTCTATTCCATTGATCTACCTGCCTGTCACTATACCTATACCATGCAGTTTTTATCACAATTGCTTTGTAATACAGCTTAAGTTCTGGGATGGTGATTCCACCAGAGGTTCCTTTATTGTTGAGAATAGTTTTGGCTATCCTGAGTTTTCTGTTATTTCAGAGGAATTTGGAAATTGCTCTTTCTAATTCTGTGAAGAATTGAGTTGGAATTTTGAAGGGGATTGCATTGAATCTATACATTGCTTTCGGCAAGATGGTCATTTTTACTATATTAATCCTGCCAATCCACAAGCATGGGATATCTTTTCATCTTCCGAGATATTTTTCGATTTCCTTCTTTAGAGACTTGAAGTTTTGTCAAACAGAACTTTTACTTCCTTAGTTAGAGTCACAACAAAGTGTTTTATATTATTTGTGACTATTGTGAAGGGTATTTTTTCTTTCCTAATTTCTTTCTCAGCCTGTTTATCCTTCTTGTAAAGGAAGGCTACTGATTTGCTTGAGTTAATTTTATATCTAGCTACATTGCTGAGGTTGTTTATCAGGTTTAGGTGCTCTCTGGTGGAATTTTTGGGGTCACTTAAGTATACTATCATATCATCAGCAAATTGTGATTATTTGACTTCTTCCTTTCCAATTCATATCCCTTTGATCTCCTTTTGTTGTCTTATTGTTCTGGCTAGAACTTCAACTACAATATTGAATATGTAGGGAGAGAGTGGGCAGCCTTGTCTAGTCCCTGATTTTAGTGGGATTGCTTCAAGTTTCTCTCCATTTAGTTTGATGTTGGCTACTGGTTTGCTGTATATTGCTTTTACTATGTTTAAGTGTCACCTTGAGTTCCAGATCTTTCTAAGAATTTTATCATGAAGGGATGTTGGATTTTGTCAAATGCTTTCTCAGCATCTAATGAGATGATCATATGGTTTTTTCTTTGAGTTTGTTTATATAGTGAATTACGTTGATGGATTTCCATATAATGAGCCATCCCTGCATTGCTGGGATGAAGCCTACTTGATAGATGTTCGTTTTGATGTGTTCTTGGATTCAGTTTGCAAGAATTTTATTGAGTATTTTTGCATCTATATCATAAGGGAAATTAGTCTGAAGTTTTCTTTCTTTGTTAGGTCTTTGTGTGGTTTAGGTATAAGAGTAATTGTGGCTTCATAGAACAAATTGGGTAGAGTACCTTTTGTTTCTATTTTGTGGAATAGTTTGAGGAATTTTTTTGGGGGGGGTTCGAGACAGGATTTCTCTGTGTAGCCTTGGCTGTCCTGGAACTCACTCTGTAGACCAGGCTGGTCTCAAACTCAGAAATCCACCTGCCTCTGCCTCCCAAGTGCTGGGATAAAAGGCGTGTGCCACCACAGCCCGGCTAGAATATTGGTATTAGGTCTTCTTTGAAGTTCTGATAAAACTCTGCACTAAAGCCATCTGGTCCTGGGCTTTTTTTGGTTGGGAGACTATTAATGACTGTTTCTATTTCATTAGCAGTTATGGGACTGTTTAGATCTTTGATCTGATCTTGATTTAACTTTGGTACCTGGTATCTGTCTAGGAAATTGTCCATTTCATCCAGGTT
>NW_022196897.1:44458885-44463466 GCF_008632895.1 Mastomys coucha
ATTGAGTAGAGTGTTGTTAAGTTTCCATGTGTCTGTGGGTTTTCTATTGTTTATGTTGTTATTGAGATCAGCCTTAGTCCATGGTGATCTTATAATCTAAGGAATTATTTCAATCTTCTTATATCTGTTGAGGCCTGATCTTTGACCAATTATATGGTCAATTTTGGAGAAGTTACCATGAAGTGCTGAGAAGAAGGTGTATCCTTTTGTTTTAGGATAAAATGTTCTATAGATATCTGTTAAATCCATCTGCTTCATAACTTCTGTTAGTCTCACCATTTCTTTGTTTAGTTTCTGTTTCCATGATCTGTCCATTGCAGAGAGTGGGGTATTGCAATCTCCCACTATTATTGTGTGTGGTGCAATATGTGCTTTGAGCTTTAGTAAAGTTTCTTGTATGAATGTAGATGCCCTTGCATTTGGAGGGTAGAGGTTCAGAATTGAGAGTTCATCTTGGTAGATCACACCTTTGATGAGTCTGAAGGGTTGCTCCTTATCATTTTTGATCACTTTAGGTTGAAGGTCGATTTTATTCGATGTTAGAATGGCTTCTCCAGCTTTTTTCTTGGGACTATTTGATTGGAAAATTGTTTTCCAGCCTTTTATTCTGGGGTAGTGTCTGTCTTTGTCATTGAGGTAGGTTTCCTATATGCAAAAAAATTTTGGGTCCTCTTTACATACCCACTCTGATAGTCTATATCCTTTTATTGGGAAATTGAGTCCATTGATATTAATAGATATTAAGGAAAAGTAATAGTTGCTTCCTGTTATTTTTGTTGTTAGAGTTTTAATTCTGTTCATGTGCCTATCTTCTTTTAGTTTTGTTGGAAGATTACTTTCTTGCTTTTTCTAGGTTGTAGTTTCCCTCCTTGTGTTGGAGTTTTCTATTCATTACCATTTGAAGGGCTGGATTTGTGGAAAGATATTGTGTAAATTTGTTTTTGTCATGGAATACCTTGGTTTCTCCATCTATGGTAATTGAGAGTTTTGTTGGGTATAGTAGCCTGGGTTGGCATTTGCATTCTCTTAGGGTCTGTATGACATCAACCCAGGATCTTCTGTCTTTCATAGTCTCTGGCAAGAAGTCTGGTGTAATTCTGATAGGTTTGCCTTTATATGTTACTTGTCCTTGTTCCCTCACTGCTTTTAATATTCGTTCTTTGTTTTGTGCATTTAGTGTTTTGACTACTATGTAGTGGAAGGAATATCTTTTCTGGTCCAATCTATTTGGAGTTCTACAGCCTTTTTGTATGTCCATGTGCATCTCTTTCTTTAGGTTAGGGAAGTTTTCTTCTATAATTTTGTTGAAGATATTTACTGGCCCTTTAAGTTGGGAATCTCCACTCTCTTCTATACCTGTTATCCTTAGGTTTGGTCTTCTCATTGTGTCCTGGATTTCCTGGATGTTTTAGGTAAGGAGCTTTTTGCATTTTGCATTTTCTTTGACTGTTGTATCAATGTTTTCTATGGTGTCTTCTGCCCCTGAGATTCTCTCTTCTATCTCTTGTATTCTGTTGGTGATGCTTGCATCTATGGTTCCTGACTTCTTTCCTAGGATTTCTATCTCCAGAGCTGTCTCTCTTTGTGATTTTTTAACTGTTTCTACTTCCATTTTTAGGTCCTGGATGGTTTTGTTCAATTCCTTCACTTGTTTGGTTGTGCTTTCCTGTAATTCCTTAAGAGAGTTTTGTGTTTCCTCTTTAAGGGCTTCTACTTGTTTACTTGTGATCTCCTGTAATTCTTTAAGGGATTTTTGTGTTGCCTCTTTAAGGGCTTGTACCTGTTTACCTGTGTTCTCCTGTATTTCTTTAAGGGAGTTATTCATGTCCTTCTTAAATTACTTTATCAACATCATGAGATAATGCTTTTAGATCCAAATCTTGCTTTTCCAGTATTTTGGGAAATCCAGGACTTGCTTTGCTCAGAGTGCTAGGTTCTGATGAAGCCAAGTAGTCTTGGTTTCTGTTGGTAGGATTCTTGCATCTGCCTTTCACCATCTCTTGATCTCTGGTTTTAGATGTTCTTGCTGTCTCTGGCTGGAGCTTGTTCCTCCTGTGGTTCTGGAATCCTGTGTCAGCACTTCTGCGGGATCAGTTCTCCTCTGGTAAGACCCATGTGCAGAGCACTGTGGATCAGCTGTCCCTCCTGAGTTGCTGTGGTCAGACCACACCCTGGAGACAAGCTCTCTGCTTGCAGGAAAGGTGCAGAGAGGGCTGTGGATCTGCTGTCCCTCCTAGATGTAGAGGGAGTTAGAAAGGAAACTGTCCCAACTGGCCTGCCACTTCTGAGGTTTGTGCCTCCAGGCTGGTCCAACCTTAGAAAGTCCCACACAAACCAGTCTTAAGGACAATTTCAAATCTTTTTTTTTCTAGAACTTTTCCATTGATCATCAATAATCCTCTGTCTCAAGCTACTCAACACCAGGTATGAGCTAACTTAGGATAGCTCCCACTCCCCAGAGCACACTGTAGTTTTGTATGTCAGTTCTGAAGCTGTCTGCCTGGCAGTGCTTTTTCTTTGTGCTCAGGTCAAGATTTTTACATATACGTTCCTAGTTTCCTCTGTTCCTGCCTTACCTGGTGTCCCCCATGTGGCTAGGCACAGCATTCCATGTGCCCACTGTTTCCAAGATCTGAGAGTATAAAACCAGCTTCTTTTGTGGTAGTCATTCCCATGCTTGTGAGTGTTAACATATCTGATTAAAACAAGTTCTCGTACATTTAAAAATATATGTAGTGGCATCTTATTGTTGTTTTAATTTGCAGTTTTGTACTGATATGTACTGTTGAACATATTTTCATATGCTTATTTACCATCTGTATATCTTTGATGAAGTGTCTGTTCAGATCTTTTGCCCATTTTTTAATTGGATTGTTTGCTTATTGTTGCGTTTTAAGCGTTCTTTGGATATTTTGATTCTAAGTCCTTTATCAGATAAGTGTTTTGCAAAGATTTTCTCCCAGTCTGTGCCTTGTCTTTTCATTCTTTAAACAAGTCTTTGGCAAAGCTAAAGTTTTTAATTTTAGTGAAGTCCAACTAATCAATTTTCTGTCTCCCATGCATCGTGGTTCTGGTGTTATTTCTGAAATGTCATTGTCAAACTCAAGGTCACTTAGATATCCTCCTATTTTTGTCATCTAGAAGTTTTTACAGTTTTAGATTAAGTTTTCCTTTGCTTCTGCAGTTAGGTTTGTAAGTTATTCTTTGTGAAAATACTAAGGTACTGTCCAGATCATTTCCTCAAACGTGACAGTCTAGTACAATTTGGAGAAGAGACAAGTCTTTTTCTACTGACTCTTCCTTCACCTAAGATTAATTGAGAGTATTTGTGTATAGACAGATATATTTTTTCCTGTTTCTCCACTCTGTTCTACTAATCTATTATTTGTCTACTTCTTCATGACAGTCTTGGGTATGATACTTCTACTAGAGTTATGTAGTGTCAACTACTTGGACTGAATTTTCTTCTGTATTATGTCAGTAATTCTGTAGCTTTTGCCTTTTGGTAGAAAATGTAGAAAAGCTTGTCAATATTTATTAAAAACTCTCTGTAGCTTTGTGATTACACTGAGTCTATATGCTGAGCTAGCAATATTTGACTTTAATGAGTTGAATCTTATCCATGAACATCTTTCATTTATTTAGATATTTGATTTTTTTCCCCATCAGATTCTGTGGTTTTTCTAATATGAATGTAGAACACATTTGGTAATATTTATAACTACATATTTCATTTTGAAGAGTATTAATGCAAATGTCAGTGTGTTTTAATTGCAGGTTTCTTCCAGTTGTTCATCACTTTTTTTTTTTTACTATTTTTTTATTAGATATTTTCTTTTTATCACTGTTAAATGATAAAATAATTGGCTTTTGTATATTAGTCTTGTATTTTGCAACATTGCAGCAATTGATTATTAGTTTCAAGAGAGTTTTTCATTCTTTGAAACTTATTTTTCCACAGGCTGTCATATCACCTGCAAACACAGTTTTATTCTTACATTTTAACTTTTATAGATCCATGATATCCAATGTGATATTGAATGGGAGTGATGACAGGGACTGATCAGAGAGATCAAAGCATATAGTTTTCAGTTAAGTTGGATGTGAGCTTATGGGTATTTTATAGATACCATTTGTAATGTTAAGGGTATTTTCCTCTATTTTTAGTTTATTGAGATATTTGATCACAAATCTATTAGATTTTGTCAAATATTTCATCTCAGCTTATTGATATGCTTACATGACTTTTTTTTTTCAGCCTGTCAATGTAACAGATTTTATCAATTGATTTTGAAATGCTTGACCAGTTATTTGCAGGCATGGGGTTGAGATACATAGTTTTGTTTTGTTTTTTTTTTCTATTTAGGTACAATTTTATTTATTTTTTTCTTTTAGATATTTTCTTTATTTACATGCGAATTTCTCCATTCCCAGTTTCCCCTCCAAAAAACAAAAAAACAAACAAAAACAAACCCCTGTTGCCTCTCCCCTCCTCATGCCTGCCACCCTGCTCTCTGGCCCTGGCATTCCCCTACACTGGGGCACAGAACATTCACAGGGCCGAGGTCCTCTCCTCCTATT
>NW_022196897.1:44470714-44481362 GCF_008632895.1 Mastomys coucha
GCCTTTTGCCATCTTTTGCTTTTTGGTGTTAGATGTTCTTAGAGTCTCTGGCTAGAGCTTGTCCTGTCTCTGCTGCCCTGCAAGTCCCCTGCGACTTGTGGGGCCTGTTTCTCCAAGGTAGCTGTTCTGATCTCAGAAACTCACCCAAGAGAGAATGGTGGATCCTGCCCGGGTGTCTGGCTTAATGTGCTCTCTGGAGGTAGGCCCTCCCATTGCAGGGAAGGGGCAGAGGAGGACGCTGATCCTCCTCTGTCACTAGGAAGCTGAGAGGATTGTGTCCCTGCTGCCCTGAGGCTCCCCTGGGAGTCGTGGGGCCTGTGGGTCCCGGCTGGCTGCTCAGGTCTCAGAAACTCACCTGAGAGAAAATGGCGGATCTTGCCTGGGTCTCTGGCCTAAGGCGCCTCCGGGCTGGCTGCTCCGGTCTCAGAACCTCACCCGAGAGAAAATGGTGGGATTCGCCATTTTCTCTCGGGTGAGTTTCTGAGACCGGAGCAGCCAGCTGGGAGCCACAAGCCCTAAGACTCCCAGGGGAGCCGCAGGGCAGCAGGGACACAATCCTCTCAGCTTCCGAGTGACAGGGGAGGTTCAGCGTCCTCCTCTGCCCCTTCCCTGCAAGTGGAGGGCCTGCCTCCAGAGAGCGCCTTAGGCCAGAGACCCAGGCAGCATCCACCATTTTCTCTCGGGTGAGATACATAGTTTTAATGCATCCTTAGTTCCAATTTGTTTTTTCTTTTTTTTTTTTGAGGATTTTGGCAGTTATGTTTCTGAGAGATATTGGTTTATAATTTTCCTTTTTCATATTATTTTGTTGATTTCAATATTAGGATATTGTTGACCTCACAAAATTAGTTAGTTTTCTTGTTTTGTCCTTACGAGACAGGGTCTCAGTCTGGAGTCCAGGTTGGTTGGAATTAACTATCTACCCAAGGCTGGCCTTAAATTTGTAGCAACCACCCCACCTTTGCCTTCCAAGTATGGAATATGTTATGAAATATTCTCTTTTTGTTTTTATTTCTTGAGGAGATTGTGGGGAAGTGACATTACTCTCATAAATGTTTGGAAGATTAACCAGTTAAACTATTTAGTAAATAGGTAAAGGAAGATTCTATCTATTTGTCCTTGTGTAAAATCTTAATAGACCATGTCTTTTAAAAAATATATTCATTTTATCATGTTACTAATTTTGGTGGCTATACTTATTCTTAATAGTTCTTTATGATTCTCTTAATATTCTGAAGATAAGTGTTTTCCCCTCTTTAACTAATGATATTGTAATTTTGCTTTTCTCTCTCTCAACTAAATATATTTGATAGGTTATTTATAATTATAGGTTAATATCTTGTGACCTAAAAGCTAAATTATAACAGTACCTGTATACCTTATCATTATTGGTTCATACTATTATTTTTTGGATTGCTTACTATTAGTTCATATATATGTGTATACTGAATATATATGTATATATGTATGTATACAATATATATAGAACATATGTATATATGTATATATACACAGTATATAAAGTATATATAATGTGTAGATATACTGTGTATGTATATATTATATACATATATTTTAAAAATACATATATATTTTAAATGTATATATATATACATATATATATTTCATTTCAGAAATCATAAAAGTATGTGATTGTGATGTTGTTATGAGATATGGGAAGACAATGTTTCTGAGAACTAGAATACTTCAGAAAGACTGTCATAAGAAGACCAAAGGCAGTGAAAGATTGTAGGTGAATACTTCATATTGAGGAGAGATTTCTTTTCACATTAGAAAAACAGGCTCCTGTCCTGTGGCAGTTGAGAGTTAACACATCATCACTTGGAAAAGAGGAAACAAACTTGAACAGATTGTCTAGATAAGGACCATTGTAAACGTAGTGTTGATTTCCTAATATGGGCTAAAGATTAGACCAAGGGCATGAATTAAAAACCCTTTTGATACAAATCACTAAAATATTTAGGTTGGTACCTTAAGCAAAGAAAAATCTCCGTAGTAACCTCATGGACATAGGGTACAGAATCTTAGTATGAAAAAAAAAAAACCAAAAAACCTTTTCTATATATGGTATAGGTGCTATCTAACAACAACCATGTGGCCACTCCAATTTAGGGAAGGCCTTATCTCCATAAGTTTTTAAACACAATTTTATTGAAAAGAATAAATCCGGGAAGACTCAAGGAGAGTCAAAAATGTTTTAGGAAATGATTTTGGTAGAAATGCACTCAACTTGAACAAAAAGTTCAGAGATTCTCCCAAACAAAATGAAGGACTTTGGATTCCTGTGTTACTGTGAGCAAGAACAGAGAATTAACCAAAGATTAGAGGCAGAGTCAAGAGCTATAGAGAATCATGTCTCATTTAAAACCAAGCAGGAATTGAGGATATGAAACCATTGCCTGTCTTGATTTCAGAACTGCTGTGACTAGAGACTTCTGGCTCCGCTTGATTGAACACGAAAGTTTATAGAAGTGATCCTACTCACAATTTTCTACTGACTTTTAGTTGTCTGGAGGACAGATGCCTCTTCTCTTTAGGTTTTGAATCTTCAGAAAGAGAAACTATGTAAGAGGAGATACACTGAAAGGCCTCAAATGAGAGGGCTCCTTTTTACCCTCATCTATTTAGAGTCTGAAAATTTAGACCAAATGAGAACAATTGCTTTCAAAGATGAGAAACTGGGGCAGTGTTGAAGAGTGAGTGTATTTGCATGTAGAAGCAATAAAAATGCTTTTTCTGAAGGCTTTGATGGTTTTGAAAGGCTACCAATTTCTTTGTTAGACTTTCCATTAAGTAGTAGAGCATAATTCCTCTTCTGAAGAACTAGTGGCGTGTATGTAATAGACCGTGGCAGAAGTAATGATGCTTGACTTCCAAAGCTCAGCTAGAAGGCAGAGGTTTTACTTGCTTTTTCTCTCGGAGTACTTGATGCTTTATCTTATATCCACGCTTTAAGAAAGCCCAGACTTCATAGAAAGACCATATGTAGATTTTCAAAGACTGAGCCATTCTAGGCCCCATACCACAGCCAACAAAGACCAACAAACACAAGTGACTAACCAAACATAGTAAGAAATACCACACAGATGAAGGAGTTTGGTAGACAGAGTTGAGCCCAGAACAGTCATAAAACAATTTCTTACTTGTGTTGCATGTAATATTAAAATATCAATCCATACCATGCCTGGTAACACTCTAGTAATGCTGTCTCCCCGTCCACAAGGTCTCCATGTGGCTGCTGCCTAGCTCGCTGTTATATTGCCTCTGAACCTTCCCAGTCATCCTCCCCTGCAGCTAGCTGTCACAAATCCCCATAACCCAGTGAAATCAAAAGTAATTTGATTTCTTTTCTCAACTCACAAAATGCCCACACAATGAACTCAGAGCCAATAGATACTGATACAAGCTGTCCACCTAGATTGGACAGATTGTCTTATATTATTCTGTCCCTTCTATGATATTCATAGCTACCTGTTGCTATTTAAAGCCATGTGAATAGGGTTTTTCCTCTTCTCCTCCATCTTCTCTGTCCTTTTGTCTTCTCTGTCCCTCTCTGTCCTGTCTATAAAACTCTTAGCCCGCCTTCCTTTTCCACTGCCCAATCACAGGCTCTAGCTTTATCTTGTGCCTGCCCTCACCTGTGTTTCTACAGCAATCCACATACTTGGCAGTAGTTATTTCAGGAAAGGTAAGTGATTTCATTGTAAGAGTAAATTTACATGATTGTATGATGAAATGACATAAGCCCGCTAAATACTACCTGGTTAAAAACTCCAGGGAAGGTGAAGAGCAGGTGTGCTAAAACCGTGTTTTTTGAAGCTGTATTGATCCCTGTCCTCCAAACAGTTCCTTGCCCTTACAGGTGACTTCCCATCACTACTTCACCAAAGAACAAAAATAGTCACCTAATTTAAAGTTGGTGCTGTCCAGATCCCACCATGGCATCATTACAGCTCCACACAGGACTCTATAGAGATGATATGGAAGCAAAGATGTAGTGATAGAAGTTTGAAAGTTGCATTAGAGCAGGTTAGAGAACCCTCAAATTGGCTGAAATAAAACAAACTGAAGATGCCTAAAACTATCTAAGATACATTTCTCTGCAAGGTAGGTGGCCCAGGCCCATAAATGACTTCCATGTTTACTAGAATCTTTGCTAACATGTCTTAGTGAATATGTAAGAGAATATGGTCAGGGCAGTCTATTTAAACACCAACAGAATTCAATAGTTGCCAAGCAAATACAATTAAAACTTGCCCACAGTCCTACAAAATTGTTATTCAGGAATGAGTGACACTTTGGAAATGATTTCTGACATGTTTTGAGGATTTTCATCATTTTAAGTATCGCATCTATGACTATAGTATTTCCCGAGATTTTGAGGACACAGAGAGGCTGCTAATCATTGGTAGAAGGGTTTTTCTACTCATGTTTTACCAGTTGAACTGGCCACTCTTCTAAAATGACTCATTTTGCTTTGATTCTCAGGCTCTAAGGTAATGCTTGAAAGAATGAAAAACAAAGGCACAATCTGTAGTAGGTGCACTATGGAGGCTGGAACAAGAGTTTTTAGTTTGAGGTCAGCCTGGGCTATTTAGCAGCACTGTGTCTCTAAATCCAAACTACTAACTTACCTTGAGTACCTTGAGAGTTTTCTCAGTGGTAAGAAAGTCTGTGGAATAATCATGAGGACCTAAGTTCAGTTCCAGCATCTGTGTAGACCGCAAAGGCACCTGTAACACTCTCGTCTATAGGAGGGTGGAGTCAGGATTGAGAGGGATGGATCAACTGTCTGGCACCTTCCCCTGGTCTTTGTACATGCATGTATAGCTGCACTTGTGGATACACACACACACACACATACACACACACACACACACACACGCAGGAAGTATGAAGGCAGGAAGAAATCAGGTAACTCCATTATAGAAAATTATTTATATTCCTGTTAGAGAATGTAAATGCATGCCATGGGACAAATTGCTACATGGAAGAAGTTGAAACTAATGTTGCAAATGAAATCCTGCAGTCTTGATTCCTGTGCTAGTTTGTAAGCCACAGTGGCAATTTGCAATTGTCCTCTGTAGAGTTAAATCTGGTCAGGACTCAGGAATCCTTTCTTATGAATACTTAATTCATGCTAAGAGGAGGTATTTCTAGTCTCTAGGTGGGGTATCTGAAGAGTAACATGAAAACCAAAGAAAATGAAGAAATCTATTTTGTGAATTATCTTTCTGTAAAGGCAAGGGAGGGAAGTGCTTTAAGCCATACTGTATAGAACTTGCTAAAGGGAAGAGAGAAAAAAGCTTACTATATGCATTGGGCAAATTCAATTTGCACATAAATTAGAAACCAGTAGCAGCAACTTGAAGAGTGGTAAGAAAAGCTACTGTATCAGCAGGTTTACAATTTAGTCAGTTGGGTATCTTGACTGAGTTATAAATAATGAAACCTCAATCTGTTCTTTTTAATATATTTTATGAATAGTTTAGACTGTTCAGAGCTCATGTCATGGATTCAGAAATAAAGTCTAATTAGCTAAAGGGGAATGCAGTAGAATAATAGCGTTCTGACTTCATAAACATTTCTTTTATGGTTGATTAAAGTAGGTCATGCTCACACTGAGAAACTATTACTAGTTTCTTGTTTCAGGTTAAAGTTTCTTCATGAACTACATATGCCATTTGAAGAAACACCTTTTATGGTTTTTGTATGGTATGTTGGGTGTTTTCCTTATCTTTGTTTATTTGTCAGCAGTACAGACAAATATAACTCATTAAATTAGTTTTGAATAAATTCCTATTGTTTGAAGTTATTCATGAAAGAATTTTTTTATAATTAATGAAACAGATTTATTTATCAATAAATTCCCAATTCACAAAATTCCAATACAATAATTTCAGAACCAATTGATAATGATAAAAGTTGCCCCCTAGATTAGACAAATATCTTATATAAGAGATAAATCATCAATGTTTATGAATACAATAGATATCTTTAAATGTACAAACACACACACACACACACACAGAGTCAAACTCTGTGTGAAGTTTTGATTCTAAGGACAGAGCATAGAGCTCAAATGACAGTGTCAAGGCTTTGATGTTTCTAGAGGAGCTGTAAACAGCATGACTCATGCTTTACTAGGTGAGTATCTTCCATTTGAAAAATATGATTTCCTATTTTGAAGAAAATTCTAGAAGAAAATTGGAAGAGAGAAACTCCAGATATAGTACATGCTGTTAATTTTTCACCACGAATCTGTCACCTTCCTCCTCTGGGACATATTGTTTGTCTACTTTTCCCAGCCTGTATCTTACTTGGGTGTGGACATGTGACTTCATTTTAGTCAAAGGAATGTGAGTGATAACTCCTTGCTAGAAAACCCTTACAAAGGCCCCTCCTTGCTCTTTGAACTCTCTATTTACTGGATGCAGATGATAATCAGACTCCTGGAGATTGGAGAGGCACAAGAGAGAAGATTCTTCCATCTCAGAAAGCTGCAGAGTCCTGTCAGCTGCTACAGGAAAAGCTCCCAACAAAAACCTGATCTGTCTTGGCCTTCGAGAAACCAACTTTTAGTGGGTATCAAATCCATTTCTTTCAACACGTGGACACAGGCATAGACACAGACACACATAAGTTTATCTTTCACATGGCCTACTTAAAATGCTACTTTTGTAGTTTCACTGGGTTCTTTTCTTGTTTTAAAGAACACCTTGTTCAGTTAAATGCTGAGGGTCAAAGTCCTAGGAGGTGACACAGTGTGACTTTGGGATTATGTCTACTTTTCTCAGTTCCCAATTTCCTAAAACTTTCAGACTTTGAAATCTCAGGTTCTTATATGAGAATGCAAACACACCTATTTTTGGAGTAAACAGGTAGACAGCTTTTCTTCCCTGGAAAAATCTTGCCTTTCTTCATTTGTATGCGGAGTTTTTGCTTGCTGATGTTTCTCTTTGCTGTCGTTGTTATGCTAATGATATGCCATTGCTGTTGCTGTTTGGAATGCATTCAGCCATACACACCACTGACTTCACTTTTGTGCAGAGAAGCAAAAACTCGAGACTTTAGCAATGATTACAATCTTCTGCTCAGTGAAGAAAGGCACAGATTTAGATACCTAGAGACAAAATAAATAAATAAACAAGGATGGCGTTAATCTTATTAGCCTTGATTTTCTCAGCTCTTTTGAATTTTTGTGTTGCACAATGAAAATTCTGGCAGGTGGTGGCTACATTTTCATTTGCTGTTGATTTACTACTTACTTCCACAAAATGGGAATCTGATGACATGGAAGCAGACTAGAAACAACAATTTCCAAGCAGTTTCAAAATATTTGTGTGCCAGATATCACCAAAATCAAAATTGTAGATTTTTTTTTTTTTAGTGGTCATTAAACAAAATACATGATCATATGATAGAAATTGTATAGGGGGTGAATATATTATTTACTGCTCAGTGTTTTACATTTTTAAACAACCCTCAGAGAAAATGTTACATTTTGGAAGAATGTTATAGATCTCCTTGTGTTTCAACATTTATCCCTGAAGCAGCAGAGGAAAACATCCTTATCTAAAACATGGAGATGCAAACTTTTAATCTTGTGTGTAAGTAAATAAAGGGTGTGAAAGTGGGTATGGACTGTGAAACCAAATAGGGGGCCAGGAGAGGGAGCAAGAGATATCAACCATGGGCTAGGGTGGGCACAGCAAAGGAATGGGGAAAGGAAGGGGTAATGGAGAGGGACTAGAGAAAGGACTGAGGGGAAGGAAGGAGAGAGAAACAAAGCAAAACAAAAACCACTAAAAAATAATCCCCACCACAATGAAACCAGATATTTGTGTGATAATTAAAAAATAAGAAGAAATTGGCCCTTTGAAGAGGGCCAATAAAATGTCTCAAATACATTGCACAGATTGACTGACAGGGGTTTGAAATAGACACATTCACCACCTGAGTGTGCACATATGCTCCCCATGACCTGTATTCTTTCCCCCTCTTCCCCCCAGTCTCTCTCCCTTATCCATTCCAGCTCCCACACCACTGTGTCCCTTTGCTGTGCCCACCACCACCAGTCTCCTTAATACCTCTTGCTCCCTCGCATGAACTAACCCCCCAACCTAGTTAGAAGTGTGTGTTGATTGGTCACAGGTTGCTGTGTGAGCCTTAGAGTAGAAGAAAGGAGAGAAGTTGGTTGAGGGTCAAGGTTGGCTGTGAAGACAACCAGTTCTTTAGGTGATAAATTCTCAGCTTTATTTAAATTTAAATGGTCCCAGAAAATCTTCTTTCCCTTTTGGCATTCCTATTGTCCCTGGATTACAATTAGTTAAATTTCTCCACACCCCAAGTTTTTATTTTGGACTAGTAAAACCCCACTTACTTATGAAAGAAAGCCCTTCTGTATTTAGTTTTTAAAAGGTGACTTATTTTCTCGTCAAGGAAGGGAGCTAACCCTCAGATAATTAAGGCACGGTAAGGATTGAATGGTGCACATTCTAGTTCCTTAATATTGGATATTTAGTATTTATGCTTCTGGATATTTAATAGGAAACATGTTTATTGTTTCCTCCCTAGGCTAATTAGAATTTAGAAAAACAAAGAATAGATTGTGTAACAATTGTCTAAAAGGGATTATTAGGCATTTTCTAGAAGGTAGTTTGGAATCCTTAAACTGTAAAACCAGCTCTTGGATTTCACAAGGCGGCTTCATATGAGCTATTTACCTTAAATTAAAGATTTCTTAAAATTCTTTGTAAGGTTGGCCAGGTGCAGGTTGAGACAAGTGGCATTTAATAATTTGATGCTGGAGCACATTTCCAAGGCTAAAAATGGTGGCAATGTGTATACATGATGCTTCGGAGTGGAGCTATCCAGCTTTCTGCATTGAGGAAACTTTCTCTTATGTGGTCTAATATGGAAGGCTTGAAATGTACATAGTGTGACTTTTTAAAATTAATAACTTATGGCTTATTTTGAATAGTGCAACATTAGAGTGATTACTAATGCTATATTGTTCCTGTCTTTTGGTGGATGTTTTCTACCTACGGAAGACTGATGTTCAGGGATCCAGCCTTTGGGAGATTCCATAAGAGCCATTTTTTTTCTTGCTCTTGGCAGTACTTCATATTTCTACTTGAACTGAGTTTTTTTTTTTTTAAATAATTCTAAGGTAGAAAAAAATGTTCTTTGTTTAAATGTGACCATTTAAGAAAATTGTTGCTACTCTTTTCTTTCTGGCTTAAATATTTAAACCTATCATTCATGTCTTTGCAGGGAGAAATTTGTTTTTAGATTTCTGTCCAATGATGGGGAGTCATGCCTCAGAAGCCCCACACGTTTCACATGAGAGCATGTTGACATATTTATTGGCTGCCATTGGGTATTATAAAATGGACGAAATGGACAAAGGCTAAGGAAGCTCTGACTGCATGTGGTCCTATTATTTTTGCATTATAAAAGACCTCCATTTTATTGCAGATCAAAAAGCATTTTGCAAATTCCCCAAACAAACATAAATATGAGAAGACACGTAAAACTACATCACACCATGAAGTACTCTTCAGCAGCTGTGGGAAGTATAACAGTCCAGCTTTAGGTCATTATGTTGAACAGATCCGGTGCATGAAAAAGTCAAAAGTTACAAGGAGCACTCATCTGCCCTCATGTAAACATTTCATTCCCACAGTGACAGCCAGTCTGATCAGGAAGCTGCCACATGCACAGACCCAAGATGTACCACAGACAGCAAAAGCCAAATGTAAGAAAAGTGTCAGTCCAAAAGCCCCAGGGAATTCTTTGTGTCAAAGACGATTCATGCTTGAATCACTAGTGACAACGTGAGGCCAGCAAAGGGTGAGAACCCATGTTTTATTTTGTTTTGTTTTGTTTTGTTTTTGACTGGAATAATGTAGGTACAGGTACAGGTCTATACCCAGTGAGGAATAAAAAATAAAAACACATGTGCATGCGTGTGAGCACACACATGCTCTTAAGAACCAGGAACTAAAAGCCAGACTGTGCTCAGAAGTATAATTTTAGAGGTCTCTCTCTCCCTCTCCTTTTAAAATTCATTTGTTCCTTGGCAATTTCATGTGTGTATATAGTGCATTAGAGTTCTCTCAAATGATCATCTGATGTTATAATAAAAGGATTAACCATCCTTGTAAGACTTGGAGAACACTTTGGAGGAGATGAAAGAACAGACAGACCCAAGAATAGGGAGAATTCTGTGAAATGCTGCTTTCCAGACATGATGCAGCCAGGGTACTCATGAATCATAGCAGCTGGGGATACTTGCTGAAGACTCACATAAGATCAAACCAGTCAACATCCCAGAATGGATGTGAAAACACACCACTTCTCACTGGGGAGCTTTTGGAAGTGATAGCGGCTAGAAGAGAGTGAATAATTTTCCTTTAGGGCTGTGGATGGAAGACCATGATCCAGTATGTGACCCCACTTGTGTGTACACATAGGTAGCACCAGCTGGACTTAGAGGGTAAACAAAACAAAACCAAAAACCTCAAAAAACAACAATATAAGAAAAAAGAGCCGGGCAATGGTGGCGAACGCCTTTAATCCCAGCACTTGGGAGGTAGAGGCAGGTGGATTTCTGAGTTCAAGG
>NW_022196897.1:44481469-44491469 GCF_008632895.1 Mastomys coucha
GGGGCCTGGGGGACTTGGAGGAGGGATATGATATTTCATCATAGACATGTATGAAATTATTAAAAACAAATTTTAAAACAAAGGAACAAATACAACCTTTAGTCTCTATTTTAGACAGAAGTTTATCAGTTGATTGCCCTAAAAGAATATTCTGGGATGTTCTTTTTGAATATACTAAGGAGTAAGTGAAATTGGAAGATGTTCCCTGATGCCTAGGTAGAATATTTGACTGATAAAGTTTGCAAATGTTTGCTTGAAATCCCTAGATAATACCCTCCCTTTCTTTAATTGACAGTCTGAGACATACACATTGGAATATACATTAATGTTATGGTTGAACCAGGGGATATGACCAGGGTAATAGTATTTTAAGGTATGTATAGCGTGTATATTTCTGAGGCCAAGGGTCAGCCTTAGGTGTCTACCTCAATTACACCTTCACCTATTTTTTTGAGAAAGAGCCTCTAATCAAACCTTGAGCAGTGGTTATCAACCTGTGGGTCAAGACCCTTTTGAAGGGTTAACTGACTCTTTCACAAGGACCGCCTAAGACATCAAAAACCACATATTTATATTATAATTCATAACTAGCAAAAATTACAGTTTGAAGGAGTAACAACAATAATGCTATGGCTGAGGGTCACCACAACATGAGGAGCTGTATTAAAAGATCACACCACCGAGCTAAGGCATGCTGTTTGGCTAGACTGGCTGGTCAGCAAGCCTCAAGGATCCTCCAGGTTCTGCCTCCCCAAGATGAGTGGTATTGCAGGCTACACACCACTCTATGTGGGAGTGAAGACTCAAGCTCAGGTCATTAGAACTGTGCAGCATTTTCTTGGAACTTTGATTCTTCTCTATTCAAAAACTTGTTAGTGAACACCACTTTCTGGTTTTCCTGAGGTTTTGTCAAGAAGAACAGTGTAGAAAAAATGGCCAGGAACAGTTACATCGTGAAGTGTTTTTATTTCTGCTTATAAAGTACAAGGGACAAGAAGACTGGAATGCTCTTCTCTGGTATTGCTAGTTTTTATTATGATAAAAGATGTACAACATGAAACTTGCTGTTTACTGATTTTGGTTGAACAGCTCATTATGTGCAGTAAATTTGCACTCCTCTGTGGTAGGTATCTAGAACATTTTCATCCTGAAAAATGGAGATTCTAGGCCCACTCAACACTATCTTTCCTGCTTTTTCCCCTAGTTCTTGGCAACCAACTTTCTATATTTTATTTATTTGACTTGGCTATTTCAGACATAAGTAGTATTTGCTCCTCTATGATTGACTTATCTCACTTAGCATATGTCCTCAGTATTCATCCATGTTTGCAACCTGTCAGTTCTAAGATACAAATAATGCAAAGACGTGGAAGGGCACTGTGTGATCAGGAAGTAACTGATTCGGATGGAGAACTGTTTCCTGAGGGAAGAACATTCTAGAAAAGATAAAACAAATATATACATCATACCTGGGGACAGGATTCACCTGGCCCAGATGAATGGGGTAAAACCACAGATCTGTGGCCCTTGTCATGTTCATTGAAAATCAATTCAGGAAAACGTGTCAATTTCTTCTGGGCTTTGTTGACCATATAAACAAAATACACTTGAATCTTTGTCTGAGGTGTGACCTGAAAACTGGTGGTGGAGGATTGGAAACTTTTCTGTGGAAATGAGACATAATACATATTCAAGAGGTAATTTTGACTCTGAGAAGAGAATGAACAAAGGGATGAAAAGGTTTAAAAAAAAAATTATGTGCAGGTGTTTTGGCTAGAATAGCAATGGGCAACAGCAGATGCCGGTGTGGATGAGGCCAACCTTCTACTTTGGGTCTATAGATCTTGTAAGGTGGCAGGCTGTCCAAACACTGCACAGAAAAATCAATGAAGGGAGAGGGCAGGAACACGTGTGATTTATTGGGCATACCAGGCATTTACTAAATGACTGCATGACTTAGGCTTTTGGATATTCTATCCTGAAGGTGATTTAAAAGCAGTTATCACATTCATTTTCAGAGGAAGAGAAAAGAAGGGAAATCCATTTTTGAAAAGACAACATGATTTCTGTTTTATCTGTAGGGAAGTTGTCTTTTCCATCTTAAAAAAAAATCCTGAAAAAAAACTTTACAAGAAATTGATTTAATTGAAGCTATTGTTACACACTGCAAATATGTTTGGTTCGTGCCACAGTTCCCAGAAATTTATAAATGGGTTCAGATTGTTGTTCAGGCACCAGGAAATAAACCTCCAAGCTATTTACTACCTTCATGATATATAAAGTTTGCAGTTTTGATTTTGTGTGATTATGTTCAGCAATGGTGACCTTTACAGGCAACAATATTGCAGTGTAATGAGGGGATGTTTGATCACAGGTACACAATGAAGAGTTGGGGCTACTTCCTCATTTCTTCCCGGAATTCGTGAAATTCATCTGACAGGCTTTAACCTTTAGACTGCTGAAGTTATAAAATGGATAGGGATTTAGGCTGTTTATACAACACGTTAGATATATGAAATTTTTAGACACCGTAGCTTCTTTTATCATCTGGTAAAATGATTTTGTATATTTAATAATATCAGTCACGGGGAACCCTGACAGGCTGCACTCGGGCGGATCACAAAGTATATGAAGTCTAGTTTGATGAAACCTGCAGTGGGGGCCATGGAGTCAAACAAACAGAAAGCAAGTGCTCTCTCCAGACCAGGCATTTTCAAAATAGATGATAGATAAGGCCTTTCTGTTTGGCTTCTTCCCTATCCATGGCAGCTTAGAAGCTAGAAACGGATAACTTGGTCTTCTGTTTGATAGAGACTTCATTCAAACTCAATAATGTTTCAAATAAAGGAAAGATAAGGCTTAGGTTGTAGTGAAGTAGAGGCTGTGATTACAAGGCTTAATCTCCAAGGTACAATTAGTGAGGGGAAGTTGATGGGCAAGAAAGGAAAGCAATAGGACCTGGAGCTCCAGTCTGTGCCCCCCCCGAAGGACACTATAAGAAACATCCCCAAATAAATCAGTCCCAATTCTTGTAATAGTCATTGTACTAAAGCCATCATTTCTTGGCTAAAGCTGTGAAGACTAATTGGCAATATAATCAACCTCTCCCATGTGGATACAGAACTTTAGTTTTCTAGTTAAGGATTTAAACTACACAGACCTGTAGGAGCTATTTCTAAACAAATGATGGTAAGAATCACATGTGATAGTGATAGAAACCTACTCTGTAGTAGAAAAAGAACTTATCCCCTAGATATTAGTTTAATGACACACATAAAATGGAAAATATATAACTAGGGGGTAAAATGCAGAATCTTTTACTTGCCTTTCTTGGACATAAGAAAGCACCAAAATCACATATCTAAGTCCTTGCATACATGATAACACCATGAAAAAAATCTCATATATTCCAAATGCCTGGTTACACTGAAGGATACCAGGTCTGAGTCTGCCAGCTTGGTCCTTGCCTTTTGTATCCTTTTTTGAAAGCAAATTTATGTACTTTTTCTGAAGCCCTAGTTCTCTCTTTTTTCTTTCTTTCTTCAGTTTCTAGAAGCAAGGCCCTGAAGGTCCATTCACTGAATGAATAAAGAAGCAAAGGAAATTTCTGGTTATTGAAGAAGAGCTTAAGAGCTAAGCAAGCGACATGGCAAGAAACAGGCATTTTGCAATCCTATTGAAAAAGGTCTTGTGACTAAAGCTGCATGCTTTCTAAAAGACATCAAGTGGTTTGAGAGAGAGAGAGAGAGAGAGAGAGAGAGAGAGAGAGAGAGAGAGAGAGAGAGAGAGAGAGAGAGAGAGAGAGGCTGGAGCCAAGAAGAAGCTCTCAGGTTTCATTCAATTAGGAAATGGTTCCAAATGTTTGAAACTCAAGGGAACAGCACTCAAGAGCTAGTTAGAAGGAAGATTTCTGAGCTATGGAATCATGGAAGGTGTTTTCTCTGTTTTGCTTTTGTTATGCTTTTAAACTTAAGCCTTTTAAAGATGTATATATACATGTGTGTAACAGTTTTATACTTTAAGAAAAGGGAACCCACCTTCTAAAGTTAACTAGGCTTCCACAAACTTTAACACCTAAGAACCATCAACTAGTTTCTGAGACCTCTATGCAAGTGTCTCTAAATAGCTCTTGCTCTTTTCTGATAGACCCAAGGAATCAGCTGGCCATCAGCCATGTGACTCACCGTATATAGCCCTTCTAAGGCTCAAGGCAGAGATAACTCTCCCTCATGATCAAAGTGGATGTTTATCCTACGCCTGTGGCTACTGTGTTGTCTTGCCTGGTAGATCTTCCTATGATAAAGTACCTACACATAGAAAAGTCATGCAAGGCTTTGTTTCCACTGCAGTACTGCTTTATTTCTATGATTATACTGCTTGGGAAAGGACAGAGCCAATCGTGCCCCTCAGAGATGAAGTGCCTTGGGTTGCAAAAGCCATGAGTGGCAGAACCTCTCTTGGTTTTCTTTGGTGAGAGAAGTTGTTCTTTCTAATACTGCATTTAACAAAGGACCCTGGGAATGAATATGTAATAGAAACCTGTTGGCACGTGAATAAGTGTCACTTTGGTTCCCTTTGGAGGCTCAGAGGTACATGTAGAGGTATTTTGCTATGAACCATTCCTTATTGCTTGATATCTTTTAAACTGGAATTGTTATTAAATTTTAAACATTATTTTCAATATTAAAGATTTTGAAACTTGGGGAATAGGTCTGCTTTCGAGACTATAGTAGCAAGAAGGCTTGATCTTGGTTTGAGGGATAATATAGAATTTTAAGGGTCCTCTAAAGAAATTCCTAAGGTGGTCTATGAGACAATTCTCCAGTTGCCAAGGAATCTGCCTGCAAGCCTGATGACCTGAGTTCTATCTCTGAGACTCAGGAGACAACTAGCTCCCACAAAGCTTACACATACACACACACACACACACACACACACACCCAGGGTCTCTGCCAGGTTCTTGAAGGGCCCCTTGTGACTGAAGGGTTCTAAAACTTCATTGATGTCATAGTAAAGTTTCCTCTAAATGAGAGGTAGGTAGAAGGAGCTTTGATTGTTTTAAACTTACGTTTCACTATAAACATTCCAGAAAATCAGAAGGAGAGTTAAACGAAAGCAACCAAATTTTAGAAAGCTTTAAAATACAAAAAACAAAACTTGAAGATTGGAGGAAGAAATTCAGCAAAACATATTGTTTTTTTTCCTAAGGACCAAAAAGTCATGTAATGTTAGCCTCTACAGTAATTACAGAAAGACATGCATAAAAGTTCCATGGAACACGGCTGTGCTGTTAATAATAACAGAGAAGAGCAGAGATCTTTTGTGTAGTGATCCTGTTGCAAGGCCCGACTCAAGACCTGACACCAAGAACTTGTGGGACAGAAAGATATTCTTTCATATTTCAATATAAATGAAATACAATCTAGAAAAAAGTCTTATCATTGCTATGTGAGCACTAACAGCGGCTTGTTCATTTTTCTTAATTTTTTTAAAATTTCAACTGAGAGTAGCCTTACATATTTATGGGATTTTGAGCATCATTTCAGCACAGGTAACCAGTGTGCAATGAGCAAATTAGAGTAGTTGGCTGATCCATCACTTTACACACTATCAATTCTCTCTGTAGGGAACATTCAAAGTCCTGTGTGTTAATTCTCTTCAACTGTTAAAGTTAATTGACAGATAATCTGGTGATAGCCCCGGTCTTTGTCAATTAACTGAGAGGATCATGCTAAAGCCCCTGGAGGTCTTTCTAGGTTTGCAATCCCATGTTTCTCAGTGAAGTAGATCCCAGAGAAGACTTTTCTTCTATGTTTTCTGTCATCTAATATCTTCAATTCTATTGGGGAAAATTTGAAGGCCCGGGTAACAACTGGCCCAAGAGCAGCTTCAACATGTGGCTGGGAGGCGATTGTCGAGGATGGACCAAAGCTGAGAAGCAGACCTCTTTCCTGAGTGTCTGAACATCAGTGCTTTGAGGACATCCTCTTTCTTTTGGAAACAGTACAATGTTTTGTTTCACCTAAAATGCATTTTGGTTGTGTTAAAACATTTTCTTTGCTTTCTTAAGAATTTAACTTTTTCCTTTGGCCTCTTAAATAAGGAATTCTCCCGAACTCTGTCCTTAGATTCATCCTCCCCCTCTGTACGCTAGAATAGCTGATTGCGTGTCTTTACATTCCATAGGAGCATATTATGAGGCTTTAACTATTAATCTAAAACCAGCCTCTGCCCATGGATAACCTCACCATCCCAATTCCTTTAAAGCAAACAGTGTTCTCAACTCCAAACCCTTAGATTTCTGTATATTCAGTCATGTAAATTCTACTCTGAAATGGCCTTTCTATGTCTTCCTACCTGTTATTAGATCAGAGAAACTTTCAAAGATACCTTTAATTTTTATTATTAAAAAAAATGTCAAGATAAGACCTTAGTCTACAATCCAGGTTGGCCTGGTACGAACTAGATGGCCCAGGATAGCTTTGAACTTGTGGCAACTCTCTTTCATCGAATTCTCAGTTCTGGGTATAGGCATGAGTAATCAAGCCTGGATTCTCCTAGTTTCTTGGAGAAAAGGAAATAATTGCCCTGCCTCCAATTAGCTTCCCAGGGAGCTAGGCAGGTAACTTGACTCAAACTGAAGTAGCCATATAAGTTACTTTCTCATGAGTGACTATTGAACTCTGACTACTCCTCCTTCATTATGCAAATCAAGTCTATCTATCATCATGACTCTTAAGGCAAAATCCACCTTTGTCCAAGGTTACATTGTATGTCTCCTTAACTCAAGCTGTGCTCCAGGAATATGGCAATGTACATAGTAATCCAGGCTGTTCCTTAGGCAAACCCAATGTCTTCCCCTCACCAGAGCCACCTTCAGTTGATCATCTAAGCAGTTTAAATCATGTTTTCCCCAGATGTTTAGTTTATTAATCTTTTAAAGACAAAGATCTCACTATGTATTTTATGCTGGTGTTGAATTCCAAATTCTTCTGCTATAATCTCCAAAATCCTGGGATTGCAAGCATGTGATATCACATCTAGTTTCGACAACTCTTCACATATCTCTTCCACCAAGGGAATAGTTTACATTCTGTGGAGTATATTTAGAAATTACATGGAAGCTATGGAAAAACTAAAACCTTTCAAATAAATTTATGCAAACATGTGCAAGTATGTATGTGTATAGTTCCAGTATTTTTCATACCTATTTTTATGAAGAGATTGTATAATGTGTATTCTAATTTCTAGCTTACTTTTGTATTTTTTATATATCTATAGAATATTTTAAATCAAAATACATTACTTAATAGTATATTTTAAAATAATTTCAATTTTTAAATTTTGATACAATTCATGTTTAGAATATTCTTTCAACTCAACGTTTGGTTCCAGCTGTGTTTTAAGAATTTCCTTTTTCAATGTTGGAAATCATTCATTAAGGCATACCAAGTAGATCTTGGATTATGGGCTAATGTCTTTAAAAAAGAATCTTTTAAAATGTTTTTAAAATATAATTGTTTTAAAAATATCTATGAAATTACTTATGCACTGAAAATTGATCAAAGCATGTGGCTTAATTCTAGAGAAGGAATATGGGAGTGTCTTCTTGTGGTCTTAAAAACCTAAGACTTTAAGAAATTGACTGATCAGATCTATCATGCCATGCACATTTCTCTCTCTTTGGCACAAATGCTTTGGCACAAATGAAGTCTTCTCTCAATAACTTTCCCTCTTTAGAATTTCTATAGCATGAAAAAAAAAACACAAGGGAAAGTAAAGATAATAGAGTCTCCAGGAAAACTTTCACAGTAATTGGGATAAGGCTCCATTCTGCTATTTAAACATATAACTCTCTCTCCTCTCCTTGCCCCGCCCCTTTTATTATTCACACAGAAATTATGAGATAACTAGGACCAAAACTGAGACCTCATTCTCTTTAGGTTTTGGTAGAAGCCAGCTTTAACTATATATATTATGGTTTTTCTCCTATGAACTAGTACATTAGAAGAGAAAAGTTATCTTTGTGTGAGGAGGCTAAGTTAAGGATTGTAATATGGACCTTAATCATTGCTGATTCTGAATGCCTGGAGGGTTCATTGACTGAGGTTCTCAATTTTGTTTTTAGCCACATTAAGAAAGAAACCTCCTTTTACTGTGGCAGATTATCTGTCTGCTTTATCTGGTACACGTATTTTAACTAAAATGGCCCAACTGAGATTAGCTATGCTTATAAGAAGACTTTAGTGTCTCCTAAAGTTCAGTGTACAATGAAACTTTATGTATATTTAAAACAACTGGAACTCTAAGTAGTATGCTTACAGAACTCACTATATGTGATGTGTATTATTTTAGCAAACTGGATGTCATATAATTATTCAAAATATTACAGTATATTTTAGTTAACAAAATGTAATCAGTACAATTTTGAGAAATGTAGACTTAGGAGAATGGATTTTTTTCATATTTCTAAAATTTTCTGTTCTCTCAGATGTATTTTTTTCAAGACAGGGTTTCTCTGTAGCCTTGATTATCCTGGAACCCGTTCTCTAGACCAAACTGTCTTCCAACTCATAGAAATCTTCCTGCCTCTGCCTTCTGAGTACTGGGATTAAAGGTGTGCACCACCAGCACCAAACTCTCATAAACATTTTTAAAAGGAGCAAAATCAGAAAGAGAAGAGATACATGGAAATCAAGATAAGTCAATTTCAAACTATTTAATAGGTTACTTGACACTATAATTTTCTACAGCCTTTACACGATACTATTTTTTTTTAATGTGGAAAAAAATACTTAGGAAACATTTAAGTTTGCTATTGTGATTAGTTATTCTCACTATTCAACAGATTCTTATTATTTACCTATTAAGCACTATGTATTATACTCATTTCTGCACTGTATAACAGAACTAACTATGTTGCAATTTCATCATCGCATAATGTATAACCAAAAGCTAGAGATAGGCATTGCTCTGAATGGAACATCTATAATATAATTTGTTCTCCCTACACAGACAGAAAATTATTATATAGATGATTTTGGGAGGAACACAAAACTCTGAGCCCGTTATTGTTTTTACGAATTCTTATAATCAATGTTAAAATAGACCAATGCAAACTGCCTCTAAACTCTCTACCTTCAATACACATTTCTGTATCCACTTCTGCATAAGCTTTATATTTGTTTACTGTATTCTTTAAATACCCTGTATTTAATTAAAAAAAAAAAACCTAAAAAATGATGTAAAATATTTGTTCTAATTCTGTCGTTCACATGGAGGAAGAAAAGAGTTCCAGTATATGGCTCCCATAACTCATTTGATTTTGATTAATAATACCAGAGGGCCAGGCTGAATAGCATTGCTTGGAACTAAACTGCTTTGGGGTAAGTTTTATCAGGTACTTTGGAGTTCAGTGTTTCTCATCAAAGCTCCTTTCAATAGTCAAGCTCTATTATTCTTTGAAAAACATGTATCTATTTTGGCGGATATATATGTGAGCCCATGTAGGTGCAGGAGCCCACAGAGGCCAGAAAAGTCACTGGAGTGACTTAACTATGAATGGCTTGAATCACAATTGCTTTCTTGCCCATGTTACCCTCCATTGTACATTTTAACTTTTCCTTGTTTTGGTTGCCACCTGACACTGAAGCTTGTTCATTATTCCTCATCTTATTTCAACTACAAACTCCATTAGTTTAAAAACTGGTACCAGGAATATACTTTTAAAAAATAGTGATAAAGATGGTGTTCTAAGTAATTAATTAAAGAAACCAAAACAGGAGGAGTACCAGTTTCTCAGGATACTAACTTGGTTTTTTTTTTTTTTGGTTTTTTCGAGACAGGGTATCTCTGTGTAGTCCTGGCTGTCCTGGAATTCACTCTGTAGACCAGGCTGGCCTCAGAAATCTGCCTGCCTCTGCCTCCCAAGGGCTGGGATTAAAGGCGTGCGACACCACCGCCCGGCAGGATACTAACTTGTAACAACTAAGATTCTTAT
>NW_022196897.1:44496469-44505282 GCF_008632895.1 Mastomys coucha
CAAATCTAAGATTGGCCTAAATCACCACACTTTGTAAGCACATGTACTAAAATTATCCTGGGCTATTAATAACTTATTTGTATATTTGTACTTCTTGTTTGTGGTTATTGAAATCTATATTTGTAGATTTTTTTTAAAGGAGCTTCTGACCTCTAAGCAGTGAGAGTTTTCAACTCCATTCACTTCACAAGAAATGGCTAACAGTCATGGGACTAGAGGCGTTACAGTCTTTCCTGCTTTTAACCAATGTTCTGACATTACCCTTTAATGAAACAATATTATTATCCTAAATATATGTTGACACCCTCATTTATTTTCTGATCAGAGTAATAAAGGCATGAATACACATAATGGCTGAATTGTAGTGTATCTATACTACAAAACTCAACCATGTTTTAGACAAGCTCCATGTTCCCATAGATTAAAAATTGGAGTATTATGAGACATCTTTCCTCTGAGCATTTTGACAGTTTGGAAACAAACAACTGTTGATGGTTTCTAATTGTACTTCCTAATCTTCTCATCAGGATTGGAGTTGGTGAGACGCTGGAGATGGATCGACACATCGTGGGTATCATGGAGAAGTAATGGTTAAAGCATTTCATACACCCGTGGGCATGGAATAATTATAACAGACACCATTCAAGAGAACAAGTGTGGCTATTGGAGTGTTTACTGGATTTTTAGAGATGCAATATTAGTGGTATTTTCTATAAAGGCTCCAGGTGTCCCAATTAGTAATGATGTCTGTGGTTTTCTTTGGCACTGATTTTGGGACATTGAACTTTAGGAAAACTGGTCATTCTCAAAATTGTGGTCCAGAACTACAAGCTTTAGCATCACCCAGGAACTTGATAGCCAGCCTTTTTTTCTGGCTCCTCTTTAAACATAAGGGGTCTAAATTCTGTGTGAGACCAAGAAGCTGTGTTTCTGTGAACTCTTCAGATGGTACTCAACTTTGAGTGCCACAACTTAACAACACACTTCACTGTAGAATGGCATTTGGACAGAATATTCTATTGTATTAGAAAAAGAGGCAGAAGAGCAAATCCAGAGGGAGACCAACAAGCTGGTAACTGATGAAAGAGTAAAGGAGAAGAGATGAGGAGGCGATAAGTAATACAAAGCTTGCCTTCACAGGTGGTACAATGCTATGAAGAATTGCCCAAGAATTGCCCAAGAGTGCGCAAATGGCCCACTCCTTTCTTAAAACTCACCATGTTAGGAGGTAGTCAACAGCTTTGTTAAGTCCTTTGCAGGTCTGGCTTCTGCAGTTTTTTGTTTGTTTGTTTGTTTGTTTTTTAATTTCTGCAAGAGATGTGTTCACATGATGCTTTTCTCTTCTAAGTAGTTGAGGACAGATGCTGCCTGTGACTACACATTCATGGTAACTAAAAAATCAATCAATCAATAAATCATCAATAAATAAGTCCCTTCCACACTCTATACATGTTCTTCAGAGGCTCAGTGTTGAGGAGAAAGGTCCTCACCTTTCCTATCCACCTGCTCATCAGATGTTTCCTTAATTTTCTGCTCTGATTTAAGAAGAAGTCACTGATTCAAAAGAAGATATTCAACTGTCCATTCTAAGTGACCACTAAACAATAAATACAGAGAATATGTTAGCGGGAGCTTTGAGAAAACACTCAAGAATTATTTGTTCATTTATCCTAAACTGCCTTCCTTTAGGTCATGTTTCCCTTTCTTAGTTACAACCGAACATATTCTGTTTAAAAGAGGGTTACTGTTTTATGATTCATACATGATAGGGTTCTATCTCAGGGTTATGCTGGATTTAGGGAAATCTAAACCAATAGATCATGAGCAAACCCTTACTAGCCTCAAGTCTTTGAAAGCTCTTTTTTTATTTTATTTTTTACCTTTTTAAAATATGAAAGAGAGAGAGAGTGAGTGAGTGTGTGTGTGTGTAGATAGATGCACATTTGTGTAGGTGTCCAAGTAAGCTAGAAGTGGGCATTGGATCCCTTAGAACTGGAACTACAGGTAGTTGGGAGCCATCCCACTGGGCATTGGGGTTAGAATTTGGTGCTCTTACATCCCTGAGCCATTTTTCTAGTTCCTACTCTCCCTACAAAACGTTTAACAGGCTGCAAATTGTTTCTCAGTAGTTTGAGGTTGAGGAAGCACTCCCATTGCACAACACAATTAGATACATTTCAGACAGCTTCTCAGTGTTAAAATAAGAGTCCTTTCAGGTCAGGTCTTTTGTGGGTTTAATGATCCTTCCCACACTACTAGTTGATGAAGATGTTTAAATACATGGCTCCTTCAGCAGGCACAGCCACTCATGATATCTCAAAGATGCATAATGCCCATCACATTGTTGAGGAAACTTTTTGAGAGAGTTTTAATTCAACCACATTATACTATCAGGTTTGTCGCACAGAATTGCCAGAGGTAATTCAGTCTGTTATTCATACTCTTTATTGCGTTATATGACTTGGATGATGAGTAATATAGACTTTCTAAATCTGAGGCTGTGTGTGGTAGAAATTGGGAGAGGTGCTATGTTTTTTTGACACGTAAAACTATGGAAATATCCTTTCTTGACGTGAGTGATGCTCAGTGCCCCTGGGGAACTTTGTGCAGAACTGTTTTCTGGTTTTCAAGAGTGTTGGGTAATATCTACACACTCAGCACAGCTGGGCCCACTTTAATCAGGTGACTTGTTTTCTAGCTCAACTTGGTAAAGATGTCGGAGGAGGAGAAGGCAGTTGCTTCCTCCTTCCCCTTCCCCTACCCTTTCCTACTCTTCCTTTTTTGTGTGTGTGTGTGTGTGTGTGTTATCTATTAGCAATGACCATTACCCATTTAACAAAGGAGTCAGATTTTTCTTTCCATATCCTTTCCAATTTCCCTTGACCATGCCACAAAGTCCTTGAAAAAGCATATAGGTGTCTGAAAGGCTAGCCGTTCCTATAGCACTTTAATGCTTTTCAATTATGCTGCACAATGAATGCTGACAGTATAATAGAGACTTTAAAAACAAAGGTGAAGCAAACTATGAATGCCGCCGAATATTTAATTTCACTAAACTCAGCAGGTGTAAAGGAAGCACTTGCAAGTATATTAGGCCTATGACGTCAGTAGAAAAACCTCAAGAGTTTAATCTGCTTGCATTACACTTTTGAGTCTGCATCAGATTTTTGGAAAATTTTGTTTTTTTTAAAGTAGAGGTTTCAAACTAAAATACTGTCCCAGATGTCTGCATTCCTTAAGGATAGCTGTGTCTTTAAGAGCTGTGCTTTCCACTGGTGAGGCTCATTTAGAAACCTGTCTGCATTTCCAGAGCCCTTTTCTCAGGCGGCTATAATAAACTTACCAGTTCAAAGAATTGCATCCCTTTATTTTAATAACTGTCTCCTGGATAAAGAATTATGCTTAGTTTAAAAATGCAAACAATACTACTACTTCTAAATTTATTTTGTTAATGAAGCCACTACATAAATTTAGCACTTTTTAAAAAAAATTAATTGCTCTCACTGAAAAGGGCTAAATTCAGAATAACTCTCTGTTTCAAAGACCTAATTGCCAAGACCTAGCCTTAATATTAACTAGGATAATTATTATGCAAAGCATACCCACCCAGAATGTTTGCATAGCTATCACAAGCGCTTTCATAAATGATGCTTTAATTAGTCTTAATTAGAATTTGTTTAAGTCAGCAGGGAATGCAGGGCCCGTGAAATGATGTATGTAATAAGCATCAGGCTCACTTTTTACTTAGGGAATAGAGCTGACAAAATCACATCACGTTAAATTGATTCAGTCAGAATTAAAATTCTTATGGTATTAATTAAATGGGGGATCTCATTAGCAGGCTGCAGGGTGACGGAACGACTCTTTGGCGACCAGATGTGAGGAAAAGAAACATAGAGAGAGAGAGTACCATTAGACCCAGTGTCATCTTCTCTTACACACACAGACATGATGGTAGTCAGTGAAGGGCAATACCATTCAACTGTAACTATTATTAAGACACTAAGACCTCAACAATTTTTAAAAGTCATTTGATTTCTTAAAGCTCTCTATTTCTGTGAAAAAAACATTTCTGAGTGTCCAGAAACATCTTTTTTATTTGACAGGTCAACTCAAAGAACTTGGGAGCCAACAAATAATTAAAACAGGTAAGTATTTGTGTGGCTTAGCTAACTTTTACTTTTTGGCATAAAATCCATTGAGAAAGATATCTTCATTTCTTATTTACGTTTCTTGTCATTAATGCAAGAATAACCAAGATATAGCTTTTTTTATATAAAAAATAGGGTATTGATTAATGAATCTACAAGGAAGGACAATGGTGATTTTTTTTTCACCTTCCTACAATGTGATAGGGAAGAGAATCATACTTTTTGTTATTTATCAAACAGTGTAGAGTTTGCAAATCTAGTCACGGGTGGATGATATTTACTTCCCATTAGCATATGTTTTGTGAATGGCAAGAGGCGTATGTTGTGGTTGTATTCATTTTTGGTCAAATATTAACATTTTAAAGCTTTGGCTTCATTCCTTCTAGATTTGTAAAAATGAAATTTTTCTTACAATGCTGAATGAGGGGAAAAACCATTGAGACTAAAAATTTCCATTAAAAGACATTGAATTAGACAGCTCGTTATTTAACCAGGGGCAAGTGAGTCTTTTTTTTTTAAAAGATATTTTTATTATTATATGCAAGTACACTGTAGCTGTCTTCAGACACACCAGATGAGGGCGTCAGATCTCATTACGGATGGTTGTGAGTCACCATGTGGTTGCTGGGATTTGAACTCAGGACCTTCAGAAGAGCAGTTGGTACTCTTAACCACTGAGCCATCTCACCAGCCCGCAAATGAGTCTTATTTAAAAAAAAATCACAAGTTTTTGTGCCATATAGCCAAATTTAAAACAACAACAACAAAAACTGAGAAAGTTAACTGATGAAATTTAAAGAGTTGCTAGAATTGAAAAGTTGTTTCCACTTATAGCATGTCATAATTAATAAACAAGTAAGTGAAAATCCAATGTCCACTGTAGGCTACCATCCACTTAAGAATACAATTCGCTATCAGCCACATCAGTTTTGGTACCTTTGTTTAGAAAATAGATAGTAAATATTTTACTATTCCAATTATAGGAAGCATTATTAAATGAGATGTTAGACAATCGAAAACCTTCAAAGAAAGATGCAACTTTGCCACCAGTTGGGATAGTTGCAGTATCAAACATCGGTTCCATTTTTCCCGTGAGTTTTATTTTTCTGGAATTATGTCATATTGTGTCATCTCCTGTTCTAATTAAGACTTTCTATCCTCAAAATGAGGGACAGAGATTTTCCAATCACAACACAGGTTGTTGAAAGCAGCTTAAGACTGTCTCATTCCACTTGGGAATATGCTATGTATTTTGACTGTTCCACCCTTTCTGACAGATTGCTGAACATTTCAGTAAGACATACTAAAGCTGACCAGCCATTCCAATCTCATAGCATTTAATGCATGTCAGAACACTGTGCCAGGACCTTCCAGCAACATGTGAAAACACCCATCTGTGGCCATCTACTATACAAAAGTTCATTCTTGAATTAGTGCAATGAGGACAAAATTGACCATTGGACCACTTCTGTGGCAAGAGGAAGAAAATGTAAGTTTATTCAGGCCACTTCTCTCTACACACATGCTATTTTGAAGAGTCAACATTTTGGGAATAGCTCTCTCTCTCTTTTTTTTTTCTTTTGACATTTTCAAGCACATGGTCCAATGAGTAGTTTGGTCTTTACTGGCATCATGTAGGACAGGTCATATACAGCAACACCTGTCCTGACGATGGTATAAACACCTACATCAACATGGTGACAGTGTTACTTTGAGGTGTGCTCTGTGTGACAGCCTAGGTATTTATAGGTCTGTTTGGGTCATACACATTATTTGGCCTTCAGTATTTTTAAATAAAATTAACTTTTTTTTCCAATTAAATTTTAAAAGATTTATGTATATAGGTATTTTGCCTGCATGTATACCTGTGTATCATGTGCATGCCTGGTGCCTACAGAGGTCAGAAGAGGGCCCTGAATCTCCCGGAACTGGAGTTACAGATGGTAGTAAGCTGTGATGGGAGTAGTGGGAATCGAACCTGAGTCCTAACCAGCCACTGTTCTTCCCCGCTGGCACATCTCTCCAGCCACCGGGCTTTAGTATTTTTTCAAAGGTGCTCAAAGTCATATCGAGTTCTGCACTAGAATCAGTCATGAATACAACTCCCTGCAACACACTCTATTTAGGGAACTGATTTTTCTTGTGGCTATTTTTCTTCTTGGGAAAGAAAAATAACATTTATTTTATAACTATGCCTAGAGCCAACTCCTGTTTTCCTTGCCGTTAGCAAAGGACAAACCTCTACTGAGGCTTTCTCACAGCCTAAAGGAATATAGTAAAAAGGTTACATAAACATTCAGAAAAACAAATTCATAACTCTAGATCCTCAGAGTGAGCCGAGGAAGGATAGACTGTGGAGAATCCAGCAGCCTTTTGATTGAAGGAAGACCCGCTGTTCAATAGACATTAATAAGTCTTCCATGAATTGGACAAATTTCAATTTAGAAGCATCTTGCTATCTAGCGAGCATAGTGTGAAGAGTGTGGGACTTGGAGTCACAAACAAATACACTTTTATGTTAGTTTTTCCCCCTTTTCACCTTGAGGTGCTTTGGAGACACCAAGTTCTGTGTGAAGAATGAATGCGAAGACCACCCCTTCATTTGTCCTATAGGGTTGGGGGTTATCACGTGACTTTGCCAGAGTATAAAATGTGTGCCCCAATGATTTCTTGTAGAATAAGTGACAATAAGTCAGATTGCAAATGTGTTTTAATTTTAAAAGAAAATTAAAGTTTTATGTTTAACAGCAATCTGGTCATTCTGTGAGAGTAGTTTTTGACCAAGAAGAAAAGAAGGAAAAGATGGGGCTTCAGATTATAAAGAATTTCTTTTTCAGCAAGGAAGAGGAAAAACAACAGTGAGCGGTACTGAGGTTAGCACCTGAACAAGCCCCAAGCAGGATTGTTGCTGTCTGCATCATTTTATCTGACTTGAGCTGGGAACCATACTAGGGATTTTGGACACTGAGAAATATGTCTTGTTCATATACTATCTGTTGCGAGCAATGAGTTCACTGAAAAACTTTCTTCAAACTTAATTTTATAGAATGCATGCCTAGACTCTTTCCATGGTGTTATGTCACATGACTAGATATGGAACAGGCAGAAAGGATTTTATCTTATTTTATTTATTTTTATTTATTTTATTATTTTTTATTAGATATTTTCTTTATTTACATGTAAATTTCTCCATTCCCAGTTTCTCCCCCAAAAAACAAAGAAACAAACAAAAACAACAAAAAACAAATCCCTGTTGCCTCCCCCCTCCCCATGCCTGCCACCCACCCTCTCCCACTTTCTGGCCCTGGCATTCCCCTACACTGGGGCACGGAACTTTGACAGGGCCGAGCTCCAGAAGGGATTTTAGAAAGCAGGAAAGGCGAGGTACCCAGGGATTGTTGTGGAACAGGAGTGAGAGGGTGGGTAGGAGATGTATGAAACAGCCTTCTGAATATGACACAGCCATTGCAATCATAAACACACCACAGTAGTGGGTTGCCTGCACATGATGTGTTGATACACAGTCTTACACACATGCACGCACATACACAAGCACATATACACACGGAGATATGAAAGTAGGAGGGTAGCTAGTTGGAAAGAAAGTATTAATAGGAGTGGGAAGAACTGAGAGGGCTGTGGTACATTAGCATGGTCACGGTATATTGCATGTATGCCTAAAACTGATAAAAATGAAAAAGAAGTCAGAAAGCTGGTAATAGATAAGCATCTATCTATCTATCTATCTATCTATCTATCTATCTATCTATCTATCCATCCATCTATCCATCTATTTATCATCTATCTATTATCTCCCTCTCTTTCTCTCTCTCTCCCTCTCTCTTCCTCTCTTTCTCTCTTTCTTCAAATATATGAAAGTATGGAGGGAAAGCCACAAAAATAAGGTTCTTGAAATTATAGCAAGTAAGATTGGGTGGAAGCATTCCCACAGCTGAATGAATGCTATTCCAGAATCTGTGACATTGCTTTTGGTTCCCTGGGCTACATCCTTCATTTTCCACCAGTCTCAATGTAGTTAAGTCCTCAGAAGCAAGTTTCTATCAGACTCCTAGGGCTATTCCGGGTGTAGTATGGAGGTACTTTAAATGGCAGTCATGTTCATAGGGGAAGGGCAAAATAGCAGCTCCATAGCATCTGGGTCAGAGCCTCTCTGTTTTTCAGTAATAGTTATTAGAAGGAGGCATTTAAGGAGGCAGATGGCTTGTGTCTACTGTCCCAGCTAGTCTGGAGACTGAGGGAAAAGAAATTCAAGACCAGCTTGAGAAACGAAGCAAAGTAAACCACAAATTTCATAAAGTTTGGACAGGAGTTTTTATTTTTTTAATGTCACAAACCTTTTATAATATTGTATTTTATTCATAAATCTAAGATATTTTAAGTACTTATTCTTCTCACACTTGCAAATCTTCATCCTTCACATGTAATTCTTTCAGAGTTACATACACTGCATCTCTGGGTGATCTAAGAGTTTTATTCAGAATGTTGGTTGATTTTGGATGTTTGTTGATGGCCTTCCAGCACAGTTCTTTCTCTCCTCCTTGTCCTTATCTGGGCATGCTGGTAAGATAGCAATCCTGCTTGTTCCTTTGGCATTAGTGTGTTCACCAAATCATGAGTACACCTGGTGACCTAGCCCTGCCT
>NW_022196897.1:44505292-44526416 GCF_008632895.1 Mastomys coucha
GCAGATACGGTCCTGGTCCCCATAGGAGATTCCTTTTGTGAATGATAAGTCTTTGTGTGCCCTCAGATTTGACATTGAAACCAAGAGTTGGGGGTTGGAATGGCTCTTAGCCTCCTCTGAGGGGTAAACACAATACCAATTCGATGCATGTCCCTGCTACAGATGGAAGTTCATACTAAAGATGGAGGATGCAGATCTGTTTGTTTGTTTGCTTTTTGAATGTGATTTCTTTCAGACCATAGATGCCCTGTGGATCCACAGCTTTGTAATAGACCCGAAAGAACTAGATATTGATATGGCTAAGAGGATCAACAGCAGGGACAGAGGATAGAATGAAAACTTGAAGGGCTATCAAGTCCCATTTCTTCAGGGCACAAGTTGATCTCCAGCTGGGATCAGAAATTGTCCCTAGTGGTGTAGCACTGCCTGATTAGCTGCATTAGGCAAGATTCAACTGTCCCTGAGCGCTGGCCACAGTTGGAGACAGGAAACTCACCTACTTCACTGGGAAGGCTGGAACACTTAATTAATTAACAGTTGTAGCATATTTATGATCTTGGAATAAAAGGGCTATAGGAATGAAAAAACCCCACCAAACCCAACACTATGCTCTTTTGTCACTGCAACAAGAAAATGTGCCACACAGAGAAATTAGTAAGTCCAGACTGAAGTATGTCCCCTAGCTCCCAAATTCTTAAATAACTTCAGAAATTCTTTCCTTCTCATTCTAAAACCTGGAGGAGTTTTTTTTAAACCATGGCTTATTTTTACTGTAGGATGTGATAAGTGTGGAAAAAAGCTTCAAGGTATAATGATGTATTCATATTATAGCAAAAGCTGTTATTTGCTCTAGCAGTGAAGCTGGAGAGAAAAATATAGCAAAAATATAGTAGTGAAAATTCACATTCATACAGATTAGAACTCAAAGTAATGATTGCTTCCCTGAAGGAAATTCAAGAGCATGTCTGTGGAATTTAACATAGAACACTTTCCTTTTGATTTTCCACAACACTGGGACAGTGGATAGGGCAAGCCACTCAAGACGACGCTTCTGAGGTAGAGGAGGTGAGTAGACACATTCAACTCTGGGCCTGGATTAGTAGCAAAATCAAGGAAAGAGTTCCTTAGGAAACACTGAAGGTAGAAAATAAGCAAAGGATTCAGGAGCATGGAATTATTACGAGGATGGTGGGCAAAAAGTTCCCGAAACGATGCAGTAGCTATGAAAAGGTGGGCCACTCATGCAGTCTTTCTTGCAAGCCTGTGCCTAGGCGCTGAAAGTATATGTACTGTTTATAAAGTCATTATTCCACAGGGATGTGACACAGTGATTTCAGTGTGGCTGAAGATTTTTATTAGTTTTGAGTATATTCTCAAATATTTTGTTTCTCTTTTATGAGTCTATCCCTAAATCTCAATTGTGCTATGAATATGCCATAAACATATTCACCAAGAACATATTTAACCTGGTTACTGGGTTTCAAACTTCAAGAGATTTAGCAGGTAGAGGGACCCCCCTCCCCTTCTGCAACATGTTGGTCTACAGTACAAAGCATGATGGGTAAAGACTGCAGAAGAACACTTTAGAGAAAATAATAGGTATGGAAAGAAAATGATTTTCTAAAGTGCCCAAAGCAATTACTGCTTGCACTTCGACCTTCTTCATTTTATTAAGTAGTAGTAGACCTGGAAAGAGCTTTGTAGTAGCGAAATCTGGGTCCAACAGGGAATTTGACTGGAGAATGGAAGATAATGGAGGTGCTTGGGCATCAGGGAATGCACTGTTCCCTCACGATATGTCTTTATAGTGCTTGCCATAATTTGTCAGTTTAGAGATCTGTAAAGTCAGTGTGAGACAATGCTATTTTTTAAGGTTCCTTCCTTCCTTCCTTCCTTCCTTCCTTCCTTCCTTCCTTCCTTCCTTCCTTCCTTCTTTCTTTCTTCCTTTCTTTTTTCCTTTTTTCTTTCTTTCTTTCTTTTTCTCTTGGAGACAGGATCTCTCTATGTAGCCCTGGCTGGCCTAGTATGTACTATGTGGACCAATGAGGCCTCAAACTCATGGAAAACCACCTGCCTTTGCCTCCAGTACCATGATTAAAAATATGCTCACCATATCTGTCTTAAGATCCTTTCTTACCTCTGCTAATTTCTTATTCTCTATCTTCATTTACTAAGGAAAAAAGGTAACATGATGATGTAATAATTGGACTTCACCAATATAAAATTCTCATTTTAGTGTATAGGAAAAATTCCAAGCACAAAATATTTTATTACTGGACAAATTATTGACCTGTGAAGGCACTGCCCATTTTCCTTTGATAGACTGGTCAAAGCTGCTCCTATTTATGTTTGCACTTGTCTTAGTCTCTGTGTTTGTCTACATATTGTTCATTATGAAAAAAGTATAAAACATTTGTATATGTAACATATTATGTATTTATGAGAATATCATGGATATGCATACACATATGTCTCTTTGGCCCAGTTAAAATTCAGGAAATGATTCCCACATCTTGAACAAAGTATGTATGCTGGAGGTCATTTTTGAAGTTTAGATTGAGCAGACTTTGTAGAGTGAGAATTTTCTATATTTGGGAAAGAAGAAAAATCTAGTGAAATAGCCAAGTAACCTGCAATCTTGTGGGGAATCATGTATCATTGTTTAACACTAATTGATAACCTGACCTCTTGGTTTTCAGACTTACTGTTTGAAAATATTTCAGACTGTACCTGATGTTGATAATATTCAATTTTATTGACAAAACATAAAAAGAAAACTCAGAAACCCACAGGTCTAAGGCAAGAAGATTAAAAAGTAGCTTCGTCTAGGGCTTGGATTTAACTCACTTTCTTAATTGTGATTTATATCTGTTAAATTCATCAGTTAGGTAACTGTTATCAGCATTGGAAAATTCCACGGTCTCATTTTGATTGGGCAATGGTCAGCTCCACAAGGAGGTACATAATAGCTAGTATCAAGAAGTCAAAACAGAAGCCTGAGTCATTTGCAAGATGAGCAATTACATGAGAAACTACCGAAAAAAAAACTAGTAGAGAAAAATAGTAATCATGGGATGATAATTTATTAGTAATACATTGCTTTATGGGTATTTGCTAAGACCAATTATCTACAAATGATAATTGCATAAATAACCAATAACATCCCTCAAAAATACTAGGAGGCCTATAACTATTAGTGTGTGAATCAATCCTTAATTGATTAATCTCTTGTGTGTACACACACACACACACACACACACACACACACACACAGCACAAGTGAGAAAGAGCAAGAAAGAGAGAGAGCAAGAGTGAGAGAGAGTGACAGAGAGAGGGAGAGAGGGAGAGAGAGAGAGAATGCACTCATGAGAGAGCCTCATTATGTGTCTCTGGTTAGCCTGAAACTTGCTAAGTAGATCACTTTGGTCTCAAACTCATAGAGATCTGCCTGCCTCTGCTTCCTGAGTGCTGGAATTAAAGGCATGTGCCATCATCCCCCCAGCTTGAACTTTGTACTCCCAGCTTGAACTTTGTACCCTCTATTAGATTACTACGTTTTGTATGCCTCCATTGCTTTTCTGCTTAGGAGCCAAAAGTGTACCAAGGTTCCCACAATAGTTGAGACAAGGACAGCCTCCCTAATTATTGATACTCTGTGTCACACTAACCAAAGAAACGGTATTACTTAAATACCAAGTGTCATACAACCAGTGGAAAATATTATACCTCCTTAGATGCTTGGATCAGATTGGTGAAAGTATAAAAATGTATGGAACCACATTCAAGGCTACTGCCTTTATTTCGCTGTGTCCCAGATGCCAGTCAGCCATCTTTGATTGTTCTGATCTAAAATAAACACTCTTTGCTTATCAGGTTTTGCAGAAAAAAAAAATACTGCCTATGTTGAAGGGAGCAGGTTTTCAACCTCTATTCCTACCTAATACTGTGCTTGGAATCAACTGTGTACAGAAATCTTAAATATAGTAAAAGTTCATAAGAGTTGAATTATTTTATATTAGAATCACAAAAAAGCAAAATAGCTTGGCACTGACGTGTGTCATAAAGATAATTAGAATCCTGTAGCAAGGCAGAAGAAGGGAGATCAAAGTGATTTTCTGGGTAAGAATAGTTCAGTGAGTGCTGGTGGGCCAGCACTCTCATGATTCAGGTCACAGATACTGCCTTGGCTGCAGGAGAATTGGTTGCTGAAATTCACAGCTGAGCCCATGTCTAGTAATTGCCCTTAGCCAGAAGGATCTATGTCACTCAAGGCCATGTCAACCTGTTCCCCAAGTTTGGTTAATGTGACAGTAGAAAACTAGCCTCCTGAAATCAGTGTGAGACAACTCTGCAGTCCAGCCCGTCTCCTGACTCCTAATGGCTTTGCCTGAAATCTCTGTTCTAGCAGCTTCACAATTCAGCTTTCCCCACTTCTTCTTCTTCTTGTCCCTTCTCTGCAAGTGCTCCAGGAAGACCATTGAAGTTCATGCATGCAAAACTTATCTTATAGTCTGATTCAAGGGAAGTATTTAAAGACAGGGACAAAAGAAATGAGTGCTTTCCCTAGACTGACCTTACCATAAAGGCTGGGATACAAATTTAATTTTGGCTGTAGTTTATATATAAAACTTGTAATGCAGGGCTTTAGTGAGGTCCTTGAAAGTCAAGCTAGCCTACAGGTGTAAGGTTGGCCTTTGATACATGAGCTTCCATAAGCTTCTCCATCCTGTGCTTGGAGTTGATAACAATCAGTAACAGTTATTTTCTCCAGGAGTTCCAGCTTGACTAGTCATTTCACAGACTGAGTCCTAAGACTTATGTCCCAGCCTACCAGACAACTTTAGGAACAACTGTTATCATTTTGATTTCTAATACATGCTCCTTGATGTTGAGACTAAAGGCATGTTCCATTAACCAGGAGTATGCATCCAGTAATCTGTTGGTGAACAACCTTAGATATTAAACTGAGAAACAACATGTAGGCATGGTGAACAGAAGAAGTGCATGTAAATTATTCACTGTTGGAGGCAGAGGTTTCCTTTTGATGACCACTTCTCTTAGAGTGTATCAAAAAAGAGCCTCGTACTACACAGGAGTTCAGGGTGCCTACTGAGGATCTGGCCTGTACTCATAGAATCAAATGTGATTAGTACAGGATAAATACACTGTCTGGAGTAAGCTCAGACTGAGCCATGCTATACTTACTATTCAAAGAATTTCTTGGTTTCAGAAAGGATACAGGTAATTTATTCTTTTTATATATATTATCTTTTAAACAAAGGTATAGGAGAAATTTTCACAGTAGCATTTTATTCTTTATACCCCTAAAATAATTTTGTACTTGGTGAATTTCATCTTTCTCTGTCAGGAAGCTAAATTGAAGGAGGAAGTGGTTTTAAAAGGTCAGAATATTTGCTGGGATTTTATTCCATTGCTTCATATTATCTATCATCTATCTATCTATCTATCTGTCTATCTATCTATCTATCTATCTATCTATCTATCTATCTATCTATCTATCTATCTTTATCATATATTTGTCTATCAACTATCTGTCTATCTATCATCTATTTATTTATCACCTATCACTTATCTATAATAGTATTTATCAATCATATAAACTATCATATATTCATCTGTCATCTATCTACCTATATATCACATATTTATTTACTGTTTATCATTTGTCTACCAATCATATAAGCTATTTATCATTGTTTACCTATCATCTGTTATTTATCTGTCAACATACAATATAATCTATCTTCTATCTATCTATCTATCTATCTATCTATCTATCTATCTATCATCTATCTGTCTACCAATTTATCTTTTTATTATCTATCTGTGATCTATCTATCTATCATCTGTGTGTGTGCTATGAGAAGCATGTGGAGAACAACTTGTGGAAGACTAGTTTTCTCCTTCCGTATTGGTTCTGGGGATTTAAACTAAGTTCATTCAGCTTGGCAGCAAGCACCTTTATCATCTGAGCCCTCTTGCTGGCCTCATATCATGGAACTCAGTATTAGAGAGTATTGCAAGTGACAAGTGACAACGTCATACTGGAAAAAATATCCCTCTTCCCCAAAATGCCCAGAAGGATAAGGATTACCTATTGCTAAAGGGGTAAACCCCATCTTTGATCAGAAGGCCAATTGTATTTTACCTTCAAATAAAGAGCAAACATTTATTTACTAGTACTTTATGCCTGGATGTACTGTGAGTCTTTGGAAGAAGCCAAATCTGCTTAGCTAGCATCTCAGTTTAGGATTTGAGAAAGCAGTAATAATATGTTGTTGTACTTGTATCTGTAGTTAAAGGTCAGTATATTTTTATTTAAGTAATATTTTATGGAAATAGAAAATAAAAAAACAATAATGGTATTTATATAACTATGCATGAGAAGGAAGAAATGGGGCGATTGTTTTAAAAAGTGAGCATAAATCATTGTTTTTTTCCTAATGTGCAAAATCTCGCAAGGAAGCTCGTGGCTCTGCATCACTCTCCTCCTGTCAACATTTGAAGTAGTGTTTCTTGTTTCTCTCTCACAACTCTCGGCTACCACCTAGATGTGTTGTCCCTTCCAGGAACAAAACTTTGCACTAGTCTCTGGGAACACTGGTAGCATAAAAGAGAGAGGGCTTAAACTTCTTTATTCTGGGTGAGTCTGCTTGGCAAATGTTTTAAGACTGTATGGAAGTTGACTGTTTCCAGTTCTGGGTGAGTCTGCTTGGCAAATGTTTTAAGACTGTACGGAAGTTGACTGTTTCCAGTTCTTCTCTTTTTTTTTTAAACGAATCAAAGTCTCCTAGAACCTTTCTGTGGGCTAATACATACAGCTTTTATATATTCTCTATAATCTCCTTCATGTCCTCATTTCAATATGAAGGCTTATAAGAAGATTGTTATGTAATTATTTATTTTTATCATCCAGTACATCTGCCATAAGCTGATAAGCCAAGTCTGCAAACACTTGTAGCATCCTCTGAGTTAAGGCTTCGCTGCTCTGTGGACGGACTCACCAGTCTGTGCCTTGCTCCTTTGCACCCTGTTCTCAAGCCCTTGGTGAGGACGGACTTCAAGCCCATTAAACTGTTGTAATATGAAGGCAGGCTACTAAGTAGATGCAGATGCTAATTCTGTAGTTACTTTTCATTTCACGTGAAACTTCATTAGTGATGATAAGTATGGAAAATTAATTGCTCCTTAATCACAAGTCCACAGGTCTTAATCACCAACTACAAATAACTATGGTAAAGGGTAATGCTATGGATTAACTATAAGTCAACAAAGCAGGCAAATTCTGCATTAAGTCCAAAATCCAGGTGGAAACTCAGGACCCGTGGCTGCTGATCAAGAAATATATATGATTGCTTTTACTAGAATAGGATCTTTCAAAAATTTATTTACTCACCAACAGCAAAATTTTTGTATCCTCTTTGGGCTAGTCTTAGGCTAGACAATCATGAAATCACCTCTGTTCTCCAAGAGATTATGAGGTATTATGGAATCTGAGCAAGTAAAGAGAGTTGACGATGCCCATGGTTTCGATGAGTGGGCTGCTCAGGAGGTCTAAATGGGTAACAGAGAAAACAAATCAACAGCTTTGAGTTCCTTACACTAGGGTGCCTTTAAGCAGAACCTCCATCATCAAGATTTGCTGCTCATGTCTTCCTCAATATTTTGTGTGTGTGTGTGTGTGTGTGTGTGTGTGTGTGTGTGTGCTCAGACACATAGACCAAAGAAGAATCGTTGGTGCTGTTCCTTAGGCACCGTCCACCAATGTTCTGAGCTCTTGAGACAGGTTTCTGGATGCGTTGTGACTCGCTAGGTAGGTTAGGCTGACTATCCAGTAAACCTCAGGACTTCCTTATCTCCCCATTGCTGGGTCACCAAGTGCATGGGTAATAGGGATCAAACTCGGGTCCTGGTGTTTTTGCAGCAAGAAGCATTTTAGAAACTAACCGGGCTATCTCCCCAGTCCTACTTTCTCATTTCTTTGGTGGAATGTAGGTTTTCTTGAGTGGCCACCATGTCATGTGCTAGAGTCTTCCTGTGTACTTACTTGGTAAGAACTTTTCGTTAGCCTCCTTAGTGATGGTAGGTTGGCAATGGCCATATAAGTAGTCTCTACACCAAGCAAAGTGATGAACACTATAAACTATAGCTCTAAAACTTCCTCCAAAGATTGGGTTATCATACATTTACCCCAGAACCATGCAGCAAAGATTTTATTGATTCTATTTTTTTTTTTTATTCTACTGGAAAATGTAGAAGAAGATTGATGTTTTTGTAATGTATGGACTCTAAGACACACTATTCTCCTATTTACAGGGGAGGAAAGGCAAAAAAACCAAATCATTGTATCTCAAAATTCAAGCATCTTAATAAGTGCAACTAAAAAGAAGTCTCAAAAGACCATTGTAGATGTGCACTTCAATGGCAGGGCTTGCTGGCCCTCACTTTTGTTTTTGACTGACATCTCTAGGTAACTCAGGTCAGAGTGCCATTCTGAAGGATGACATTTTCTACAGGTCATGAATTTTCCTTGCTTGTCTCAGTCTGATTCCTTCTATGGGAATTCGAGGAAATGCAAGCTGTAGAACAGGGTTGAAAAACAGTGCTGGAGAATGCTGGCACTTGCCATGGAATGCCTTTGTTCATAAACTCATTGTCATATCATAAGGGGAAAATTTCATAAATTCTTCTTTGTGTTATGAATTCTTACAGCTGGAGTAGTGATAATAATACATTTTTTGTTCCTTCTTTCTTTCTTTCCTTCCTTCCTTCCTTCTCTTTTTCCTTTCTATGAGATTAAGAGGAATGAAGATGTAAATGTTTTTTTGTGCCTGCCTAGCTCATCATGTGTACACTCAGATGTTACCTATTCTAATTATTAATGTATACTCATATCAACAGGCAACTTCCACAACCATGGAACAAGTATGGTATAATCCATCATTTCAAACACTTTTAAGACCCTATAGAAGAGATTGCTGACATCTTGAAAAAAATAAAAATGGCAAACATAAAACTTACCAGTATACTTTTAGGCATTTGGGCAACTTCTCTATAACTTACCTCTTGAATATTATGATGTAGAATTTATCTTCTTAAATTGTGTTATGAACAGTTATGTTAGTTATGCCTTTTTGGTTTCCAGTGTTACTGAATTAGTTAAAATGCAGTGTAGCTGCAGTTAAGGCTGATCTAGAACTCACTTCAGAGCATAAGCTGACCTCTAACCCACAGTGGACCAAACAGCTGAAAACCCCATTGCTTTACAGAGTTATAATAAACACAGAGTCATTCAGAATTGCTTGAGGAGGTGCTCTGCATTCAGAGGTCTTTTTCTGTAGTGAGTGCTTAGAAACAATAAATGTAGAGGTTATTGAAAGACACAAAGCAACCGTTTGGGTGTTCTTGGTCACATTGCTTCATTTCTGTTTTTTATTTAAAAATTTTAGGGAATATACAGTGTGTGTGTCTGTGTGTGTGTAAGAGATAGATAGATAGATAGATAGATAGATAGATAGATAGATAGATAGATAGATAGATAGATAGGGAGAGAGAGCAAGAGAGAGAGAGAGAGAAAGAGAGAGAGAGAGAGAGAGAGAGAGAGAGAGAGAGAGAGAGAGAGAGAGAGAGCACATGCTTGTGTTCTTGGTGTATGTTTTTAGGCCAGAGAAAAATAAAAATTTTAGGTGTCTTCTTCACTTTTCTCTGTGTAATATTTTTGAATCAGGGTTTCTCATTAAACTTGGAGTTGGGTAGGCTGACTTAATAGCCAGCCACCTCCTGATTCAACTGTTTCTGTCCCCAAGCATTGACACACACATCTAGGACCGTTTTTCTCATAGGCACCAGGGATCTGATGAACCCAGGTCTTATCTTCCCAACTCTTCATTTCTTTTCTGTGTCCATTTTGCTTTCTCCATTCTGTCTACTCTTTCTTGTCTCTTTTTCCGTTTCCTTCTTTGTACCATGTTTTTCTTTTTTCAATCATGTATCAATTTGGTTTGGTTTTGTAGAATCAGGAATCAAATTCAGGGGTTTTAACATGTAAGTACTCCATCTCTAAGTTACATCCTAAGTTGATCAAACATTTGTCCATTTGTTTCTATAAGGAGTCCAGAATTGTACAAGCACAGTGGACATACAGGTATATGAAAAGATAATGCTTTTCTCATTAAATATACAGTATGCAAAGAAGATAGGGAAACAGCCTACTCAAACATCCAATGCAAAGTCCAATGAGAGAAATATCCTAGAGTATGGCTGAGAGACAAGGCAATGCTCTTAGTCAGAAGAATGACTAGGGATGATCATGAATGGAGTAATATTTGAAGTTAGTTTTGGTTTCTTGAAACATCAGAGATTGAAACCAGAGTCTTGCATCTGCAAGGCAAGACTACAGATATTCACCCTCTATTATCAAGTTAATTTTTGACAGAGATCCCCAGACATTAACACAACTGACAATGTGTTGGAGGTACCATTGTGGCCTTAAATCCCAGCATGTAGGCCATAACACTTTCCAATAAAAAAAGGGAACAAGGACCCAATCCATTAAAGACCCATTACACAGTCTACTATCCAGGAAAGTCTGTAAGGGTACTAACTAACCATGTTCTTTAGCTTCTGTGATTTCACTTCTTGCTAACTGTTCTTGTTTATTAAAGTTTGTCAACCAGAATGTGGGTTTTGTGCATCAAAAACAAAGGTTGGAGTGGCTTGGAGATGTTTGGCTAAGTTCCCATGCAGCTGTCAGCTAGCAATATAGACTTTCTATTCAACTTTTGCTCTCTAGTATACTCACCTCTCAACCCATCCCCAACAATCTGGATTTTCTCTTGAAGAATGAGTAGGACTCATGTATACTAAAGGTTATTCACTGGTGTGTACTGTGTGAGTGTGCCTCTGGTGAACGAAGTGTTCCATGTAGAGAAAAAAGCTCCAAATGTAAGACAGAGCTAACATGGAGAATCTACCAGAATTTCAGCAAGGCTGGAGAGAGGATTATAAAGTAGTGTTGGAGAGGAAAGATGAGCTGTGGGGAGAAGAAAGATTGTAAGGTATCTTATAAGACAAAGTCTGTAAGTGTGCCCTTTAAAGGGGTTTTGAAGGCACAGACTGAATGAAGAGATGTAGTCAGTCTTAGTTTGTAGAAAACAAGTCGCAGCATTGTGGGGTGTGGGGCTGCGCAGCTACTAGTCCAGATTGGGACCCAGTTAGGATGTTCTTTCAGAAATCAAGGTAAGGGCAGCCTAAAAGGCCCATGAAGAAGTTCTGATACATACCAGAGTTCAGTTGTTAATTCTACATATTTATTTGACAAGGCCAAGGAACATACACAAAGTCAATGAAGCATTATTGTATGGAGATGAGTGCTTCCAGAGGACATTGGCATGAGAATGAATGGACCTAAAAAGAATATCACTTTTATAAAGTTGGGCTTATCAGCAGTACTCCATCATTATCCTAACTCAGTAGGTCCTGAATTTATATTGTGGGTTGGGGGATGGGCAGTTACTAGTCCAGTTCAGAACCCAGTGTTGCAGAAAGAAGTGGTTGGGATGCCTATAGTTTCTGTGTCTATACTGCCTTCTGTCCTCCAGCCTGAACTTCCAGCTTCTATTTTCAGTTGACTGAAGAAGAGAAAACCAGGACTTGTTTCACAGATCACTCTGCATAATAAGTAGGCATAACCAAAAAAGGTGGACAGTTACAGTCCTGTGTCTTATTTCTGGAGCCTCCTTGAAGAACAGCAGCAAAGATGAATCTCAGTTATCAGAACTTAAGATGATTGATTCCCTTGATTGTAGGCTTTGATTTAAAGGAGAAATGTTATGTGTGATTATACACTGATTCACGTGTGCTAGCTAATGGATTGGCTGGATAGTCAGGCAATTGGTAAGAATGGGATAAGAGAATTGAGAAAGAGAAGTTGGGTAGATCTTTGTAGGGGCACAGGGCACGGAGATTTTTGTTTTTGTAATGTTTGAGAAAGAACCACATTTTTTTTTTTTTAACCAGAATCTCAGGTGAAATTTCTGACTATAATCTGACTGTGATGCACAATTGAGGAAACAGAGCAATGAGTTCTTGCCAGCAAAACAAAACAGAACAAATGCAACCAAAATTGGTGGGTCTGAGAATTCAGAAGAAGAAAGAAGGATGGCCCCACTCATCTTTACTCCCCCTGGCCCACTAGTTAACTCTCTAGTTCTGTTCCCATGATTTGGTGCTTTATAGGCCTCAGTTATACAGGGAACGATGCTTCCACCAGGCAACCCAAAATGATTCTATTGAATTAGAAACTAAGACCACTTCTCAGTTACTTGGAGTGTCTAAGTTAACAGACTAAGGAGGTGATAATACTGATGAGAGTGATAGTTTCTGACTACCAAGAGGACCTTGGTCTATGGCTCCACCACTGAGTGTGCCCGCCCCCAATTTTCCTGGTATGTGAATATCCACAGAGCAAGGAACCAACAGTTTTATTTCCTTTCTTATATCTTTATCATTAAGCAGGAGATATGTTAAATATAGAATTCAAGATATGGGATATTGGGAGAACAATCACATCCCTTGGGGCATTATGCCCTCTTTTAGGGAAGGGATTAGCATGGTTTCGTTTGTACAGATGGGGGTTTATCTGTACAGCTATATCTTATTTGGAAATTAGGATGATTTAAGTGTGTTTGTGTGTGTGTGTGTGTGTGTGTGTGTGTGTGTGTGTGTGTGTACATGCCACCTTGACAAACAGTAGACTTTTGGTGTCTAACTTTGAGCATTAACTTGATTGTGTTAGAGAATAGTAGGTAGCTGATAAGGCAGTATTTCCAGGGATATTTATAAGGGTATTTTTGGAATAGATAGATTATTTAAATCATGAGACCTAGAATAGATGACTGGCCTTTTTCCAATGTGGATGAGCACCAACCAGTAAGCTGAGGTTCTGGATAGAATAAAATAATAAAGGGAAAGCAAGTTCTTGCCTCTGCTCTAGAGCTAGGAACTCATCTTCTCTTGCTCCTCAATGTCAGAATTTCTCTAGCTTTTAGAGTTCATGACTTGAACAGGTGTCCCCCTAATTATAAAGCTTATTGACTTGAACAGAGCCTCACTGTTGACATCTCTGATGGTCATACATCTAGTTACCCTATTGTGGGACATTGCAGCTTCTGTTTTCATATAAGCCAGTTCCCTTTAATAATTTCCTGCATGCACATGCTTATGATTTTTAAAAAACAGTGGCTAATATGTAATGTGACTAGATTATTATCACAAGCATTTCAAAGGATGGATTCCAGGATGAGATGCATCTTCAAATTCTGGTTCTGCTGTTTAAAAGATGTTCTTCTTTGTACAATGGGGACTCACATCTTCTCCATTTGGCAGGGTTGTTGTAGAAACTCCAAAATAATGGATTTGTTGGTGCATTTGTGGGTTCATTTTATGTTTACTACTTGGAATCTGCTTCCTTTTAGAGAGGGAAAGAGATTTGTTCCTCACTCCTAGGAACTTACACCCTCCAGTTTATATTGTGGGAAGGAGTACCAAATCCACCTGATGTGTGAAAAGCTTTCACATAGTGTAACTTGTAATGTGAACAGGGCAAGCATTTCTTCAGATCAAATTCAAAAGCAATGGTGACTTTCAATATTCTTAATTAAGGTTTGGTAAACAGCACAAGATTATGTTGTTTCTGGCTTTAGCAGCAACATTGTTGAAAATGACCCAGATGCCAGCTAATAAAACAGAAACACCTAAACACTTTAATTTATGAAAAAATCACCACAAGGATATCTCACCCTAACATAAACTCAGGGGCTGCTGTTTGGGCCATTTCAAAATAATAACGCATTGATAAATGATTAAGAACATGCAGAAGTCCATACCTATTGCCAGCAAAATACATTTGTTAATGTACTGATCCATTATGACATGATGCTTGAGAGCCTCCCTATTGGATGGAGGACAGCAATCTTCTTGGAATCAGGAAAAGCTTCTACAACTTTCTTAACAGCTTCGCTCATCTGGCTATAGAGGCTTAGTCATTTAAATAGAAAAAGGGCAGAGAAAATGCTGAGAGGCAGTTTGATCTAACTCAACCTTTTCAAACGACTACACTAATTTTAAACATATGAATTTAACTGTATGTTCGCCCCTCTATAAACAGGGCGAACAAACAGTATATCATTTTTACACTTGAACTGTATTATGATTTTCATGCAGCTCAGGTGAGGTGAGGTCAGGAGAGACAATTAAATGGGTCTGGTACCAGCTGCAGATTCGGCTCTCTTTAACCATGCTTGGGTGATTTATCCATCAACAACTCATGTACTGCTCCATAAAAATTGATATCTGTTTAAAAATAGGTATTAAAATACAGTGTACTTTTAAAATTAGGGACTAAAATATTGTGTAGTTGCCAGCAGGTAGTTTATTTAATATTCATGTGCAATATGAAACAGAAAGAGTCTTGTTCCTCGAGTAAAAATCTATTAGAATAAATTTGTCCTGGTTGCTGATGTACACGGAGCTTCTGTGCTTGGTCAGGTCCTTGAAAACAAATGCAGAAACTAACTTTTAAATCATTTACAAACCCCTGGCACGGTGGAATGGGGATATATAATTACTTTATTCATTAAACAGCTCTATCTGCTCTTGGGTGATTTATTTCGATGCCATTCTTTTATGAAAGGTTGTTTAAAAACAAAACAAAACAAAACAAAACAAAAAAAACAGAGAAGGGGAAAACAGGAATACCAAATAAATGGGCTTATTAAGGGAAATACAAAATCCTGTTGTTTTGATATGGTCTACTGTTGGCCTAAATAGTACATGCCAATCTTATGGTTGCATTTGGTTCCTGTTTGATGTAAGTTTAAATATTTAGGTTTGCCATATTCAAGACCAACTTGCAACTCGAGGTATAGGGCAACCGTTTGTCTACTAACATGCATATCAAAAAGTTAAACAAATGAACATTTAAGAATAATATTTGATTAACCATTCACTGAAAGAAAAGTAATTCTGCCTGTCTCATCCAGTAATTTATATAGTTTAGTGATCTGCTTGTCAATAATGAACAAATTGCCCTAATATATTACGATAATGCTTCATATTCATTAAGACATCTGCCAGCTTTTCAAGAAACCTTTTCCATTTGAGACTTGACTTATAATTGTACAGTCCCTTGGGGGAGTTTCAATATTATTCTAATCAATTTTGTCCACAATCGCAATATGGATGATGACATAGCAATGTAATTTCCAAAGTTACTTCCTCACATTAGTCATCTGGACAGAGAGGGGACCATGCCGACATCTCCAGAATGTGTTGTAGAAAGGAAGTGTTGCGGCAATGGGGCAAAAAGTATTTTTCATCCTTCAAATGCATCACAGCATGAATATGTATATGTACAGATATGCTTACATAATTTACAACCACACTTCAAAACTTTATGGTCTATAACATTTATATGTTATTTTTATGCAATAAGATGATAATGGAGTTTATAACCATAACACAAAAGTTGGAAAGTCTTCCACGACGGTCTTCCTGTGCAGAGATAGATGGTAGAGATAATGCCATACTCAGTGTGTTCTTTCCCCCCCTGGGGTTATTTTAAATAATAAGAGGTAAATAGTAGCTCTAGAGAATGCTGGAAAGATGAAGATATCTCAGTCTCACTCCAAGGGGAACTGCTATTCAACTAGCTTCTACTTGCTTCTTTGTGTGTGATTGGGTCTTGCTGTGCTGCCCAGACTGGCCTTGAACCTGTGGTCCTTTCCCTCCAGCTTCCTAAGAGCTGGAATTTTAGCTTATGTCAACTTGTATATCCAAGCTTCTATTGCCAACAAGACAAAGTCTTGGCTCCCATCCTTTTTGTGCATTTAATTTTAAACCTTGCTCTGATTTAGGTGCCGAAGTGTCCGGTTCCTCCCTGTGGACCTCTACATCTCTTTGTCATGGTCTTCCTTCTGCTGTTCAGTGTTAGGCTAGCTTGTGATCAATTTAGCAGTGACTATTCAGAAATCCTGGTGAGGACTCAAGAAGATGCTTGCAATGTGTTGGAGGAAAAAGAAAAGCATTTAAATAATCAGACTCATGGGAAACAGGTTGGGCCAGCATCGGAGAAGGCCAGCTTGGATCCACTGTTGCCTTTTATCAGGTTTTTAGTCTCGCAGTTTATTTTCCCTCATGATAATAAGTAGTAAAAATGAATCATAGTTCTAAGGATTTCTAATTTCAACAATACTTGCTTATTGCTTTTACCAGTTATTTTCTATTATTTTTAAAATTACCTTAACTTTAGAGTTTGGTTTAAATAATTGAACTTAACACCACGGGCTTCTATTTAACCAAAATAAGTACCAATTCATCATTTAAGCAAATAAAGCTGTTACTAACAAGTATTTATGAAGTTAATTTACAAAAAGTAACATGAAAATTTATATTGTTTCTATTTGAGAATATATCATATTTTAAAACTTTCATTTCTGTTTAAATTAAATGTTATCAAAATAATAATGACAGAAATCTCAACAAGCTTTAGCTGAGATTAAAAATCTAGTTTTACTGGAAAAATAAGTTCAGATAATAGGAAAAGAGATATAAGCAAATATATGGAGTAAAATTTAAGGACAGTAATTGGAAAAAATACATTTGATCGGAATTCAGAGATTGTGGAGTACAGAAGACGATTAAGTTACAAAATAGGTTAGACTTAGAATGATGGAAATCTCATTATATATTAAATGGTTGTCACTGGGCCAGCAAGATGGCTTGGCAAGGTAAAATACTTGGCACACAAGCATGGTGGCCTGGCTTCCAACCCACAAACCCATGTAAAGATGGCGGAAGAGAACAGAGTTTCCCTTTGGTTCCCTCAGGCTTGCATGCTTTGCCTGCTCCTCAACAACAAACAGCACCAAGAAAAATAGTAACAATAATGCAAATAAAAGTATGGCAGCTTCTTTCAAACAGGATCAGTGTAATGGTTTTGAGCTGAAGAAATACATCTGAAAAGGAGCCTCTAAGGAACATGTGACCAAGTGTCTCTAATGGATGGAAAAGAAGAGAATCCGGCAGAAACAATAAGAAAGCTATGGACCTGATCTCTGTGTCTAAAAACATAAGTGCCCAGAATCTCTAAATGGAAAGACTTTAAAATTGTTTTTGCAGTGGTCTTCATGTTTTTCTGAAGCTATCAGCTTCAGTCACTAACTCATCTCTTGCTCTCTCGCACACACTTGGACATGGTTTCTCTCCCAAAAGGAAAGTTTGACAACAAATCCTTGCTGTTTGACATCTTTTTAGTTTATCTTTTTAAAATTTTAGAAACCTGCTGGTAGAAAGACCATTATAAAATTATTTAAAGATTTTTGAAGCCACTGCTACCTACTGGTGATAACACACAGATCTGGTGCACTGTATTTATTTACTCTTTGGAAGGTAGAAATCAAGCCAAGAGATTCTGTCAGGTCCCTCACTCCTGCAGACCAGGCTTGTGAACTTCGATCACACCACACAACGTGTAGGGTTTTCTATAGGAGAATGGTACCAACAGGGACAGAACTGAGAGGGGCTTGAAAGAAATGCTAAGAAACAAAATTGACAATGAAAACTTAAAATCAGCCAAGGCCTTGGCCCTGTGTGCATGCATTTGGCACAGGATTCAAAGAGTCTGTCTTGGGAGAGGAATTCAGGTCACACTGAGTGTAGGAGGCAGAAAGACACTCGAATGGCCCAATGAGTAGCTCCAAGAGTCATTACCCATGTGATAAACCATACAGATTATCTCCTGGGGAAACATTACATTGTGTTCCATGCAATAAACATGTAGAATAAAGCTCTAATTCTAAACATCAATAACAAAGTGTTTAGAAATAATTCTAAAAGGAGTAAATCAAGAACCAAGTTTTATACATGAGAAACTTTTGTTCAAACTTTTACTGGTAGTACTTGGCATTAGACTATTGTTATTGCTAAAAATTCAACAAAATTGATTTTGAAGAATTTTACAATTATTAACCTCATGTCTGAACCACCACATTTCAGTGGCTTTTATGCTGACCTACATTTTTCCTGCAGTAACCCGTGTGCCCATTATTCTGTATCCGTGTGGCACATTCAATGTCTTTTCTTTAGCCATCTACCTATATTCTCTTTCGTTTTTTCCCCTCACCAGTATCCTTTAAGGCGGCAGGTTGTCTCTTACCAGATTACCTTGGGAAAGGAATAGCTTCTGACAGGGAAGTGAGCAGCTGTGAGGCGGCTTACAGCAATGCTGTTATTTTGCACTGATGTAGCATTTTAATATAAATGGCTGAAATACAATCTGAAAATAGTCATTCATCTCCAGCAAGCTCCACAAAGCTGGTTAGCATTTAAGCTGCTCTATTTATGGGCAGCTTTGTTTTAGGTGCTTTCCTTCCTGTAATGATAATTGGGGTGATTTTCATACTGTCATTTGTTGGAGAAGAGATGCTATTCAAGCTGAGGCTCAAGTATTATGGCAGTGGAGAAAACTCTGTAGTCCAGGATCACTATGGCTTATGCCTTTGGGGTATTTCCTGTTGTTCCCAGAGAACTTAGTTTTATCTCTTCTTTTTTGAAGATGTATTTACTTTAGTTTTATATGTGTCGGTGTTTTGTCTGCATCATATCAGCACAGCATGTGCTTGTAGTGCTTTTCGAGGTCAGAAGAGGGCAGCAGATCCCCCTGGAACTGGAGTTACAGTTGGTTTTGTGGGTGCAGGGAATCAAACCCAGGTCCCTTGGAAGGGTAGTGTGCTTAGCAGCTGAGCCATTATTGCAGCTTAATTTTTTTAGTATGTGGAAAATAATGCAATGAAAGTGAAGTCAGAATTTAAATTAAAGCTAGAATCATGCATCCTTTCTGTCCTAAATTCATTCTAGATACAGGAATTCTTGTTACTCTGAACTCTTCATGTTTGTATGGTTTTGAATTTATGAAAGGGATATAATGGTCCTTAACATCACCATCTAAATAACAAGGGAAATTTCCTAAGCATCCTTCATCTTACCTAAATTTGCACCTTTACTCACTCTTGCTTACTCACCATCATTATGAGTTGTCAGCTCATGCACATTCTTCTGACCAGTGACTGAAACATACAACTCATGTTTGCTACCTAACACATCTAACAAAACAGTGAAATTAAGTAGTTGGAAAGGCTATGAGCAGTCTCATGTCATGGAGTAGAGCAAAGGAAGAAAGAGAAAGGCAAGGCAAATAACTGACAATTCGTGACTGGATATTGTCACAAAGTTGCATCATATAATTTTTGTGATCATGTAGAAGAACAAATGACATTTTAATTACCCACATACTCTGAGAGTTAATTCATTGTTGTACACATGAGACACTGTGAAGAATGAGATAATGGAGTAAAGTTTCTAATGAGACTTTAAGAGATGGATAGATACGATATCAGTACTACTTCAAGGTTAATAAAACACAAGTTTTATGTCCTAGATTTTCATGCTGCATCAAAATGACTTATTGTAAAAGAAAGTAAATAAAATAGCTTAGCCAAAATGAGTTTGCCAAAATAGGTTTTGTGTCAAAATGGATTCAATGTAAAGAAACTTATAATTGAGTACAATCCCTCACATCCCAGGACACATGTGTGTGTGTGTCTATAGTGAATATATAGAAGTCAAAGAACATCTGGTGAAGGTTGGTTCTCTTCTGTCACCACAAGAAATCCAGGGACTGAACTCAGGTTTCCTTAAAGAGGATGAGAGCTAGTTGCCTTGGGTATCAGTTAGGTAATACCAGGGATGCTGTAAGTATCTTGCAATGTATAGACTAGTTCTTGTCCCTTAAGGGAATAAATAAGTGACCAAACTTAGAATTAGAATCATACAGGTTTAAAGGAATAAGATTGGCTGATGTGGGCTAGGGAGATTGCTCAGCAGTTAAGAGCACTGACTGCTCTTTAAGAGGTCCTGAGTTCAATTCCCAGCAACCACATGGAGGCTCACAACCATCTATAATAAAATCTGATGCCCTCTTCTGGTGTGTGTGTGTGTGTGTGTGTGTGTGTGTGTGTGTGTGTGAAGACAGATACAATGTACTTAAATAAATAAATAAATAAATCTTTAAAAAGTGGAAAAGAAACACGATTGCAGTTTTAAAAAATTGGCTGATGGGAACAGACCTTGGGTACAAATTCCACACAACTCCCAGAGGAAGCTCCACTGCCAGGTGCTCTAACAAGCCCAGGATAAGAGGATCAGAGCCAGTCCCACAACACCTAGAGGAAGCTCCACACCCAGGTGCTCTAACACACCCAGGATCAGAGGAGCAGACATGAGGAGGACACAACATCTGTCCCAATACCATGAATAACTGGGACCAGCAGGATCCAGGCATGCAGGAGTTCTAACAGCCCAGTGGCACGGTTTCTTCCAGTCTGTCTGGGCTGATTGTCTGGGCTGATGCCCTGAGCAGACCTTGGGCACAAACTCTGCATCCAGTCCCACAACACCCAGAGGAAGCTCCACTCCTGTGCACTCTAATGGGCCCAGGATCACAGGATCCCAGAATCACAGGATCACAGAAGCAGCTTGACTCTGAGGAGTTCTGACATAATCAGGATCACAGGCAGGACAGGCACCAGTCAGATTTAACCAGGGCAGATAACACTAGAGACAACCAGATGGCGGGAGGCAAGCATAAGAACATAAGCGACAGAAACCAAGGTTACTTGACATCATCAGAACCCAATTCTCTCACTATAGAAAGTTCTGGACACACCATCACACCAGAAAAGCAAGATTCAGATCTAAAATCACTTCTCACAATGATGATACAGGACTTTAAGAAGTACATAAATAACTCCCTCAAAAAAGTACAGGAGAACACAAATAAACAGCTAGAAGCCCTTAAAGAGGAAACACAAAAAACCCTTGCAGAATTACAGGAAAACACAATCAAACAGGTGAAGGAAATGAACAAAGCCACCCAGGATCTAAAAATAGATATAGAAACAATAAAGAAATCACAAATGATCAAAAAACTTTTATAATACTCATTTTTATTGTTATAATATTTTATAAATTTTAAAGAATATGACAA
>NW_022196897.1:44526715-44528219 GCF_008632895.1 Mastomys coucha
TGTTTTTAAATGTTAACAAATTCAGGTAAATTGAAATCATGTAACTTTTCTCATCATAATGCAATAAAGGTTAAACAATAAAAAAAAATTTAAAAAATCACAAAGGGAAACAACCCTGGATTTAGAAAACTTAAGAAAGAGATCAGGAGTCATAGATGCAAGTATCACTGACAGAATACAAGAGAGAGAAGAGAGAATCTCAGGGGCAGAAGACACCATAGAAAACATTGACACAACAGTCAAAGAAAATTCAAAATGCAAAAGAGATCCTAACCAAAAACATCCAGCAAATCCAGGACACATTGAGAAGACCAAACCTAAGGACAATAGGTATAGAAGAGAGTGAAGATTCCCAACTTAAAGGACCAATAAATATCTTCAACAAAATTATAGAAGAAAACTTTCCTAACATAAAGAAAGAGATGCCCATGAACATTCAAGAAGCCTACAAAACTCCAAATAGACTGGACCAGAAAAGAAATTCCTCCTGTCACATAACGATCAAAACACTAAATGCAATAAACAAGGAAAGAATTTTAAAAGCAGTAAGAGAAAAAGGTCAAGTAACATATAAAGGCAGACCTATCATAATTACACCAGACTTCTTGCCAGAGACTATGAAAGCTAGAAGATCTTGGGTAGATGTCATACAAACCCTAAGGGATCACAAATGCAAGCCCAGGCTACTATACTCAGCAAAAGTCTCAATTACCATAGATGGAAAAAACAAGATATTCTATGACAAAACAAAAATTATACAGTATCTTTCCATAAGTCCAGCCCTACAACGGATAATAGATGGAAAACATCAACATAAGGAGCAAAACTACACCCTAGAAGAAGCAAGAAAGTAATCTTTCAACAAATCCACACAAACCTAATTCCACCTCTAACAACAAAAATAACAGGAAGTAACAATTAGTTTTTCTTAATGTCTTAACATAAAAATTGACATTACTGACAGGCTCCACGAGTCACAGGGGAGTTGCAGGGCAGCAGGGACAGGATCCTCTCAGCTTCCAAAAGACAGAGTTGGATCAGCGAACTTATCTGCCCCTTCCCTGCAAGTGGAGGGCCTGCCTCCAGGGAGCACCTTAACCCAGAGACTCAGGTGAGATCCCCCATTTTCTCTCCGGTGAGTTTCTAAGACCAGAGCAGCCAGACAGGAGGCACAGGCCCCATGAGGCACAGGGGAGTTGCAGGGCAGCAGGGACAGGACAAGCTTTAGTCAGAGATACTAAGAACATCTAACACCAAAAATCAAGAGATGGCGAAAGGCAAACGCAAGAATCCTACCAACAGAAACCAGGACTACTTGTCTTTATTAGAACCTAGTACTCCCACCGCAGCAAGTCCTGGATATCCCAAAACACCAGAAAAACAAGAATTGGACCTAAAAATCATATCCCAAAATGCTGATAGAGGAACTTAGGAAAGACGTGAATAACTCCCTTAAAGAAATACAGGAGAATACAGGTAAAGAGGTACAAGCCCTTAAAGAGGA
>NW_022196897.1:44531541-44556147 GCF_008632895.1 Mastomys coucha
TAAATAAAGAAAATATCTAATAAAAAAAGTAAAAAAAAAAAAACATGAGAGCTATATATAAAGCTGTGAGCAAAATAGGAGGGCTTCCTTGGACAAAGAGAGTTGGAAGACATGGAAGAGGTAGGAAAGTGGAACAAAAGAGAAGGATATTAAGAACACAGATAGGTTCAACTTTGCAAGGAGGAAGGACAATTAGTTGAGACTAAGAAGTGTGTAATTTTTTTCACTAAACACCTAAGAGTAAGCTACTTTCCTTAAATTACTCTGAATCTTCAGGAGTACAGAGAGAACCTCTTATTTTAAGGTGCTGGGGTTCTATGAAGTAGCAGAATTTCCCTCCAAATTATAAATTCTATATAGTTCACTATAGTAAAATAATAATGAAACAAGCTTATAGTTGTGTTAATTTTTGATATGCATATTCACATCTAGTGTCCTTGTAAATGCCAGGATACAGGAACATAAAACCATTCTTTTAAAAAAATGAGTTATGATCCTACTCAGAAGGGCAGCTCATGAATCAACTAGATTGACACAGTTGTTTTTATTTCTAATAAGTGCCTTCATTTACTTAAAATGTTGCTCCCTAGACATTCTTTCGCTCTTTTAAGCATGTAAGACTATTGCTATAAAGAGAAAAGGAAATTACATTAGATCAAAAGCCAGTCGAAGTGTTAGCTGGGAACTTTATCATGATATATAGAGACTTACTCTTGAAAATATAGTTAGATGTGACTCCATCATAACAACCCTGAGAGGCAGATCATTATGATGGAGTTAAGATCTGTTCCACAAATCTTTACGTGTACACCAATTAGGATACAGAAAAGGTATGTCCACAATGAAGACCCCCCTTTGGACACTCCTGACTGAATTCCCAACAGAGTCCAGCTTGTGGCTGCAGGAACAGAGGATTATGTACTGTGCAGAACAAGCAACAATCAGTCTATTGATAAAGCTAACTCAGGCATGAGGATCTTGGATTTTGAAGGCAAAGTTATTTTTAAATAATAACAAGATAGAATACTTAAATAATAAGCTTAGGCAGAACTGTATATGATCATTAGTTATAGAGTTTGGTAGCTGGCAGAATGCAAGGATGACATATAGTGTGTACCTAGATGTATTACCTTCCCCAACCCCCGATTCTAATTTGCCAGTTGTCTAAGTATTTAAGCTTTTTAAGGCTAATATTGACTATATACAAAGTACTGTTTAAGAACTATAGATTCAAAAATGAGAGATGGTGCCCTGACTTTCCCATGCTTGGTGAAATAGTTGAGCAGCTAAAAATTCAGTAGAAGGCACTATTCAACCTTACTATCAATGTTCAAACAATATTTTACTGGAAAAATGAGAAAGGAAATGTTTATAGTCCCACCATCAATTATAATATAGTAAGATATATTATATTAAAATAAAAATTTCAGTGTTTTTATATTATTATTGGAAGTACAATGCCTACCTGATAGAAACTAGATCCAAAATAACTGTTTGATTAAATAAAAATGTGAGATTATAAACATCTTAGAAAGTAATTAGAATATTAATATAGTGGGAAATTGATTGATTGCTTCTGTCAGAGATGCAGATGTGATGAGTAGCCACAGTGAAGCTCCTCACAAAGCTTCTATCTCTTAGAATTTGACCATTGAAGGCCTTCAACAACTTTATCCACTATTGCACAATGAAACTTTGGAAGACAACAGTGAATGGCTCCTTACCTTAGTAGCTGATAAATTCATCAAGGGATATGAAGGATACTTTACAAATGTTTTTTGATGTGCCAAAAACAGTTTAAAGTGTTGGGCATTGCCAGAGGCATCTAAGACTCAGATTTCCAACATTAGAGAGCTGAGCTGAGCATCATGCTGCAGAGGAGTTAAAATATGTCAAAGGGAATGAGTATACCCTTTTAGTCATTTTTTTTGCTTCTATTGTTAGAACTTAAAACTGTTTTTCTTGGATTTTAATTCCTATTTAAAGTAATCTTTATTGTTATTTTTGATTCACCAATGGAGAGGAGGCCAGTTACAATAGACAAAGAGCTTAAGATGAAAATAATGGAAATATAGTAATGAGAAAACTAGAGTGAGAGATGGGTCAGGTCATGGAAGGGTCAAAGTGTCATCTAAGGAGCTAGCACCATCAGAGACAGAGCTTGTGGACAATAGAATGTCTGATGAAAATAGGAAGATTAGCCTTTAATTCTTGGCAGGAAGACTTGAAGAAAGGCACCAAAGATCAATCAAGTAGTACCTCTTCAGAGCTCCAAAAACACATGCTCCAATGGAGTATTGACTCTTCAGTACACACTCGTACAACTGACATGAATAACGGGCCACTGGGTTCATGTAATGGTCACGTGCTTCTTACCAGGAAAGTCTGTTTTGTACAACATTCTAGCAAGACACCTTAAAAGTTTTACAGTTTGTGTGCTGACTGTGTCTTCCACGTAGAATGCCTTGGGAAATTTCTAGTGTATTTATAATTACTGGTATAAAAATAAAGCAGCTAATTTATAAATTTATCAGTCAGCCATCGTTTTCTGCCATAAGCAGGACTAATGAACACTGGGATAAGGAAGCAAGCTCTCTGCTAAGGGGAAGGATAGCAGATCTGCAGGATGAGTTCATCTCAGTACTGCTACCAGACACAATAGTTTCTTAATATATCAGTGCACCGAGTTGCTCTTGAAATAGGAAAAACTTTGCTTTTATGTACAGACATAAGTACACATGTATGTATGTTAGAGAAATACTTCTAGTGATATTTCCATTTCATGTGTTTTCAGTTTGCTTCCTCAGTAGACAGATGGTTTCTAGGTGAACTGATGGTGTCATAGATGTCCCTGTATATTATCTAGAGTACCTTTGAGCAGTTCCTATTAATGTATCAAATTCTACATGGAGTGCCATGGGAAAATTCATGATATTTGGCATCATATGCTTCCCTTAGTTAGAAATTCTATGTTGACACCACTATCTCCTGTTTTAAACAGATTCCAGACAGAACAAGGAAGCAACTCACCTCCGCTGTATGCTTTACACCAACTGATGCTACTTCACTCTGTTTTATGGCTGCCACAATGGATGCAATGAGAGATCATGTACATTCTCCAGGAGATCACAGTTACTAAAAATGGGAAGGGATGATTTGAATACAGTCTGATTTTAGAGCCCATAGGTCAGCAGTTTTCAATGAGGGGCCAGAGAGTAAATATTTCAGGCTTTACAGCCCATACGGTCTCTGTCACAATCACTCAACTGTGGCGTTTATCGAAAAACACCATAGACAGTATGTAAATGAATGAGCATGGCTGTGTTCCAATAAAACTTTATTTATGGACACTACAATTTGAATTTCATATAGTTTTCACGTGTCACAAATAGTATTCTTCTCTTGGAGTTTTTTTTTTGTCCCCTTAACCATTTAAAAAACTGTTAGGCCATTCTTAGATTTGGCCTATACATTTAGGAAAAAAGGGTTCTGATTTTGGCCCACAGGTTATTACTTTATTGCTTGCTGATCTCTGTATGTACCTTATTTTTCTAGGTTGCTGGAAAAGGAATATAAACTCACCTAAAATGCACTTGGAATTTATCATGCATGCAGAAAATTGGGCCATTTTGTTGTTCTTCTGAACTGAGGAAAAACTCAAGGAAGTACTCAGAGAAGGTTTTAAGATACACCTAAAATTACTTACTGACTTTATTCTGCCCTAAGGACTTCAAAGGCTGCTCAAGATGCTAGCTGTGAGAGTAGACGTATGAAGACACAGAACCAGAAAGTTCAGAACAAGAAGAAGGCACACCCACGTGGTGGTTTGAATGAGAATGCCTCCCATAGGCTCGGATGTTTGAATGCTTTATCTCCAGGTGGAACTGTTTGAGAAGGATAAGGGGGTGTGGCCCTGTTGGAGGCAGTGTGTCATTAATGACATGATCTTTGAGGTTTCACAAGCCCAGGTCATTCTCAGTTATCCTTCTGTCTCTTGCATGTGCATTAGATGTGATATAATTCATCAGCTACTGCCCCAGCACCATGTTTGCCCTGCCTTCTGCCATATTTTCCACCATGAAGGTCCCAGATTCATCCTCTGTGATTTTAACCAAGTTCTCAAAAATATTTTTCTTTATAAGTTATCTTGGTCATGGTGTTTTGTCCCAGCAATAAAAAAGTAAGACAACATGCCCTCTTCATGTCACATGGTGTCTGGGGTTGTCTGGCTGTCAGCAAAGCTTGTTCTGTAGGAACAGAAATCAGCCCTGTCTTTCTCAGTAAACAGTTCCTAACTTACCATGCGTTCTCCCACTCATGCATCCATGGTTATTAAGCTATGGAAAGCTGTGCCTATTGTTTTTCCAGCACCTATATGTCAGTGTCTATGATGTCTGGTAACCTGGGAGGTGAAGGCTTTTCAGACAAGAAATGTGGTTGTTCTGGTCCTGCTGAATTGAGGAAATACTGATCTTTCAAGAGACCTAGTAGGTAATTTTAAGCTCTGTTCATTTCATTTATAATAGAGAAGGCAGGTAGGGGGTGGGGAGAGGCTATTGTTGAACTCTAATCAGAAGATGAGGTAACATTGTACCTTAAACAGTGGCAGAGAAAACACAACCCATTTCGTATATCTAAATGTTCACATTAAACAGAATTTCCCAGAATCCATGGAGCTGGGTTGAGAATTGAAGCATAGGGGTGAAAACTGTGCCATCTGATATATGGTGCTGCTTCAGGGGCTTCTGTGTGGATGCATAAAAGAGAAAGTCTTTGGGATCTCCTCTTGGATTGGAAATAATGCCAAATGGGACCACACAGCCTGTGGTCCAGAGTGCCATCAAATGGGAGGCATTAGTGCAGTTTGCTTTGTAGTTAGCTTAAGAGCTAAGTGCAGTTAGATTGAGAGGCTCCAGAGAAACAAGAGAGATTAGAGCACACTTAAATCATAATGTTCAATGGTAGTTGAGCGAGCAAGTAAGTGTTATTTGGATCCACCTATCCACTGAAACTAGGACCCTGGTTGACAAGGGAGAGATGAAGCTACGGGGACACAAGACACATGGAGTACAGTAGCCTCAATGGCAAATACAGCTTTATCAGCAGTTTAGGAGATAACCTCAGTTACAGTTTCCTAGGAATGTATAATCACATACCCAAAGGACACGTTCGAAGTACAAGATATCCTATGTGCAGGCTGTCCTGTAAAAAGACTGACAAAAATATTTACAAATTCACATCACTGAACTCCAGGAAAATTCAGGTTTAGGTTGGCCCAGTGGAAGCAGCAGATGAGGGGTGAAGGAGAATTGCGATAATGAAGTTGTGGTGGCCATGTCAAAAGACAGGGCCAACATGAACCAGAGATGCATGGAGCTCTCCCTGAATACATTTATGGGACACAAGGCATCAAGAGAGCTTGGAGCTGTTCCTTGCAGTTCAGGGGTGTTGGTGACAGGCTGACTGTTTTTGCCTGGAGATGCAGTCAGTGAGTAATGGTTTTCAGGTTGCCCATAGCAGCCAGGAGAGTCTGTGTTGATATGACCAGTTTTAAGCTATTTCAATTAAATTCTTACACCCAGCCAGTGAACAGTAAAGAGTAGCTTTTAATTCTAGACGAAGGTGTATGGCACATTATGTACTGTGAATTTGGGTTAAAAAATTACTTCTTCAGTGTATCCTCATGCAACCTTTTCCCCCTAGCATTTAATATTGAGTAAATTGAAAATTTTTCTTGATGAACATTTTGGTAATGTTCTAGTTTGCTTTTGAACATTGTTTGAAAGTAACTTAGGGAGGGAAGGTTTTATTTTCAACTTACAGGATACAGTCTATTGCTAAGGGAAGTCAGACCAGGAACCCAAGAAGGATGGGAACTTGAAGCCGAGGTTATAAAAGATTGCTACAACTAACTGACTTGCTCCAGGCTCAAGTTCAACTACCTCTCTTATACAGTCTAGGTCTATTAGCCCAGAGACTGTACCACCCAGAGTGGACCTGATCCTTAAAGAAAATATTACTTCTGCACGCCTTGAGTTAAAGTGTATTGAATTCCCTAGTTGAGAAAGAATTGGGTGGCTATGATAACTTTCAGTTATAAAATAGTCATCTGTTTTAATTTGTTTTTTCTACATTGTATAATAAAATGCATACTTTAAGAAAAACATATCAGGGGCAGGAGAATATGTCTTAGTGTTAAAGTTCTTACTTAGCATGCACCACTATGAATACTATTACTACCCCCCCAAAAGAAAACAATAGCAATATAGTAACTATTTTGCCTGAAATATGAGTCAAATAAATTTTCAGTAAAGACAGGCAGAAATGAATATCATTATCATCATTCTATAATGTCTTAAATAATTCTTAGGGAAGAATAAGATTACTTTTCCCTACTATCAGGATGGTGTGTGTGTGTGTGTGTGTATGTATGTATGTGTGTGTATGTGTGTGTGTATATGTATGTATGTGTGTGTATGTGTGTGTGTATATATATATATATATGTATATATATATATATATATAATTTCACAGAGATGTGCCACCAAGATCAACCAAATATAACAACTGCCTTTCACAACCATGTTGAAGCAACTTGCTTCCTGCCATTTCTCTCTCTTGTGATATTCTGAAGTGAAAATGAAATACAGATACTATCAAACTATAGCTATGACAGATGAAAAAAAAAGACACTTCTGTTTTACTGAAGTGCATTTGTTTTCCTCCTCCATTCTGCAGGAAGCATCACACACACCCAGAATCCCTGAGAGATGGATTTTACTGGGAGGCGGAATGCTAACTTTGCTCAAAGATGTGTAAATGCCACGTGCGCAGATGGCTCCTCTTGCCTATTCATAGGAACGGCTCAGAAACACACATGCGTCTTCTGTGGTCAGTCATAACAGATTTGTTCTAAATAAGCCACACTGTTTTGCAAGATGGCAGGGAACTGTCAGGCTGTATTTTAAGCACAAATGTTTCTGCCAGACAGACACAGCATATACCATGTGCTTCAGGAACACACACACATTGATCTGAGGACAGAATATGGACCGTGTGTTGTCATTTGAGGCTCAGACCAACAAGACTGAATTGCTGTTCTCATACAGACCTCAAGGACTTCACGATAATTATCAAATCCATAGAGCCTAAAGGAAGCTAACAGACAGACTGATAGAAGAATAAATATTTTTCTTTTACATAGGACTATTTCTACGCTAGGCCTGATTCTGAATATTGCTCTTAAATAGTTGATAGACCCTGAAGAGTTACCTAATAGTCTTCTACCTAACTTTTAAAATTTGCCTTTTAAAAATAGCACAATTTAAACAACAACTTTGTATATTTGATGTGTTATATGCTACCAGGTTAACTATAGGCTTTCAGGCTTACCATGTAAGGCAGATAGTTTCAGAAAGAAAACCTTAGTTAGTAGAGATTTACACTAGAAAACAGAAGTAACAATTCATGTGAACACTATACTTCAGAGATTAAAGGTAATGTGGAATAATGAAACAAGACCATTTATGTTCTAAACTAATTGAACAAGGATCCTGGAAGTTACTGTTTCAAGTGTGTGGATGGTGAAGCCTGTGTGTCCTCATAAGCATCCTGAAGTAGGTAGGTAAGGCCACATTTTACTGCCAGGAGACAACATCTTGTCAAAGATGAGTAGAGGTGAACATTGATCAGAGAAAAAGGAAAAATATGTTGCCCAAGAAAGCTGATTCATTACTAAACTAGTGCATTGTGTCACCTCACAGGGCTAGCAGGAGCTGACCAACACATATGTTTTAAACTTCATTCTAAGTTCGAAAAGATAAGTAGATGTAGAAGAGAAGTAAATGAAGTCAGAGGGAAAATTGCACACAGCACACTTCCTTTATGAACTCTCCTAGAACTAGCTTGAAAGTTTACTTTTGAGCTTGTGAAAAGTCAAACGAGTGAAATAAGATCCTTCGCAGTTTTTGTAGTATTTCCAAGCTAAAATAAGACTTACTTCTTAGGTTAATCCCAGCTATCTCAAAGAAATTCTCTCCTAGCCCTCATATGAGTTTTGATAAATGACATCTAACACACTTCTAGTTAAAGAAAATTCTAATGGGTTTTAAAAAAAATGAACCCTTCACATTTTATGCAGATAAAACCCCAAAGCTCAATTCAGCAGAAGTATTTTTGTTCAAAATTTTTGAAAAGATGGGCCATTAAAGACAATGCTGAAGATCTACAGAGATGGATGATATACAAGTTTCAGACAATTCTCATAAATATTTTTATGAACAACCTTAGTTTATTTTCTGACAGAAGCTGAAAGTGTGGATATTTTATGTGAAATTATTAAGACAGATTTTTGTGCATTGGATATCAGGTAAATTTGAGGATGATGTCCAGTGCCTTTTATGAATTCACATGCAATCAAATAGAATATACTCATGAACAAAATGCCACTCAATAAATGGTCAAAATTTTCACTAGCAAATAACATCCCAAGTACAAATGGGCATTGGGGACCTTGGTAATGAAAACAACTTTAATATGTTTTGACTATTTCAAAGAAAATATGTGATATGAACCAGGAAACCATTTTTATGCCACTGAAATCAACATTGTAGAATGAAAAACCAGAAATGGACATTTAGAAATATTGGGTATACAGGGCAGAAATTAAAATATGACATCTTAATAAACTACTTTAAAACCAATCAGGAAATCCAACTATATATTTGTAGCCTGTAATGCTAATATCAAACCAGGCCTGAGGCATTTCCTGGGGGATTAATGACCAGAGGGAATTAATGGCCCTTAGCTTCACCTCAGGCCATCTACTTTCCCAGTCAGTCATTAATCCTAAGCAATGTCCCAAGCCTCAATCATTACAGAGTAATTGAGATGTCAGGAAAAGGGTTAAAGAAGTTTTGACTATTTTACTACATGAATACTAGCAGTGAAATGCATTTAGAATCCCTGTTTAAAAGACTGTAATTGCCTCAGATTCTTTATATTATCATAACTCTTCAAAAATTGATTGGTTTTAGGTTTATGGAAAAATATGCAAATTCACAGAGGATATGACACACATTTCTCATTGTGGGAATAAAAGTAGTTCACACAGAATTCATTTGATTGAGTTTGATTACGGAACAAAATATAATTATTTTAGATACATGATCAGACTTTTCTGAAGATGTGTATTGGAGGCAAGCAGCACTTGGCACACGTGATTGTTTACCAGTTCAAGTGCATGGAGTCAGACAATAGCTGCTTGGAGGATGGTGTGGCACTTCTAGGAAATTGAGCTATCATGAACCACTTACTCAAAGTCAACAAAATGAAAGGAAATTCCTTAATTTAGAGTAGCACATGGTTAGTCTACTGGAGTGGGGAAAAGACCATCTTCTTCTATCTCAATATTTTGGAACTTAGCTTTCCAAATAAGACTTCTAGTCAGTTTACCAAGGTACCTCATTTACATAAGAATCTACTAACATCAGATACTGGAGAATGAGTCAAAACAGGAAAACTGAGAACCAACAGGCTAAGTAAGAAGTATTAGGGAAAAATTCACTAGAGATGTTCTTTTTGAACCAAATACAGTTGCCAGTGGAGGAAGTGGACAAATTTCTGAGTGTGGTGGTGTACACTTTTAATCCTAGCACTTAGAAGGCAGAGGAAGGTGCATTTCTGAATTGGAGACTGACCTTGTCTACATAGCAAGTTCCAGGATAGCTAGGGCTACATAATGAGTCACTGTCTCACATGAGAGAGATAGACAGAGGGGAGGAAGGAAGAGGGGAGGGATACATATATACATATATATACATATATACATATGTATATATATGTATATATATACACATATATTTTTTGTCTCCTTCATTCCTCCATCCTTCCTTCCTTTAGTGGATTTATATGTGTGTATATATATATATGTGTGTGTGTGTGTGTGTAGAAAAGAATAGAAGGGTCAAATTCATTAAAGATAGATTTTGGCTGCAATCCTGATGGTAACTCCTGGATGCCTGTCAGCTAGAGGATCCTTTTAAGATATGATCTTTGGTAATTATATTTTGCACAGCAAGTTGTGTCTATAGCTGACTTCTTTTCAAACTTTTTCATCTCTTCTCAGCATCTTACTGTTATCATTTTATGACGAGTGGGATTGGCCAATGCAACATGTCTGAGGATAGTAAAGATGGTGATGTGTCTACAAAAGCATGGGATCACTGAGATACACTGACAGAATTCTAGTGTTGCTCTAAATAGTCACCTTCTGTGGGAATTTAACTAATGCAGCAGTCCCCCACCCACTCTTGGTGGAGAAAGGTTTGTTTCAATAGCACCATTTAGAAACATCTTAGATGTTTCTTAACATTTTAAGTATGTGTAGTTAGACCTAAGTTGGATTTTTATTGTCTTAAACTGTTAACTTGGGATGTGCAAAGGAAAAAAGAATGTCATGCCTTCAGGGACAAAGAACTGACAACAGTAATGGCGACCCCCTTCCCCTAGGCTTTATTATTAAGAAGCTTGTGGGCCTGTTTTGGTGTCTCCACTCACCATGTAGCAACCCAACAACATCAGAGACATCTAACTCATAACTGAAAGACAAGAAGGGAGAGGCAAAGAAAAATCTGGGTCATGTGATTTTTCTAAACCCCAGCTTGAGTGGTAAAGCCAAAGTAATTTTTGCCTCAGAAAAAGAGGTCCCCAAAAAGTTGGCATCAATTCCTACATCAGGCATCTGCTTGCTCAGTGGTCTTGATGACCTCCAAAGGGAGCTAGAAGGAACTTTATTTCTGGGAGACGTGGCTTAAAGATAAAAATAATACAGAAATGTCCCTTTACTTAGGGACTCTTGGAGGCAGAAATGTTTCAGAAGTCTTGGCAAAATCTGGGCCACAGGAGACTTCCTAAGATTATGAATGAATGCCCAATGGCATGGACATCCACATTTGTCTGCAGCCAGCTAGCAATGGAAGACATGGGGGAAACTGACAGAGATGGAGAGGACTTTTATGATATGTGTACTGAACTTTGAACAAAGAAAAAGGAAAAGAAAAAAGATGAACTCTCCTCAGAGTACTTAGCTGGTGTGGATGGGAAACTCAAAAGTATTTGATGCTAAGTCAGAGTAAAGTTAATCTAAAAGACAGGTTTCTCAGGTAATGGAGCCAGAGGACTTCACTCTCCCTGTCTATGGATTTTAGCAAGGCATCTGTTCTTACGAAAAGAACAGATTCTGGTGTCAGAACACCAGGCATCTTACAAAAAGATGTTTGCTTGGTATCATTTGTCTAGAAGATTATGTTAAGGACTTCTAATCCTTAGCAGATTTACTAGTCTGCAGATGATCCAAACCAAAATAAATGAAATTACCAAAGTCATTTGATCTCTAAGTTGCCCTGGCTAAACCATGAGAATCAGTTTTGAAATATTTTCCTTCTGTCCTTCATCATGTCTAATATACAGACAGCTCTTGTTATTCTACAATGTACAATATAGTGTATTTACCCTATAACTTCTTCTACTGTTACCTTCTTGGTACAAAACACTGGTGGGTGTTTTTCCCTTGAAGCACCAGCAGTTTAGCTGTTTTACTTGCTTTTACTTCTGCTTCCTTCCTATTTATTTCCAGACAGAAGCCAGTGAAATTATGAAAAATTAATAAATTTAGGTATGTTTCAATATTATGTAGTGAATAAATGATGGCTATCCTAGTTACTTTTCTGTTGCTAGGATAAGAAACTATGACTAAGGCAACTTATAAAATAAAGCATTTAATTTGGCCTTATAGTTCCAGAGGGTTAGAGACCATGGCCATTGTGGTTGGGAGTCTGGTATCAGGCAGGCATAGTGCTAGGGCAGTAGCTGAGAGCTTAAATCTTGATCCACAAGTATGAGGCAGAGAGAAGGAATGGAGTGTGATTTTGAAACATCAAATTCTATCCTCAGTGACCCATCTCCTCCAACAAGGCCACATCTAAATCTTCCCCAACAGATCCAATGGGAATGGTTTATGGTGGCCATTTTCATTAATCCACCACTTTACACTCCCTGACTCACATATACTCATGGCAATATCATAATTCAAAAAATGCTTTTAGTCCAGTTTCAAAAGTTCCCATTGCCTTTCACAGTCTCAATACTGTTTTAAAGTCCAAAGTCTCTTCTGAGAACCAAGACAATCTCTTAACTGTAACCCTCTATAAAGTCAAGACCAAAAAGCAAGTTGCATACTTCCAACATACAATGGCATACAGTATACATTATCATTCTAAGAGGAAGCAATGGAACCATATTGATGAAACACTGGATTAATGAAGACTAAAACCCAGCACCACAACTCTGTATCCTGGAGTTCCATGGCTGATGTCAAAGATCACAGATGGTTCTGCCCTTTTCAGCTTTTCTGACTGTAACACACTTCTCTCTACGAGGCTAGGTTCACTCACTGCCTAAATGCAGCTCATTCTGGCAGAAATCAGCTCTGACACCTTCGACATCTTGGGGTCTCCAAAGCAATCCAGGATTTTTCATCAAAGCTTCATGCCATGGTAGTTGCTTTTTAGAAGCAAAATCTCCTCCAGTCTTTTCCTTTCACAAATTGCAGGATTATCTGGGTAGCATCTTGCCCTGAGGACACCACCCTGTGTATTCCATTTCACACCAAGCTATTCCTTATATTTTTCAACACAAGCCTTGACTTTGACTATAAATTTCCTGGTGCTTTTTTTCTCCTGAAGCTTTACATTTTGTATTTCTTTTTGTCCCATTTGCTCTTTTTTTTTTATATATATATAAAAATGATTATGGATAAGCACACAACAGGGTAACAGGCTGCTTGAAATATCCTGTTTCAATGAAATTAATCCATTATCTTTTAATTTCTAGGATAAAGCCTAAAGCAGCCACATTCTTTGTCAAAATATCACAAGAATCATCTCTATTGAGTTGTATAGAGTATTTCCCTCTGAAACATCTTGGTCCAGGCCTTCATAGACAATGTGTCTCTCAGCTCTACTGTCTTCCAGGCTCCTACTAGGTTGGCTTATTTAACCTACTTCAAATATTTTCCTAGTCCAATGTTCCAAAGTCCACATTCCTCCAGAAACCTAGTACAGTTTAGGCTTGTCACACAGCAGTACCCCATTCTTCTGTCTTAGGCACTTTTCTATTGTTGTGGCAGTAGAGATGAAAGATATTTACTCAAACCAATAGAATGCAGAGCCTGTTCCAGAGGTTAAATCTCAGTTTCACGCTGTCACCCATATGCAACCATGGAGGTATTATTTCCCCCTTTTTTTCTTTTTTTTTCTAAATAATACATTCTGACAACCAAAACCAAGGCTAGCGCCCTGTTTTGGGTCCCCCTTTTCAGCAGTGTAACCTTAGGAAGTTATTTACTACACATAAGTATGTGCATGCATATATTCATATGTACCAGAGTTCTGCAGAGTGTGTTCAAAACATTTTAAATTTTTTAGTTATTAAATATATATTTTGAAGTTAAGTTTCCTATTTTTGAGACTGTTACAATATAGTATATTTAGATATTTGGAAATCCACATCAACATAGCTCTGGTTTGTATTAAAGAGTTGTATATAGTTGAATAAACCTGCCATAATGTCTAACCAGAGGTCAAGAAGATGGGCATTTTATTTGTAGATCACTAAAGAATTTTAAAGACTACAGACTTCCCATTTTGCTTACTTCAAATATTAAGACTGACTTTAAAATTCTAAAATAATGATCACACTGAATTTGACACTTTATGGTAAAATTTTGTTCTGATGCAAGTTGAAAAGGACAAGATATGGAATAGCAAGCTTTGCCATGGAAACAACATTGGAACCTCAATAAGATCATACAAACTTTACGCCAGGTTCCTTAAGAATGTGAAAATCCCTTCTGAGAAGGCCATCATAGACCTGTGCACCTGCTGTCATAATTGTAATTAGAGTTGTTACATTAAAATCCACGTAATATAAACATGACAAAGCACAATCTTTAGATGAGAAAATCACAGAGGTTTAGGCATGACCTAACATTCTCAGGTCACCTTCATATTAGACTCAAAGCATGTCTTTGAATTAGAGTTAATTTTCTTTCAGTTATACTTTGCTACTATTTTTTGACAATCTTAAATGGTCTTTTTTGTATGGTGAAATCTTTGTAAATCTTGAATGATCATAATGGCTCAGTAATTATTTATGGATTGATTGATTTGCTCATTGATTAATAATGTTTTAAATTATTGTCATTGTCTCTAAATGTCTAACAACACATAGATAACTGCTACTGTTATAAATCTTTGATATGTGTTAATCATAACTATATTTGACTATAGTAATTCTAATGTAAATGTATAATAACTATATGACAACTATAATAAGAAAAATAACTGCACAAAACTCCTAACAGGTAGACAGAAGTGTGTATCTATTTTACAAGTGAATCAAGCTGTGAAAGTCCAGGAGGAGGAGGAGCTGTCATGAAGGTACGACAAGAATGAAGCTTGTGCCGGTCTGTCTGGGCTGGTGTCCAGAGCAGACCTTGGGCACAAGCTCTGCAGCCAGTCCCACAACACCCAGAGGAAGCTCCACTCCCAGGTGCTCTGACACACCCAGGATCAGAGAGCAGACCTAGGGTGTAAGCTCTGCAGCCAGTCCCACAACACCCAGAAGAAGCTCCACTCCCAGGCTCTCTGACATACCCAGGATCAGAGGTGAGGAGGAACCAACATCTGTCCCAACACTGGGAGTAACTGGGACCAGCGAGACTAGGCACACAGGAACTCTGCCAGCCCAGTGACTCGGGTTCCTTCTGCTCTGTCTGGGCTGGTGTCCAGAGCAGACCTTGGGCCCAAGCTCTGCAGCCAGTCCCACAACTCACAGAGGAAGCCCCACTCCGAGGTGATCTAACAGGCCCAGGATCACAGGATCCCAGAATCACAGGATCACAGAGACAGCTTGACTCTGAGGAGTTCTGACACAACCAGGATCACAGGAAGGACAGGCTCCAGTCAGATTTAGCAAGGGCAGGTAGCACTAGAGATAACCAGATGGTGGGGGGTAAGCATAAGAAAATAAACAACACAAACCAAGGTCACTTGCCATCATCAGAACCCAATTCTCCCACCATAGCAAGTCCTGGACACACCATTACACCGGAAACGCAAGATTCAGATATAAAACCACTTATCATGATGATGGTACAGGACCTTAAGAAAGACATAAATAGCACCCTCAAAGAACTACAAGAGAACACAGGTAAAGAGCTAGAAGCCCTTCAAGAGGAAACACAAAAATCCCTTAAAGAACTATAGGAAAACACAATCAAACAGGTGAAGAAAATGAGCGAAACCATCCAGAACCTAAAAATGGAAATAGAAACAATAAAGAAAACAGGAAGAGAGACAACCCTGGACATACAAAATCTAGAAAAAAAAATCAGGAGTCATAGATGCAAACATCACCAACAGAATACAAGAGATAGAAGAGAGAATCTCAGGGGCAAGAGACACCATAGAAAACATTGACATAACAGTCCAAGAAAATGCAAAAAGCAAAAAGCTCCTAACTCAAAACATCCAGGAAATCCAGGATGGAATGAGAAGACCAAACCTAAAGATAATAGGTATAAAAGAGAGTGAAGATTCCAAATGTAATGGGCCAGCAAATATCTTCAACAAAATTATTGAAGAAAACTTCCCTAACCTAAAGAAAGAGATGCCCATGAACATACAAGAAGCCTACAGAACTCCAAATAGACTGGACCAGAAAAGAAATTCCTCCCATCACATAATAATCAAAACACCAAATGCACGAAACAAAGAAAGAATACTAAAAGCAGTAAGGGAAAAAGGTCAAGTAACATATAAAGGCAGGCCTATCAGAATTACACCAGACTTCTCACCAGAGACTATGAAAGCTAGAAGATCCTGGGCAGATGTCATACAGACCCTACAAGAACACAAATGTCAGCCCAGGATAGTATACCCAGCAAAACTCTCAATTACCATAGATGGAGAAAACAAGATATTCCATGATAAAACAGAATTTACACAATATCTTTCCACAAATACAGCCCTACAAAGGATAATAGATGGAAAACATCAGCATAAGGAGCAAAACTACACCCTAGAAGAAGTGAGAAGGTAAGCTTTCAACAAATCCGCACAAACTTAATTCTACCTCTTACAACAAAAACAACAGGAAGTGACAATTACTTTTGTTAATATCTTAATATGAAAATTATTATTACCAACATACTCTAATCGATTGAAATCCAAAAATATGAGGATTTAGAAATTTGTTGATTGTCATCCAATGGTCTCTCTAATTTGGTAATTGGGGAAATAGGTCCAACATTGTACAATCTATATACACTTTCAGCTTGTTTGTGACAGTGTCTTGCTGTGTACAACATAAGGGTCTTGAAATCTTGCTTCTCCTATCTCAGCCTTTCTATTAGTAGTATTGTTCATTTCATGTCTTTACACTATACTATGGTTTTCAGAACAGCTTATATACTTCAAAAGTATTTATATACCCAAAAGAAACATAGACTATTAACTAGGGAGGTTGCTTGTAAGAGAACAACAAATAGTGAGACTGAATGCTTTGCTTGATGTTTGTAACTCTTGTATCAAGTTTGAAGAAGGGGACTTTATAAGTTACTCATTCTCTGAGATGAATGCTTTTCCAAATTATCACAGCTAATGAACCAAATTCTTACCTTCACCTAATGTCTGTGCCACCCTCCAAGCAGAACCATTGTTCATTGAAACAGTTGGTAAATGACTTTATGGATAGACCGTCTTAATACATACACCATTTCTTAAATGTATGTAACCTGTTCTCTGTGGGCTGAGAATGAAGTCACTCACTCAAGTCAAATAGCTTTGACCATAGCAGGAAGTCTGTCTCCAAAAATCAAGCCTACAATTCATTTCTTGGTTCAGCAGAACTATCAACTCTCAGCTTAGCTACGATGGAGGTAAAATCCTTTTGATGTGAGGGTCATTGAAGTACAGCCTTATTACAATGAAATCCAGCGTCTAAAAATTGTTCTTATTTTGGGCTTGTAACATAGTAAGAGCCAAGATTTTAAACTCTACTAGATACAAAACAAACAAAAAGACTTTATCTATTTATGTTCATTTAAGAAAATACTAGTAGCGATATATTATGTTGAAGTATACAGTTAATATGTTTGGAGTTATTTAAAATTTATTTTGAGAAAACATGTATTTTCAGTATTGGTAGACAAGCATCTACATAAGACTGTTAAATTGATTGTTGTTTTATATCAAACAACTTTTATAATACTTATTTTTATTGTTATAATATTTTATAAATTTTAAGGAATATGACAAAAAAGATATTGTAAGTATTGAACGGGGGTCTCTAGGAGGAGTGGGAGTACAAAAGGGAAACAAGAATGTGATTTAATTCTATTTACTTAAAATATGTTTTTAAATGTTAACAAATTCAGATAAATTGAAATCATGTAGCTTTTCTCATCATAATGCAATAAAAGTTTTTTTAAAAAAATCCACTCTGAAAAAACAAAAAAGAATGAATCGTGTGACTAAGTTTGGGATTGAACTAGCACCGTCGAGCTCATTTCTAACTACTGGATTCAGAGAGCATAGCATTCAAGATGATTTGATCCACACCTAAGTAGATAGCTTTCTTATTAAACATGCCACTTAAGAATCTGTGGATATTAATAATGGCCACTGTCACAGAACACATATACTTCTATAGGTGGCACCTGCCAATTCTTAGCTGAGTCTCATGGAACCTCAAACGTAGGATGAAATCTACCTATATCAGAGTGAGGGAGAACTAGTTTACTCCAGAGATGAGTACACTAATTAGTATCCAATACCGTGTGGTCAACCATAAAAAGACATACATACAGATAATACTGAACAGGCTCAGCAGGTTGTACTTACAAATTCACTTATGTAACAATAATAGTTAAGTAATAGAAGGCTATGAACTTAGGTTAGTATGGGGGCAGTGCATGAGAGAGATTGGAGGGAGGAAAGGAATGAGGAGGGGTTGTGATTATACTTTAATTAAAAAATTACTTTTAGAAATGATAAGGTGGTAAAGAGAGCAAAAGTCTCTTTCACCAGGGACCACAGTCCTAAACTGAAATTCCTTACTTTCTTATGAATCAATTAGAAAATACATTATGATCCTGGGTAAGCAATGTTGAGCATCATTTTGTGGAGGTAGATGATGAATAGTATGGCTTTTCATAAAATACCCGAGTTATTGGTAACTTTGAGAACAAAATAAAGACAGTTGCTGTGTGAACAAGACTCACATGGAAAGTGTGACAAAGATAATCCATGTCTCATCCCTGTCTGTGGCATCTCTTACTCCCACAGAAAAACATCTTGATTGGTTTGAGGCTGCTTGGGTGGATATTTTCAAAGACATTTAAGTAGCTGCACCATTAGTCATTATCACTCTCCCAAACTCCCTGAGATAAAAGGGCAGAGTCAATAGAACTTTCTTTTGAAAGCAAGGTGTATTACTTGAACTCAAGACTCAGTTCTCTAGATATTTCTTTAGCTTAAAGTGAAGAGAAGGAACAAGGGGTTGGATAGTGGAACATGCCTGCAATCTCAAAACTCAGGTAATTGAAACAGGAGGATCCTAAGTTTGATGTAGGTTCATTTCTGGGTCTCAATTCTATTTCATTGAATAGATCTACCTGCCTGTCTCTGTACCAATACCATGCAGTTTTTATCACTACTGCTCTGTAGTAGATCTTGAGGTCAGGGATGGTGCTTCCCGAAGAAGTTCTCTTCCTGTTGAGAATAGTTTTTGCTATGCTGTTTTTTTTTTTTTTTTATTGTTCCAAATAAATTTGAGAATTGCTTTCCTGTCTCTGTGGAGAATTGAGTTAGAATTTTGATAGGGATTTAAAATAAATTGTTTTATTTCAAAATAAGGCAATCACAAGAATGACACAGTAAGTCTGTAAGGTAAGCTACATCAATAAGGATTTGTACTACATTTGTTATACCAAATGTTAGTGAAGTCTCTCGAACTTAAATAAAAATATAATTTTATGTCTATTTACATCACTTTTGAACATAAACCCACAAAAATTAACCTCTGCTAAAAGTTGACTTCTTCTCTCATCCAATACAGAAGCACTTTCTCACAGTAAAGGAACAACAAAAAAAAAAAAAGCAGATATGAGGTCCCAGGCACGAGAGAGGTAGCACTTTACAAATAAGTCATTCTGGATTTTCTGGATTAAGAGTCTTGAGGATTTTGTGTGGAAGAAAACTAAGATTTTATTTTCTCCTCAGGTCTGGCCAAAACTAGAAATAAAGTAATTTTTATTGGTTATTTTATGTATTTACATTTCAAATATTGTCCCCCTCCACGGTTCCCCCTGCAAACCCCCATCCCATCCCCTTCCCCCTCTGCTTTTATGAAGATATTCCCCCACCCACCCATGCCCACCTCACTGCACTAGCATTCCCCTATGCTGTAGTATCAAACCTCCACAGGACCAAGGGACTCTCCTCCCGTTGATGCAAGATAAGGCAATCCTCTACTACATATGTGGCTGGAGCCATGGGTCCCTCCACGTGTACTCTTTGGTTAGTGGTTTAGCCCCTGGGATCTCTGGGGTCTGGTTGGTTGATATTGTTGTTCTTCCTATGAGGTTGCAAACCCCATACAGCTCCTTCAGTCCTTTCTCTAACTCTTCTATTGGTGTCCCTGTGCTCAGTCCAATGATTGGCTGTGAGCATCCCAATCTGTATTGGTCAGGCTCTAGCAGAGCCTCTCAGGGGACAGCTATTCAAGGCTCCTGTCAGCAAGAACTTCTTGGCGTCTGCAACAGTGTCTGGGTTTGGTGTCTGCATATGGGATGGACCCCCAGGTGGAGCAGTATCTGGACAGCCTTTACTTCAGCCTATGCCCCACTCTTTGTCCCTGCATTTCCTTTAGACAGGAGCAATTCTGGGTTAATATTTTTGAGATGGGAGGGTGGCCCCATCCCTCAACTGGGGGATGTTCCTAGTCACTGGATATGGTATCTACAGGTTATATTATTATGTTCATAGCAGCCTTATTTATAATAGTCAGAAGCTGGAAACAATGCAGATATCCCTCAAGAGAGGAATGAATACAGAAAATGTGGTACATCTACACAGGAGAGTACTACTCAGCTATGAAAAACATTGACTTCATGAAATTCTTAGGCAAATGGATGGAACTAGAAAATATCTTCCTGAGTGAGGTAACCCAGTCACAAAAGAACACACATGGTATACAGTCATTGATAAGTGAATATTAGCCAAAAAGAAGCTTGGAATACACACGATACAACTCACAGACCATATGAAACCCAAGAAGAAAGAAGGCCACACCAAAGTGTGGATGCTACTCAGAAGGGAGAAGAAAATAATCTTGGGAGATAGAGGAAGAGAGGAATCTTGGAGGAAGAGGGGAGGGAGAGGGAAAAGGGGGGTTCGGTTCAGATATGAGAAGAGATGGGGGAGAAGTTCAGAGGGTCAGAAATTTGAAGGGAGGTGTATAACAGTAGTGGATGTGGAACTAGGGTTAGTTACCAGAAAGTCCCATATGCCAGGGAAGCAAGAGGTTCCCAGGACCCAACAGGGATGACATTAACTAAAATAAACCAATTTTTAAAAAATAAATTTCTGGGAATTTGAGTGGTTCTGTGATGATTGCTGGACCAGAGCAATGAAGCTATCCAATCTCAGTGGGTGCCATGATGAATTCTTCAAAATAAATATAACTACCTATGATATTGCACCTCCTTGTATTGAAATAGTTTGAAAGGGTCATTCAGTGTACAGAGAAGTTAGTCACAGAAGTCAAAGAATAAAGTGGTTTCTATGACATGAAGAAATTGCCACAGCAGCCCAAATGTGGACTATAGTGCTTATTAGGGTTATTGTCTCTCCACTTCGGACTGAGGTTTATTGACATGGAAGTTCATTTACACTTTGTCAGATGAACCACACTCTGATTTTCTAAAAAAGGACCTAGAGAAAAATCTAAAGGTTCAAGCAGCAGGTTGTTGTAGTTTGTACTAACCTGTCTGATCATACCTCATTCTAGTGGAACTAAGTCTTAGGCCTGTAAGATTTGTCCTTCTTGGTCCTTAACAGCAGTTCTGTCTAAGTAGTTAAGTTCTTCTGGGACAGCTGTGTCCCAACTCCTCAAGCTGTCCTCTAAGCCTACTCCTTATATCACTGTGTTTCCCTACAAAATGTGTCCATGTCTTGCCTTTTAAATCACTGACTAATAATCAGTCAACTTTATGCAATGATTTTTTTTGTTGTTAAAACAGTTGATATGGATTCTGTCTATACAAATAATGTTGGCCCATACTGTAGCGATTTAGAATAAAGAGATGTTTTATATCTGCCAAGGTTCATCAAATAAGAAATTGGAGCTAATAGGCCAATCCTAAGGGAAAGAGAAAATTGTTCTTGGGAAGATATGAGAGAGATAAGAAGCAGCCATGGAAAGGGATAAGAGGATGGAGGAGGAAGCCTTCAACGGCAGACCCTTACAAAGACAGAAGGGGAAAATCTGGACCTCTATATTCTACTACTACAAAGCTTAGAGGCTGAGCTTCTGGAATTCTTAGAGCTCTGTGTTTAGTGTTCCTCATTCTTTCTCATTCAGATTGTCACTGAGAAGGAAAACAGGGGCTCTAAGAAAGATTTGAACACTCACTGGATATCTGATGGTAAAGACAAGGTCTAAGTTGTCTTGAGATGTTTTATTGTCTAATTGTTACAAAAAGAAGAAGACATCTTTCTTTGTGAAGACTGCTATGTCTAGTATTTTCTGGTGTGGGAAGAACAAATGTTTCCTTGAATCTTTATCCACTGTAAGACATGAAGAAGGAAGCAAGCTGACCCTTGTTTTAATGAAGAATCTAACCCCCAGATTCAGTGTTGCAGTTATGGTCTAGTCTTTGACACAATGTAGCATACTTTAACAGAATAGAAAAAGTGCTTTCTGCATATACAGCAGCATTCCAAGCTGCAAACTGGGAATAACTATTTCACATTTTTGACAAATCATAGCCAAGTCCCATCAATGAAAGAATATATTAATTTAGAGTACAAAGTGGACTAATTGCCATTCTCAGAACTGCTAATGATGTACTTTGCTATATAATTAAAAAAGCAGTATAAACAAGAATATAATTTTAATTGACATTGAAAGCAGTGTGATTAAAATTATGATATATTTTCATCTAACCTATGATTTTTATGATGTTTCTCTTGAAATGGTTTCATCTTGGAAAGTTAGATTTCTTTTATGTCTATAGTCAGGCCTCTATCTGAAATACTTAAGTGATCTATCACTTTTAATCCATAGCTTATAACACTGACATTTCCTTCAAAATTTTCATACACAGTATTTATATTAATTCTTATAATAGGGTGGCAAGAGAATTATTGATTAAAATTTATTCGCTTAATGATAGACATTTGACTATATAACTCTGGTTTTACTCACACATGTACTTGTCTACTATGGAAACTGCCACCCCTTAATATATCACAGGTTTACTTTGTGTTTGGGAAAACATAAATAAGAAATTGGAAATGTGAAGCTAGTATAGTAATGATCCCAGAGGACACATGAATTGTAAGGTCTGAGAGATAGTAAAGAAATTAGCCATATTGCATGTCATCCAGTTTGGGAAAAGCTTGTCTAGCAAACCATCATGTGGATATACTCAAGCCCCTTGGAAGATAAGAAATGCAGCCTCTAGAAAGCATCAAGTTGAGCATAGAACAGAGACACACAATAGACACGTTTCCACAGGGAAGGAGTATTTTTCAGTTTGTGTTGAAATTCATATGCAATTAAGAAGAGTTGAATGTGATTTTTACAAAAAGAGGTAGAGAAATCTTACTGTATGGATGATCGGAAGAGCTAAAGCAGTCTTCCTTCTTGAGGTGAGGAGGATTTGTCCCATTAAAGAGCTTAATCAGATCATATACAAAGCCCTTCCCCTTCATCTTGCCTGTGCTACTTGAAGCTGAGCTCATTGGGATTTAAGCTTTGGAGTGAGATTTTCTGTGATTAATTTATGGGAGAAGTTACATTTTTTTGCTGTTATTGTTTATTGTGATGCCAAGGAAGGAGGAGGCCTAGCAAAAAGATATTTGTTAGAATACCAATGAAATCTGCAAAACAACTTGCAATTTTACTTGCTTGCATTTCTTTTTTTTTTTTTATTGGATACTTTATGTACTCACATTTCAAATGTCATCCCCTTTCCCAGTTTCCCCTCCAGAACCCCACCTGTCTGAACCTCCCTCCCCCTGCTTCTATGAGGGTGCTTCCCCTCCCACCCAACTACTCTCTCCTCACCACGCTGGGATTCCCCTATACTGGGGAATTGAGCCTTCACAGGACCAAGAGCTTCTCCTCTCATTGATGCCATACAGTGCCATCCTCTGCTACATATGCAGCTGGAGCCATGGGTCCCTCCATGTGTACTCTTTGGTTGGTGGTTTAGTCCCTGGGAGTTCTGAGGGTGGGGTCTGGCTGGTTAATATTGTTGTTCTGCCTATGGGGTTGCAATACCCTTCAACTCCTTCAGTCCTTTCTCTGCTCCACTGGGGTGCCCTTGCTCAGTCCAATGGTTGGCTGTGAGCATCTGCCTCTGTAATTGTGAGGCTCTGGCAGACCCTCTCAGGAGACAGCTATACCAGGCTCCTATCAGAAAGCACTTGGCATCTGCAATAGTGTCTGGGTTTGGTATCTGTATATGGGATGGATCCCCAGGTGGAGCAGTCTCTGGATGGCCTTTCCTTCAGTCTCTGCTCACTCCACATTTTGTCCCTATAATTCATTTAGACAGAAGCCATTCTGAGTTAAGAATCTGGAGATGAGCAGATAGCCCCATCCCTCAATCAGGGGCCTTGCTTAACCTCTGGATATGGTCTCTACAGGTTCTTCCTCCCCTTTGTTGGGCATTTCAGCTAATCTCATCCCTGTTGGGTCCTGGAAACCTCTGGCTTTCTTTGAATCTGGGGCTTGCTGGTGGCTACATCCAGTACACTATCCCCCATTGCTACAAGCTTCTGTTCAAATTCCTGACCACCTGTATATCATCCCCCTCTCCTCCCATACCTGCCCCTGCCTCCTTTCTCCCCTCCCCCTCCACTCTTCTTCCTAAGTCCCTTCCACTTTCTACTTCCCTTGAGTACCCCACTCTCATCAATGGACAGATCATGGAAACAAAAACTAAAGAGAGATAGTAAAACTAACAGAAGTTATAAACCAAATTGGTTTAACAGATATTTATAGAATATTTCATCCTAAAACAAAAAAATATACTTTCTTCTCAGCACCTCATGGTACCTTCTCCAAAATGACCATATAATTGGTCACACGAAAGACCTCAACAGATACAAGAAGATTTAAATAACCCCATGCATCCTATCAGATCAGAATGTACTAAGGTTGGTCTTCAATAAGAACAAAAACCTTTTCCAATTTGTTGGTTGCCATTTTGTCCTATTGATAGTGTCTTTTGCCTTACAGAAGCTTTGCAAC
>NW_022196897.1:44556688-44556877 GCF_008632895.1 Mastomys coucha
AACTATTGTGAAGGGTGTTGTTTCCCTAATTTCTTTCTCTGCCTGTTTATCCTTTGTGTATAGGAAGTTCTTTACCAACCCTATATCTGATAGAGGGCTAATATCCAATATATACAAAGAATTCAAGAAGTTAGACACCAGAGAACCAAATAACCCTATTAAAAAATGGGTAGAGAGCTAAACAAAGAA
>NW_022196897.1:44556887-44566887 GCF_008632895.1 Mastomys coucha
GTGAAGGTTCTGTGCCCCAGTGTAGGGGAATGCCAGGGCCAGAAAGTGGGAGGGAGCAGGGTGGCAGGCATGGGGAAGTAGGAGGCAACAGGGGTTTGTTTTTGTTGTTTTTGTTTGTTTCTTTGTTTTTTGGAGGGGAAATTGGGAATGGAGAAATTTACATGTAAATAAAGAAAATATCTAAAAAAATAAAAAATAAGAATAAAAACATCAGAAAGCCCACATACACATGGAAGCTGAACAATGCTCTACTCAACGATAACTTGATCAAGGAAGAAATAAAGAAAGAAATTTAAGACTTTCAAAAATTTAATGAAAATGAAGGTACAACATATCCAAACTTATGGGACACATTGAAAACTCATTGTAAGAGAAAATTTATACCTCTGAGTGCCTCCAAAAAGAAACTGGAGAGAGCACGCACTATCAGCTAAACAGCACATCTGAAAGATCTAGAACAAAAAAAAGCAAATACATTTAAGAGGAATGGATGGCAGGAAATAATCAAACCCAGGGCTGAAATTAACCAAGTAGAAACAAAAAGAACTTTACAAAGAATCAACAAAACCAGAAGCTGATTCTTTGAGAAAATCAACAAGATAAATAAAACCTTAGCCAGACAAACAAGAGGGCACAGAGACAGTATACAAATTGGCATAATCAGAAATAAAAAGGCAGACAACAGAAACTGAAGAAATTAAAAAAAAATCATCAGATTCTGCTAAAAACAAAGCCTATATTCAACAAAACTGGAAAATCTGGATGAAATGGACAATTTTCTAGATAGATACCAAATACCAAAGTTAAATCAGGATCAGATAAACCATCTAAACAGTCCTATAACCCCTAAAGAAATAGAAGTAGTCATTAATAGTCTACTAACCAAAAACAAAACAAAACAAAAGGCCAGGACCAGATGGGTTTAGTGCAGAATTCTATCAGACCTTCAAAGAAGACCTAATACCAATGCTCTTCAAACTATTCTATGAAATAGAAACAGAAGGAACACTACCCAATTTGTTCTATGAAGCTACAACTACTCTGATACCTAAACCACACAAAGATCCAACAAAAAAAAAGAGAACTTCAGACCAATTTCCCTTACAAATATTGATACAAAACTAGACAAAGCAATCATTCACCACAATCAAGTAGGCTTCATCCCAAGGATGCAGGGATATATATATATGAAAGAGGTCACAGCTTTTTAGAGGGACCAAAAGAGAGATGCATGGGAAATATTGGATGGAGGGAGTATAAGGGGAAGATGATGTAATTCTCTTATAATTTATAACAAAATTTAATAAAAGTGTTATTTTGGAAGCTAAGGATCACATGTCTTCTTTCAAATGCAGAATTCAGAAAAAAATAAATAGACATACAAATAGTAGTGGGACTAAGGAAAAGTGGAGGATGATGAGGGGAAATGAGGAAAGGGTCAAATGGGTTCTAGGACGGATGAGAAACTAAAGTATATTGTTTGCATATGCAAAAAGTCACAATGAATTCCAGGTTTTCACAGAAACACTATGCAATAATGTTAGAAAGAGGGGGGCAAAAGAGGGTAACTTCAGCACTAGTGATCTGAAGGTCTTCCTATGTTGTTAGTCAATAAGTATTGATGAGCAGTAACAATGTATTGATTGCCGTGAGTTATGTTTAGAGCAGTGCTATAAGGAGTTTCTACACTAGGTTAATTCACATAAGTATATAGGTAAAACAGGTGTTCTTTATTGTCTTCATTTTTAAAAAAGAGGACTTTAAAATTTAATATAAATTCATTATCTTCTGGGGGGTAGCCACTGGTAAGATAGCCATGCCTTATATTAAAGAGGGCTGTATGGGGTGAGTATTATCAGAATATTTTATGTATGTGAAAATATAATTATTCTACATGCTAATGTATGCCAATGAAACTCTTTTCAAAGGGACTTTCTTCAGAATCTTCCTCATTCACACGTTGAGAAAAAGTAACTCTAACTCATCTAAGCCATCAAAGCACCTCTATGGAGTCAACATTTGGAGGATGTATATTATCAAATTAGAAGCAAAAGGTAAATTTGGTCTTTTTATAGATTCATCTTAACAAAATATTACATCAAAAGTTTGTGCAGTTCTGTGGTAACCAGAAAGCAATTTATTTACCGATGATAAAAAAATTACTCTCCAGATAATGACAATAGACTCTTATCTGAAGTACATGTTGTCTACAATGTCCAGTAAACAATGAACAGCCCTAAAGTCAGCCCAAATAACATAGCTGAATCCATAAATACGGCAAACAATGGATGATCAGGTAAATAACTGAAGGATAGTGTCTTAGGGTTTTATTGTTGTGAAGAGACACTGTGACCCTAACAACTCTTGTAAAGAAACAGTTGTAAATGGGATGGGCTTACAGTTTCAGAGGTTTAATCCACTATCATCATAATGTGAAATATAGGGGTGCATAAGCAGACATGGTTATTAGAGGAGCTGAGAGTTCTATATATGTACCCACAAGAGGAGGAGACTGCCACACTGGGTGTAGCCCAAGGATATGAGAACTCAGAGCCTACCACTATAATCCATTTCCTCCAACAAAGCCACATCTACTCCAGGAAGGCCACAAATCCTAAGAGTGCCACTCCCTATGAGACTATGGAGCCATTTTTCATTCAGACTACCATAGTATGCATGAACAATTTAAAAGAAAAGCTTTCTTTAACATCATAAAAATGATATTATCAAACTGAGAAAAGTGGAATCAAACATTAGAAACCAATAAAAATTGTATGGATGACAAGTACAATATTTACAGTGAAAATTGTTTTTTCACATTAAATGACAGAATGGAGGTGGATGAGCACAAAGCCTTATTAGTTGTAGTTCTCTGGAGACACCAAATGATTGAGTAAATGCTAAGAGGGTTTAGTATATGGGCTTATACAACACTGCATAGATTTCCAACAATGGCAGCTTTCATACTAGAGAGACAAGACCTCATAACTGCTTAGTCCATGAGGCTGGACACCTTAGCTGTCCCAGTTAGGTTCTGGGAGCCTTTGTTTACTAGATAGCTGCTGGTTATCCTTCCATGTAAAGAGACTGAAGAAGTTGGGTCTGATATCGAGAATAAAGAAGCAGCCATTGAAGTGACAGGGCAGATGAACTTGGGAACAGGATAGATGAATTTGGTAGTCACACATGAAGGCATCCCACTTCTCTTAGACCTCTTTAGGTATGGACTTTCACTGGGAGGTGTCACCCATATTTAGAGTGGGCATTCCCATCTCAGTTGACTGCAAAAGAAAACCTCTCACAGTTGTCCCAAGAGGCTTGTATCTCAGCTGATTCTTGCTCTAGACAAGTTGACAATAGAGAATAACAGTCATTAAATTTAAGATAGCTAATAGAATATTTTCTATTTGGTTGACATACAAAATTTTGGCTTTCATTAGGATATTTTTGTTGATTGATCATATTAACTTCACCATTGCCTTATCTAGCTTCTCCTAACTCCTTCCTCCTGATCTACTTTCCACCCACAAATAGGTTCCCTTTATGCTTTCAGAAATAGTTAAATCTAGATTCTACATGAGAGAAAACATATGACACTTTCTTCTTCCCCTCTTATGTTTCCCTTGCTCCTCTCTTTTAGCCCCTAGACCTTAGCACAGATGTTATGGAATCCAGCATATAGGTAGCACTCCCTGCCAAGTGAGAACAAAGACTCAATCCATCAAACTCCATAGTTCTGGCAAAATCCCTAAATGTACTAACATTGGTTTTTGGCTTCTGTAGTTTTGCTGGCAAACTGTAATTGCTGACTGAGATGTGTCAGCCCAGGATGTTTTTTTGTTTTTGTTTTTTGTTTTTTTTTTCTCAAAAGCTCAAGCTGAAAAAGGCTGGGGTTGCACTATGGTTCTAAACACACAGTGTAGTTGCCAGCAGGCAAATAAAGACTTTCTATTGGTTCAAACCCTTGTCTAAGTAGTCTGTTGTTGTGAATACCCCACAACAACAACAATTGTTCCCTTTCTGCTGTCTTCATGTTACACATTATTGGGTAATATAGAGTGTTTTTGAGACTTCCAAGCCTGTCCACAATGACAAGCCTCCTCCAGCAAGGATACACTTCCTAATCCTTCCCAAACTGTTCCACCAATTGGGAAACAAACGTCCAAACATATTCGTCTATGGGGCCTGTGTTTACTTAAACCATCACACTGTGTGAGCTTTTGTAGGTCTTTATACTTGTGTAGCAAGAAATTTTCACCCAGTGAGAAATCTTCCTAACCTCATTTTCAACATTCTATTTTCTCTTTAAAATTTCAGTTTCCTTTCTAAATTTCTAATGGTATATTGAGGACTATTTTCTTCTTCAGGTTTTGAATTCTTCACTTGATTTTCTTACCTCATTTATGTGCTTGTCTTTTTTTTTTGTATCCTTTCTGAAGTTACTGATCAGCTTTCAGTGAATATTTGAGTTCTTCATCTGGTATTTTACTCATTTCAATGTGTTTGGGTTTAGTAACTTTGGAGTTGTGATCTTCTAGAGTAATCATGCTGCTTTGCTTTTCAATGTTTCTTGTGTTGTGACTTGTGAATTTGTTGGGATGGATATCTCCTTTAGTTTTATGTGGGAGTTTTCTTATTGGGCAATTCTCACTTGAAAACTCAGTCTCCAGTATATTCAGGAAGTAAGAAATAAATTGCTGTAATGGCAACAACACAGAATAGAGCCAGAATAGAAATATGCTTTAAATCAAGTAAAGCCAATAACCATAGAAAAGGAAGTGGCAAAAATAACATACAGCAAGCTATGAAGTTAAAAATTACTTAGCATAAAATTAGAAATCATAATTGAAGAATAGGGGCAAGAAAGGAGTAAAAGAGAAGATGAATCTAGTTTTTAAAAAGAGAACACAGGAGAGTAATTCTAGGGAGAAGGAGTAAAAGAGGAGCAAAAGAGTAGGAAAAAAGCTGAACATTAAAGGAAACACTATACACAAAATTATCATTAAAATAAAAATTAAAAACATATTGGCTGCCTATAAAAATAAAATAACCATATGATAAGAGAAGGAAACAAAAAGGTCTAATGAAAATGAAAAAACAAACAAACAAACAAACAAAAGCAATATACATAAACACCTTTCTGAGTCTTCAAATGTTGGAGCCTGTCAGGTGAAAGGCATTTGAGGATTTCTGTTTCCTCCAGTTCAGACTGGAGTTGAAACCAGAGTGGCTAAGGGCTAGTTGCTCAACAGTACTTACTACAATTGCTTTAGTGGCTTCCATTCTTTGGGCACCAAGATCTTTAGCTCCACAGTTTGTAGATTTGGCAGGCTATCACAAAAATCTGAGAATTCCTCAATTTGTACCTTGGGTGGCTAATGTCTAAGTCAGTATGCATCTTCTGATTGTGTGTAAGCAGAGCAGGTGAAGCTCTAAGATTGGTTATTGTAAAATCCATCTCAGAGCTTTGTGATTGTGTTTAATATTAATATTCTGTTGGAAAAGGATGCTAGGCAGGTCACCCATAAGAGCTGAGCTCTAGATTTAGTCCTACTAGTAGTATACTCTACAGCAGAGAGCAAGCTACAGACTTCAAGCTGTAACCTGACTTTTACATCAGAACTATTTAGTTTCCTCAGCTATTATACTTACTGTTCTCAGATGACCACATGACAGAACACTAGCCAGAAAGTTAGAGCTGGGTGCCTCACTAAAGAGGGTGTGGCCTCTCACTACTGAGCCTTTCAGTGCCTTCCTTTCATATTTCCAGGTTGTCCAGTGCATCTGTGTCTAGCCCTTTTTGAGATCCAAAATAATATCATATAGATAGCCCCTACCCAAGGTGATGTATGATGGGCTAGGTCTGGGATTCCCAACCTGTGATTGTTCCTTGCTATTAGGCTTACACAGAACCTTAATCTTAAATCATAGTTGCCCTCTCAAGATGGTGTCCAACCCCAGCCAAGTCTTCTTTCCCAGTTCAGACTTGTCATTCTGAAGTTGCAGACTCACTAGAATCCTCAATAGATGTAAGGCTTATAATAACTGTGAGCTTGCCCTGTGGATAGGAGGATGGCTGAACACTTTATCTGGAGTGCTTGGCTTTCTGCTTGGATAAGCATCCTGTTTCCTTTCTCCATGCCAGTGACTCAAGACTTTGGGGCTGTGGGCTGTATATTTCCCCTGGGTTTCCCCAGTTTTCCATACTCTTCTCCTTTTTGATTTTTTTTTCATTCTTTGTTCTCATTGGAAAACACTATACTAATTGTTTTTCTGACTTTTCTAAGTACATTTAGAGGCAGCTTCCAATCCACTATCTTTATAACCAGAATTGACATTACCATTTTAAATGTATTCAATGATTTAAAGAGAATACAAACTAAAATGAGAGACTCAGGGTATAGCCCAGTGGTATAGCTTGTGTAAGATCCTTGGTTCAATCTTAGTGTCAAGACAAAAATAAATACCTAAAATGATAAAAGGAGATATAAAAATGATATTTTGCCAAATAAAGAATATCAACAAAAAGATACAAGTTTCAAAGTGGAAGTGGTTATACATTCATTTCAGAGTCAACATTGAGGGAAATAAGGGAAGGATTTCAATCAGGGAAGGAACCTGGAGATAGGGCCTGAAGTGGAGACCATAGAGGAATGTTCCTTACTGGCTCATGTCCTAGTCTCATATTCAGCTACCTTTCTTACATCTCTCAGGACAACCTGCTCATGGTTGGAACACCCCACAGTGGAATGTACCCTCTCATATAAATGATCTATATCATCTTTCCTCCATCAACATATAGACACGAGGCTCAGGGAACATGAAAGAATGCAAGAGCAGAGGATGTGAAAGAGTGCTCTGAAACAATGACTTTGGGACAGAATGTGGCCATTGGGTTCATGAACTCATTGCAGCTTGTATTACTTACATAAGACACTATTAAGATTTAGGTTATTGCAGCTGGAGAGATAGCTCAGTGTTTAAGAGCAACAAGTACTGGGCAGAGGACCCGTGTTTAGTCCACATCATGACAGCTTTAAGCTGTATATAACTCAAGTTCTTTGGAATCTGACACCCTCATCTATCCTCCGTGGGCACTAGACATTCACACACACACACACACACACACACACACGCACACACACACACACACACACACACACATTAGGCTAGACACTCAGACACATAAAATAAAAAGAAATAGTCTTTAAAAAACATTGATTTTGAAGTGGAAATTTATGGTTTCTTTGGAAGTTCAGTTATATCATATGTTTGCTGGGGCAAACAGGTGGAAGGATGTTTTGCTGAAGCAGACACATGAGAGATTGTGTGATGTTTAGAAGGAATATAAATATGATCCTTCGGACATTGAAATGAGGCTCTGACATTGGTTCATCTTGCTCCCCCTCACAAGTCTTCACTGATGATGCTCTAGCCTTGATTTGCCTTGCATTGCTGATCTTTCTTGCTGTGACTTTTTAGAGAACAACTCACCAAAGAACATCTCATGATATTCCAGAAGCTTCTTGCCACTTCTTTGGACTCTGGCCATTTGGTGGAGCCTCACAGTTTCTTGTGGTCATATTTTATATCCCAGTGACAGAAAAGTAATTAGTAGAGGATCCAAACTCAAGTATTCAGGAACAGAAAGACTTTATTACCTGAGTTAGCCTCCGAAAAAATAATAGAGTAGAAAATCATTCTTTTATTTTAACTAACCTTTATCATTCCCTGGCTACATTATATTTCTAGTCTTATTATAGTCTATGCCTGACTGATATAAACTCTTAAAGTAGGTGGGTAAGATGTTACATACCTGCAGTTCTAGCATTTAGGAGGTGGAATCCGGTGGATTAGGAGTCCAAAGCTGAACATAGCTACATAGTTGGCTGGAGATTAGTTCTTCCTTAGGTCCTATCTCAAAAAAACATCTTATCCATAAACAGTTAGAAACTAAAGAAAATTCAAATGTCAGTTAAAGTTATTTCATATCAACATATGAGTAAGTAACCAGATTCTTGAATGCCCATGCATTAGAATATTACTTATTAATGAAAGTTTTAATACATGTTAATACATAAAATTAGTTGAACAAAATAGCCAGACACAATAAAGGGCATATTTTTTAAATTCCAAGTATATCGAGTCTTTGAATAGACAGAATTAGCTTACAGTTCTATAAGTAAGGACAGTGGTTGTTGTGGTAGTAGCGTGGGGTGTACAGTGGACTGATTACAAAAAATATGATGGAGCTTTTGGGGTGATAATAATATGCCACCCTGTGATGGAGACGAGTCATGCAAGCCTGAAGATGGATACATTTGGCAAAACTAATCAAGCTGTTCTCTTAAGTCAGTACATTTAATTGTATGCCTATTATTCTCAATAAAGTTGGCAAAATTGAAGTTATGTAAAACAAGGCAATCTTTAATTATGCATTTAACTGTATGCATGTTATTTAACCTAAAAGTTGTTAAATCATAAAAGATATGAAAATCAAGGCCATCTTTAATTACTTCTGAAATTCCCAAGACTCTTGTTGGCATCAAGGCAAACATGAATTCTAAAATTCATCCAGGGAGTATTCTCTTCTCATATTCTGTGTATTATTACTCTAACAAAGATTCCATTGCCTTTGCTCACTACATACTGCATTGACTATATTCTGTATATGATATACTATATAAGATACTGAGCCTCAAAGAATGTATATCCTTGCTGAGGAAACATGTGAAAAGATGAATCTGTACATAATGCTACAAGATTAAAGCATTAGAATGGGACAAGCTGCTGGACAGAGGAAAGGCAGTCTTATTGGAGAACTCAGAAAAAGCTTGCCAATGTATCCTGTGATTAAGATCTTGAAATGAATAATAGCTTTTCTGGTGAAGAAGAAGTTAAAGGGCAATTGTCCTCTTTAGAAGACCTGGGTTCAGTTCCCAGCATGTATATCAGGTGGCCCACAGTCCCCTGCAATTCCTCGTTGCAAGCTATGACATTCCTGTGTATGCAAAACCCTTAACCCCAGAAATCTGCAACACTTTCAAAAGCAGGAAAGCTTTGAGTTAGTTAGAGGATGGGGTGAATGAGGGAGAGCAAGGGAGATGAAGCTAAGGTGAATGATCTTGATAATCAGTTTGTAGCAAACCATAGCCATTTCCAACATTTAAAAGGTGCTGTTATGGCTCAAGTTCACATGGCTGCTCTGATTGCTATGTATCTGAGCTCTTCCCCCATTTCTAGCTTTTAGCTACAGTGTGTGAAACTGTCCCTGGGAAATTTTTATTTTTAGCTATAAATATACTGTAAAATAGAAATTGATTTAAAGATATCTGCATTTATGCACTCCAATATTGGCATGGAGTCCTTTGTTCAGTTGTTTAAAATGTATGATGCATCTAAAGAATAACAGTAGCTGATCTACCTATGCGGGTTATTGCAGTAGTCTGTATGTAACATATATAAATTGAGATAACATGGAAACTTGAAATAAGAGAGCAGAGCTAAAGCTAGACAGTGAGGCTTTGGAATAACTCACAGGAGACCACACACACACTCCCTCTGAGTTTGTTTGAGCCTGTGATAACCTTTGGATGGTATCCCTCCCTGGGGTGATAAAGAAATCCACCTGCAAGAGCACACTAGAAACACTGACTATTGTTGATGTGCACTAACTATTGGGTTTAGCGATTATTTCCTGGTTGCTGAGGGTGCAGCTAAAGTTTTGGAGTCAGGCACATGTAGCAGAGGCCAGATGTTGAGCAGCACAGGCCAGATGTTTCAAGATGAGAGGGGGGCGATAGAGGGGGAGAGAGAGAAAGAGAGAGAGAGAGAGAGAGAGAGAAGGGAGGGGGAGGAGAAGGGAGGGAGAGGGAAGGAAGGAGGGGGAGAGAGAAAGAGAGAGACAGAGACAGAGTTTTTTCTTTTTAGTTTGTTGTGGTTGCTGTTTTTTTGTTGTTTTTTCCTAAGTATTCCAAACACTAAACAATCTTGACAGAAA
>NW_022196897.1:44569387-44624311 GCF_008632895.1 Mastomys coucha
AACATGTTTTAAAATTTGTACAGTAGACAGGAACAGTTTTCATCAGACCCTAAGAATGGATTTGGAAATCACAGATGGCCTTCTGTGAGCCAGTTCTACTATCCTACATACTACAGTGAAGATGTAATTGTTCGTTTCTTTTTATCAAAATGAAACTTACAAATGCTTATCAGGGTGTTCTAGTTAGGTTTCTACTGCAATGATAGAGACCATGACTTATAGTAAACTTGGGGAAGAGAGGATTTATTTGGGTTATATGTTCTGGTCACAGCCTATCACTGAGGGAAGTCAAGGTAGGAACTCAGTCAGGGGAGGGACCTGGAGATAGAACCTGAGGCAGAGACAGTGGAGAGATGATGCTTACTGGCTCCCTCTACCAGATCCTGTTCAGCTACCTTTCTTAGACCTCCCAGGATCATCTACCTGGGGTGGGGCCGCCCACAGTGGGATCGGCCCTCTCATATTAATTATTAATCAAGAAAATCTTCCACAAACTTGCTTCCAATCTGATGTTTCTCAGTTGAGGTTCCTTCTCAAATGACTTCACTTTGGGTCAAGTTGACAATAACTCTAAACAGTACAGAGGCATAGTACGTTCCTATGGACAACGAGCGACTCTGGATATGCTCTATTTTTAGCACATGGAGTTCTACCTGCACACAGTGGTGACTCTAGAAGCATTTAAATGTTGTACCACTTTTTCACAACAAGCAGGAAAAGTTCAAGGGTTTCCAAGTTGACCTCCAGTTAAATAAAAATTCTTGGAACATTTTAAAAGTTGTTTTTCTCAGGTGTATGACCTTGTCTAGGAGGTCACAAGGTCATTTCTTCATAGCAAGCATCTTATATATACCGTCTTTAATGCTAAGCATTAAAACCATTGTATCTGCTCAAGTGCATACAGAAGTGAACTAAAGTGTGTTTTGAATTACAGCTGCCCTTTATAGAAATCAGTCAGCTCTATAGTATGAAGCCAGATTTCCATTATGCAGGGTTTTAGTTCAGCTTATGAGTATCAGCCAAAAGCATTATAAAATGGGAGACATCATGAGAGTCTCTGCCAGAGCCTAACAAATATAAAGGCAGATGCTCACAGCCAACCCTTGGCCTGAGCATGGGGACCCCAATGGAAAAGTTAGAGAAAGGACTGAAGGAGCTGAAGGGGTTTGCAACCCCATGGGAAGAACAATAATATCAAAACAGCCAGACCCCCCAGAGCTCCCAGGGAACAAACCACCAACCAGAGTACACATGGAGGGACCCATGCCTCCAGCTGCATATGTAGCAGAGGATGACCTTGGCAGACATCAATGGGAGGAGAGGCCCTTGCTCCTGGAAAGGCTCGATTCCCCAATGTAGGGGAATGCCAGGATGGTGAGGTGGAAATGGGTAGGTGGGAGGAGGAGCACCCTCATTGAAGCAGGGGAAGGGGGGATGGAATAGGGGGGTTGAGAGGGGAAACCAGGAAAGGGGATAACATTTGAAATTTAAATACATAAAATATCCAATGAAAAATGGGAGACATTCAAAATAAGAGAGAATTGCTAAAGCAATATTTGGTTTCATAGTCCAATTTTTGTACATGTTGTACAAATAGAGTAAAATTTTCTTTAAAGGTAAACATTTTACCTATTACATAAAGAATTTATGGAACGTATGGGCTACATGTAACTAGTTGCATCTTACTTTGTAGCTTGCAGTTGGACTCACTGGTCAGATGGAATCCAACAGAGAGGCTGTTCAATGCCCAACTTGGAAGTATTAGCCTGGGAACTGTGAACCATATGTTGTTGTGACAGAGTGCAAGTAGTGTTACTAATATTTATTAAGCATATATTGTAGCCAGGAAGCATTATCATATGCTGTGGAGCTGTAGATGGAGTGCCATTATAAAGAAACTTAAGATCTAGGTATCAAAATGATTTTAAAATTAAGAGAATATGATCATTGCCAAGGACAAATAATTACATGCAGTTCTTGCTCAAAAAATTACTGCTTTTTCCAGGAAGGATTGGAAACACTTTTTTTTGTTTTTGTTTTTGTTTTTCTAGACAGGGTTTCTTTGTGTAGCCTTGGCTGTCCTGGAACTCACTCTGTAGACCAGGCCAGCCTCGAACCCAGAAATCCACCTGTCTCTGCCTCCCAAGTGCTGGGATTAAAGGCATGCACCACCACTGCCCAGCTGGAAACACTTATGGGTGGCAAGTCCCAAGGAATAGACCGGGATTTGTCAGAGAAAGGAGAGTGAAAGGGATTTCCAGGTAGGGGGTGGAATTACTTGAGCAGAGGATTTCAGGTAGAAAAACATTAATTCTATTCCAGGAATTGATGAAAAGGATGATGAGCAAACATGTGTGGGTGTGGATACAAATCGAGACTGCAAAGGTCAGTGGATAAATTTGGTAAGGAGAGATGTGAAAATTTGTATTGAGTTTTTGATCAATGCAGGATCCTCAAAGTTGTAGAAGGGACGTTTTCTAATCCTCTCTGTCTTTAAGAATGAATGAGAAGTGGGAGTCTGACAGAAGAAAAGAAAGTCGGAACTATTATAGCATTCTAAACCAGAGGTAGGAAGGTACCTGTATAGGAAGAACTGAGATAGGATGGGGATCAGGATTTTTCTAGGCTAAGACTCAAATGTATGGAAAGATCTTGACCAGGAACCAGGCAAAAGAAAATTATATTTGGAGGGAAGAGATATTACCCTGATTGGGTGGAGAAAGTTGTTCGTCTACAACTCATGATCTTACTGGCCTGACCGTTCAGATTATTGTAGCAATTTCTTTCTTCCTTGGGTGATGAATATAGCTATCCCAAGCTCTCCATTGCATCCTCTGTGCACACATGCTGACAGTCATCAAGACAACATAGAGCTTTAACTAGTAAGCCTTTCTATTAGTCACCTGTCCTGTGTGATAAAACATCTTGACAAGCGAGGGTTAAGGAAGATTCTGTGTTTGCTTGCAGTTCAAAGGGCATAGTCCATCTTAGTGGGGAAAAAATAAGCACTGGGCTGCTGGTAATATTCTAACTACAGTCAGGACACAGAAGGAGACAGGGAGGGCAAAGGAGATGAAGAGACTGAGAGCGGGTTGCTATTGGTTGACTATTGTTGTCCTTTTTGTTTAGCCCAGGACCCCAACCCATGGAATAGTGTTACCCTCTGTTAAAGTTGGGTGTTTTATTTTTTATTTTTTTTATTACAATTGACCTAATACAGAAAGTTCTTTGCAGATATGTCCAGGAGCTCATCTGCCAGGTGAGTTGACAATCCGTATAAACCATCCCAGCAGCATCAAAACCACAAAACAAAACAAGACAAAACAAACTTCGAACTTTTAGTTCCATTTTCCCATACTTTGATGTGCATAAAATTCAACAATATGTATTCAAGTGTTTAAAAAGTTTGTTGTTAGTAACAATAAAGAAATTCATACAATTTTGCTGTAAGTTATCTTACAACTAATCCAATCTTAAAAGTTGAAGGAAATCACATTTTAGTGAGATTACAATATCCATCATTACTCAAAATGCTCATTTATTAATATGCCAAAGTTATTTTTTAATTTTAGATTGTACCTACAGTTGGAAAAACTTGAAGGGACATAATCTGTCAAGTGACAAGGCAAGCCCATTCAGTCACTTTTCAGAAGCTGCAGAGTTTGACCACTAAGTCAAGGACGTCCTACTACAAGCCTCAGGCAGCCAGCCTTGTGGTTGGGTTTGTGCAAGCTACAAGTTTTCAGGACTCAGATAAGTTCTCCTTTTGTCAGCCATAGGAGAACACAAGGAATCAGTCTAGGTCGGGATGATTTTGTTTTCAGTTGAAAGGTCTGGTAGCAAAAATCAGTGTGTAAGCTGCACTCTTCCCAGGGCTTTCTCAGCATGAGAGAAGTTTAAGTATTCATGATATTGTAATGACATGTACCAATCCCTTGCAACCTTAAAAGAGAGTTGGAAATGTACATTTTTCACCATTACGAGCAAAGAAAAAAAATCGTTTCCAGTTCTAGTTATTTGTTATTAAATTTATATTATACAAATTTAATAAATATTTTAATTTGATCTGATAATTAATTGGCCCTAAAAGGCTGTTCTTTCCTTTCATGATCTCCTCACAGGGAGAATAATTTTGAAGACACACTTCTAAGTTATTAACTGGTGAATTATATAAACCCTTAAGTAAATAATGAAAATGTAAATATTAGAGCTCTAATAAGAGGTGGGTCAGAGCACAGTAGATATTGTGGGGTAGACCAAGCTTATAATCACAGCTTTCATTCTGTTAATTGTGCATATAGCTCTTAATCACACTCTTACTCAGTGTAGAGTGGGGTGAGTCCATGTAAGTTATTTGCATAAATTTAGGTATGACTTTAATTGAAGGTCAAATTAACTTTTAGCTGCCTCAGTGACCCATAACATCTAGTAAAAAAGTGTTTTTCAGAACAGCCAGTTTCATGGCTAGAAATAAATATCTATACTCAGTGCTTCTTTTAAACCAATCCAGTTTTTATTTTTTAATTTTTTTGTTTAAAAAATAAAACAGTCAAAAAACAAAACCAAAAAACTATCACTAACCTGTAGAGGCATATGGTTCACTGAATGAAAATTTTACTTGGAGATTGTTTTATTCTATTTTCATAAGAAAATGAAAGATGAAAATATAGACATGTGTTTATCTAGGTGGGCTCAAAACAAGCCAACAAAGGTATCTACCATGCTTCAGTCTCTCATTCTATGACAGCCTCCACTGGTGTAACTGAGTGGACCTGAAGTAATGTGTTAAAATATACCTAGAACAGAAGACAGTTATAGTCATGAGACGTCATGAAAAAAGGAGGGATAGATAAGAAGAAAAACAATTTTAGAAAAGAAGGGAAGAAACTAGCATCAAATGTAATACAGCAGATTTTTCTTTTCCAGGAGCTGAGCAGGGCGTAGAAAATTCAAAGCCATAATGTCTGCTGCAAAGTTCAGGCATGTTAATTATTGCTCTCATTTTAGTATCTCTTTGTGGAATCTGTGATGTGGAGTATAAATAAAAGAACAGGTTGAGAGAGGATACTCACATATATGTTTCTATATTTTCTTACGGCATATGGCTTTATTCATTCATACAGTCAGTCATTCATTGAAAATATTTATGATTTATATGGCACAAGGTAGACAGACATAGAGGTGAGAAAAGCAGGCATACCTCCCTGTTAAGAAGCCTTGATTCCAGAAGGAAGGGACAGGACACAAGTAAATGCGTATGTACAAAGCATGGTAGTAATTATTGCTGTGTATAAACTTAAGAGAGAAAATTAGGCTAGGGAGTACCCTAGTAGGAAATCTGCAAATTTAAATAGGATGATCAGAGAAGGTTCCATTAGGATTGGGGCATATAACAAACATTTAATGGAGGTGAGGGAGCAACAGATTTATGGAGAAGGCAGAGAATTCCCAGCCCTGGGTAGCTAACATCTTTAAGTACCAACAGTGCAGTGAGAAGAAGGGAAATTACTATACAGATGATCTGAGTGCAGAATGGATCAGGAAAGGTGTTTGAAGCCAGTGTAAAATGCACTTTGGTGGTTTTGGTTTACTCTGCTGGTAATTTTTTAGTGTGTCCAGTTAAAATCTTTGGTGAGATGAGCAATATTATAAGAAGACAAGAGCAGAGAACTAGGGTCAGCTTTCAGGATGCTGTTTAGGGTACATGAAATAGACATAAAGTTTGGTGAAGATATATCTTACTTGTGAATACATTTGGCTCAGGTACCTAAGCACAGCACTCTGAGAGGACAGAGGCATAAGACTTTGGGACAGTTGTATAATACATGAAATTATCCAGTGGTATAACCAAGAGGAAACAAAGTAATGTGTTAAAACATAGTCCCTGGATAAAAAGAAGATTACAGGGCATAATAAAAAGAAAGATACTAAGGATGACTCTAAGGAGTAGACCCTGAGAAACTCAGAGAACAAAGTCACCCTGAGAAATCTAGGAACAGAGTTCCTATAAGAAAAGGGACTGCAAAAGAAAAGTTAAAGAGGTAGGTGAACACGGACTAAGAATATCTGAGCTGAGATATCCTGAGATGTTGGAGCTATGAACTTAGCATCCACTTAAAGAGGTATGAGCTGGGAACACATATTTGGAAGTACAGAGTACAAAATTGTGACCAAAATAAAAATGAATCACATCCTTGAAATGAGTGAAGACCGTGAAGACTGTATCCAAGAGTCTCTAGAACTAGTAGATTGAACGGAACATAAGAAAAAGAGTCAACAGAGCCTATTGAGACATTGACATAGTAGTCAGTAAGGGAGCCAAGGGTCAAGATGACCAGCTGTGATAACATGGAATGAGTTTCACCTACAGCTTCCTTAGTCCTCCTTAGTGGATGGAACGATGAAGGTTCATCATCTTCTACTATTAATTCTTATGATGCAAAGCCTCAACTTTTATGGTGGTTTCTAGTCCATTTAATTTAATTTTCTGCATTTTTATCCATAATGCCATGGTGACTAGAAGCAACTTAATGACTGGTAGTATAAAGAATTCTTTGACAAAAACTTTCAATTCTTTCCAGAAGTTTCTAAAACCAATGAACAAAAGTAGAGACCTTACACATTTAAGTGTATTACACAAAACACTATACACACTTCAGAATGTGGTATTCACTTAATAGAGATTCTTCTTGGTGGACTATTAGATTTCAGGTACTTTGTTAGTGCAGGGAACACATGCTTTCTCTGGACTTATAAGGAGGGTCCCTACTAAAAAGGCTCAGAGGACAGGGACACTACCTAAACCAGTATCCATTGTGGGGAAGGTTGTGTTGTGTTCATAATAGCTCCTGAGACACATGTGTGAGAATGTGGCCTAGTTAGACTATAATTATATTCAGTGAATAGAATCCTCAATAGATGACAAGTCTAGATACAGTCTATTTACAGTTGCTGTAAGTTTAATCTATCATAGTTGAATTTAAATATTTTGTGAGATTTTTCTCCAGAAGCTTGTGATTCAAATATGGGTCTCAGAAAGTATTCTGGTTAGAATTTTATTTATTTATTTATTTATTTATTTATTTATTTATTTATTTATTTATTTATTTTATCTTGATACAAACCATGGTTATGGAAAAGGGAACCTTAATTGAGAAAAGATCTCCATTGGCTTTAACTTTAGGCAAGTCTGTGGAGGCATCGTCTTTTCTTTCCTTAGTTTTACTTTTATGTATATAAGTTTTGTCTGCATGTGCGTGTCTGTGTACCATGTGAGTGCCTAGTGCTCTCAGAGGCCAGTAAAGGGCATCAGATCTCCTGGAACTGGAGTTACAGGTGGTTGTAAGGTCCCATGTGAACTTGCTCTTTCTTTTCTGAGATGAGGTCTCACTGTCTAGACCAGGCTGGTCTGGAACTCAGATATGTAGACAGGGCTATCATAAGACTTATAGAGATTCACTTCTCTCTATTTACCAAGTGCTGAGATTAAAGGCATATGCCTATGTTTTCTTGATTATTGACTAATTTAGGAAGGTCCAGCCAGCTGTGGGTAGTGCAACTCTTGATGTTGATCCTGGATTCTATAGAAGGTTAAGATGAAGGAGTCATGGAGAACAAGGCAGTCAGCAGTACTCCTCAACAGTCTCTGTTTCAGTTCCCTCCTCTAGGTTTCTCTCTTGACTTCCCTCAGTCATGGACCATGATCTTTAAGCCAAATGAACCCTTTCCTCCCTAAGTAATATTTGGTGACAGTGTTTCTCATAAAAATAGAAGGCAAACTAGGTTGGACAAAGGTCTGATACTGACTGAGCCTTTTTAAATGTAAACACTAAGTTCATGTGGAGCAAGTCCAAATATTTTGCATCTCTATCTACTTCTCAGGTGGTGTCTGGTGAGCTGAGAATAGAGTTTCACTTCTCTCCAACCCTGACTCAAAGTATAGGAGTTCTCTGCTGGCAAAAGGTGTGGGTCAGTGGCTCTGCTTTCAGACCTGCATGAACTTGCCTACTGGACTATACAAAAGGAGGGGGTGACATGTGAAAATTTGTGGCAGGAAGAAGAAAGAGGGTACTACAGGAATTGGTACTTTAAGACACACTAATCTACAAGCAACAAGTGTTTCAGTTAATGTCCTGAGCTCTGAACCACTAGATTAATAATTCATGGAACTTTACCCAAGATCTATGTTTCTCATACAGGTATGGAAATGGCAATTGTGAAATCTATAATTTCCCCATCCCATCGATTCTAAAATTCTATCATTTGTCAACCAAGTAAATAAGGAGAATTTTTTAAATGTGAAAAACCAGAAAATTCCTTGAATTCTCAAAGGATCATTAGACATTTGCTTCTCAAGCTGGGAATGGTCAGGGTCAGCAGTGCATGGGAGCTTGACAGAGAGAGTCTAATCCCAGGCTAACTAAAGGAAGAGTGAATTTGAGAAAATTCACTGGGGCTGGTTCATGTCTATAAGTTTCAACCATCTGGAAAAATAAAAAGCCTATAAAGTATCTTAAACTTCAACAATAATGTTTTAAACTTAAAGTCATAAAACTGAACATTGCATATCCTTGTCACCTGCTGATGGTTCTACTATGGACCATTATAGTCTAATGAGTGAAAAAAAAAATCTTTCCAATGAAACCGAAGGATAAGGAAAATCATTCACTATAAAAGTGTCTTCTTAGCTCTTGTTTATATAGAGTATGCTATCACACTACACATAGTTATACCAGCATCCAGCTCTACCATGAGCTTCTTTCCAATGCCACTTGATTAGCAACAGCTTCAAACTTTGATGAAAGTGATGCAGAGTACTGAACATTGATTGAAAAAATTTTGGAATTTTCTAACTGACTTTACTCTAAAGGCATAGCTTCCTTGTGTTTAATATGCTATTTTATTTTATTTTATTTATTTTTTATGCTATTTTATTTTCAGTCTCTGTGCTTTGAATTCTATTATCATTTGGAAACAAAGGTACAGTCATGCTTTTCTCTGGTTAGAATCATTTGTGAGGACTCCTTGCTAGAAAGGGGGAAAGTCTAAACTCTAATAAAGATGTTTCTATAAAATCTACTTCTAGTAATCCAAGCTTCAATGTCTACAGTTCCTCCCCAATGGCCTCCCATATGTTGTTGCTTCTCTGAAATTTAATCCTTAGACCCAAGGCATTTCATAAGTCCTTACCTCTTCTCCCTTGTGCTTTTTACCATAACCTCTCTCTTCTATCAACTACACATGGTATTAGTACCCAGGTTTCCTATTCCACGAGTCAAGCAGAGGCGCCTTTCTGTTCCATCCTGAACAGGTCCCTATAACTGAAGTGTAGTCACAGTTCTACTACCAGCTGCATCTTGTTTTCTGGTGAACTCCTTGAAGAGGATGACAGTGCTCTTTGGAGGTCTGCACAGCAGCATCGAAGAGAGTAACCTTCCAGCTGTACAGTGAGCTCAATCCCGATGTTCTCAAAGGAAGCTTTGCACGAAAGAAAACAATTTTTTTTTCTTTTTAAAATTTAGACGCCTGGCAAGATGGCTAGGTGGGTATAGGCACTTGAAAGCCGAGTGACAGGAGTTTGAGCCCTGGAAGCCAAGGTAGAAGGCACAAAACAACCTCCACAGGTGGTCTTTCGACTGGGACACACATACACTGTGGCTGAGGCACAAATGCAAGCACACACACACACACACACTCATTATAAAAATAAAAATAAATTTAAGAACTATAAATTCAAGTTATTTGTCTGGCACAAACCAGTATAGATATACACACATTTAATGAAGTTTCTCTTTGAAAAGGAAGGAGTTTGCTTCAAGTTTGTCACTTTGAGTGTCTGTTCAGAAGTCTCCTACACTGAGAAGATCCTCCGCTGAGGCAGGTGCTACATGAGGAGCCCTTTCTGGAATTAGTTCAGTACAGAATCTGTTATGCATCCAGCCACCAGTTAATCTTAGAACAGGGCCAGTTATATTCCGAAGACAAAACAGAGTCACCTAACAGGATGCCCAACAGTATTCAGGTGCCCAAGGCTCTTGTATAAAATGAGCGCCCTGAGAGAACGAATGATAAGATACAACTCAGGAGAAGTACCTAAGTACACATTGCTTAGAGTTCTCCCCTCTTTCATGTCTGCTGTGTCTGTGACACAATCCTTGTAGAACATCGTATGATAATCAGAAGAGAGTCACACATTTATCTTTAAGACGGAGCAAATTAATGTAAAGAGACAGTGTACCTTACCTATTGTCTGTCATATGACTGGGGTACCATGAGGTTAATTCTTGTTTCCTCATGGCAGACCTCTGTTCACTTGTTTGTTTATTGAGACCAGGTATTCAGTTGATGCAGCCTAGTTGCCTGATACAAATACTTACTGGTTTCATTTAACTAGGGAAAACTTAAAAATGCAAGTTATAAAGCTTTGTAAAAATATCTCCAAACATTTCAGAACATAAATGCACTCTAAAATTACTCCTGTTTAGAGTCTTGAGTTGGCTACAAGCCAATCTTGAAATGTTATTCTTATGATGAGTGTCTGGGACAACCAGGCAATGAAGGAGAGCAACTGTACAATCTACTTATAGCACTTTGTGGCACTTAGAGATAAGAGTCACTACAACTCCCAAAGTATCTCAAACTTTGACTTCTGTGCCTGTGGTGTGGAGGAACCCTGCATAAGGCATTCCTAAGAGATTAACTTGATTTTCTAAGTGAGAAATGGAACTTCAGGAGCCATAAAGTTATAGATGTTTGTTGATGTTTGTTCTTAATCTAAATCAATAATTTAATCCTCATGTGGGTTAAAGGATAAATGTTTTATCTTATTTTTAATATAAAAATACATCTTTTAGGATAAACACAACCTTTACATGAATATTTTTAATCTCTTGAAATACTTACTATAGAGTATGGTATTTTTTAGCATCTTTAAAAGATGTGAATTCTATTGGTACACTAACACTGTGCTTCTGGTTTGCTCAAGGACAAAAATGGGAATGCAATGCAGGATGAGGCTAAGCAATTGCAGCATACCTTGTGAGGATTTTTAAGGGTACCAGTTTTCCAAGGTCTAGGTTCACATCATTAAAGGAAAAGTAGACCATGGACACTAATCACAGAAAATAGGCAGAGAAGAATAAAGTAGATATTAGCTGTAGATGATATTGAAGACTAGATTGTTGCAGTAAAAATATCACACAAGAAAAATAAATTGAGATTAAAAACAGTAAGTGTTGTAAAGGTGCATTGAAGCGTAGGAATTTGGTTAAGATCTGAATCTTGGCTTTGTTACCCAAAGCTTCAGAGAAAGTAGCTTATTTCTCCAAGTTCATCTTCTCCATCTGAAAATGGGTGTCATTTACACTCTCTAGTGGGGTTTCATAAAAATTAAAGAGGTCATACATATAATGCATTTTTTGTTGCTTCCTACAGTTAACTAATGCTCACACATTAACTACACTTTCTACACTTAACTAATGCTTTACCCATTGTTAAATATAAAAAATAATATCTAGCATTACCTATTGAATAGTTCACTATATATTTCAGTTAGAATTGCAAATATTTTGACAGTAGAGCTAGAATAAAATATTATCTAAATATATGAGTAGAAATTAATATTGTGAGTCTAACTGGACCATATATGTATGTTCTTTTCTTTTGAGTTTTTTTTTTTAAACATAATTTACTGATGAGTGGGCAGAATTGCTTTTTATAAAGTCTTTCTAATTCATTAAAATCATAATAAGGTAAGTTAATTTAGAAAGCTTTTTCTTATAGCACTTATAAGACTAAATGTAATTCAGAAAGTTGAGAATCAAGTTTTACTTAAAGATTAATAATTTTAAAGTTTATTATTCAATTAAATTCTATATGTGTTTATTGAAAGCCTACAAAATGCCCGTGATTTAATTTTATTCATCAGACATTATTAAATCCCTGCTATTTTAAATTAAATCCACGCAAAATACTATAGAATAATCACATTCATTAGAAATAGCACGAATCTAATATGTATAAATGCTAAGCACCATCTGACTCACTTGTCTGTTTTATAGAACAGAAATAATAAGTCAGAACTTAGCAACTTCAGACAATAAAAACAACCACCTCTTTACTACCCTCTACTTGGTACATAGCTTGGCAACAAATGATTTGCTGAAAATCAACCAAAAGAAAAAGTCTTGTTAATCACACCCAAAGAAAAAGAGGCCAAACTACAGCTGTCTCGGCCAACTGCGCATGCCCAGACCACCTGAGCGCCGGAAGCGACTCACACAGTCAGTCTGTGACCCTGAGACTCTCATCCGAATAGAGAATCATTTGTTAAGATTTCCAAAAAGAGGGACTGGAAGTCAAGCTTTGTTACATGCATATACGCATATCTCTTAGAGAAACAAAGAGAAATGTAAAATGGATTATTCATAGCATTAAGAAAAATAAAAGTAAAAACAACCTTAGATATTTGTTTTTCTTTGCTGTTTTGATAGCCAGTGATTTGGGTCCTTTCTAGAATAAAGATCTTTGGAAAGAAATCATCAAAGTGCAGTAGCACTCCAGTGAAATTTAGGAGTTTGCAAAGCTATGACCTGGCCTATCCTGGGTTACAGACAGAATTGAGATAGAAAAACCTTACGCCTGATAAAGTGGAGACCACCACCGGCTGTTTGGAAATAAGTGAATTCCAAATGTCCAGCTCCCCCAAGGAAACGACGTGGCAACTCCACCCCTCAAGTACAGAATCACCCGTGGACCTTATGAGTTCCCTGCTGTGACCACCAGAGTGATAATTGAAGTTGGGGGCCTTCACATCTCTGAAAGGGTGAGAGGGGCTTTTTGTCCCTACAAAGCACAAGTAAGGCTGCCCAGTGACCGAAAAGAAAGCTGGCTCTGTAGTTCACACGAAAGTCCTGATTTTATAGGCAAGGCAGGCAAAAACCACAGTACCGTGTGATATGAAAATACTGCCTACCTGGGTTTGGACTGGACGTGCAAACCGTTCCTTATTGTCTAAAATATAATAGAAACACAGTACTCTGAATAATAAAAGAAGGGGAATTACACATTGGTTAGAGAATAGTGAAGGTTTCCAGCAGTTTCATAGGCCAACCAAATGTCTTTTTCTGCCACGTAAATGCAGTAAAAGGATATCTGCATTAAATTACAGGATTTATAGTCAGCAGGAAAACGAAAGCACCGAAAGATCACTTTTGCATTAAAATTTGGTTTTCTCAACTAGCAGATATTTTTAAAATATAGGTGCCGTGTACTAATGAAGTACATCAAAGCACATTATGTTCTGCATTTTGTGAGAACTAGGCAATTTATAAATGCTATTCACATTTAATTAGTAGTCATTTCTTTTCCATAAGCATATTTACTCGGCTCTCCTGTTCCTACGGCAACCCAATGAGTGCTACAGCTACAAGAACAGCCTAGACTAACCTCAGAAAAGGACGGAGATTAATGAGCAGGCTCAATATTAAGAGTAGAAAGCAAAACCCAAGCAGAGACCGCGAGAGGAGCATTACAAAGAAAGCGCAGAGAAGACTCCTCTTTCAAGGAGCCTATTTATAGCAGCCCAGATCTTATTTATTCAAGAGTGCCCGCAGTATACAGCAAATACAAGAGATGACTCATTTAGTGCTAAGTTCTGCTTAATTGGCTAACCACTCAGGTATTGTGGAGCACAAATACATACACATATACACACATGTACGTAATTATCTGCTTAAGGCACTTCTCAAGGGACCGTGAAACAGTGCTGCTTCAAGCCTTGTGCTTATGGATGGTCCCTTTAAGGATAGCACTTGTGTGAAAATGGGCAGTATTTAAATTTGTTTTCTTATAAAAATGTTTGGTGAAAAAAAAAGATTCATAAATCTGAAATGGCCACAGTATTTTAAGGGTAGTTCTCTACTTAATGCTTTATTTTAGTACTCCACAGTTATTAAAAGATTGACTTGAGAATAAATAAATTGTTAACAGAACCAAAAACAAACATAAATAGGGAACAGAAATTTTGCATATATGCTACTTAAATTTTCCTTACAAATGACATTTCTTAATTTAAAGGTTTAGCTAGGGGAGGGAACTATAAGGAATGAAGGTTTTAATATGTTCCCTTGATTTTTTTTCTTTTTTGACAAAGTTATATCATTTTACAATTCCTATTAGATACAAGTTAGGAGAAATTTAGAATCATTTCAACTTTGATAAAAGTAAGGCAAATTAAACAACAACTCCCAGAGTCAAGCTAAAAAGAAAAAAAAATCTCAATGTGGTCCAAAATGATATGTGGGAGAGACAATGAGCATCACAAAGGGCAAATGAGAAATTACAGAAGCCTTGTTACCAAGTCTCCTTTAGTAAAAGTGTCAGGCTCTTGAGAGCCGGGCAGCGTCTTCCTGCTATAACAACACAGAGGCAACAACATTGCTATCAAGGCTCTCAATTATTCTGCTTAGCAGGAAAAAAGTAAAAATGTTTCCTTCTGACCTTTCTATGTTGCTTCATTAACTCTAACATACAAGCAACAAGTAAAAAAATGAGAAGCAGCCACATCCCCCCTTTGATAACAGCTGACTGGAAGGAGAGACTGCTGAGCATCAGTCTAGGAGACCGGGCTCCCTAGTCCAACACCACTGCCAATTCAAGGGGGGAACAAAAATGCCTGCCCAGTCCATACCACTTATTTTAGTTCATTTCCTTTTGATTGGCTTTGGACCTAAAAGGATAGTTGTGTATGTGAGGTGGTTTGCACATTTTTCTGCTGTTAGTAGTTAATACGAAAATTATTTCATTTAGCACTATAAATGGAAACAGGAAATTATTTTGTAAAGGCTCATCTATGCAATTATTAATGACCCAGAATTCTGTTGTCTCAGATCTACATGTATAATATCATATTAAATACTGGTTAAATAAGGCATAATAGCTTCTACCTGCGATTTCCCTTTGTGAAAAGGAGCCCTTTCCAGCAACTATTGTCTATGCCTTGAATTAATTATGTTGAACAATTAAATCTCCAGGCATTTCTTGCCCAGATAACCTGTGAATTTGAGTCCAGCGTTTCTATAGGTACCTTTGTGCCTGCATCAGAGAGTATTTTAATAGCAAGGAACACAGCAACTTAAATGCCATTCCCAGGGATTCATGAAAAAGCAATATATGAGAGTAAATAGGGCAAATACCAACAACAAAAGCCCCCACTTGGAATCAAACACTCAATGCAAATAGAAGACAGGCACCTAAGCAGAGAGGCGAGGGGTAAACACTGAGCTCTTGAGTCTTTCTTGAAAATGTTCTCCCAGCCTGTCTTCAACAAGAGTATTCTTCTGTCTTTAAAAAATGTCTATCCTGATCGGTCATCGGTGACTTCTCTTCGCCCCGCTATCCGGGTGGGTTGAAAACGCAGTCCCAGGGGCAGGAGCTGAACCCTCGCTGCAGATAATCAGCCCGGAAGAACAACTAACTTCTTAAATAATCACAATTACATTCCACACATCCCTCTGTCCCCATTCCTGGTTTTACAAACGTGGGGTTATTTATCACAGAGGAAAAACTGGAGGCTGCATCTTTAGGAGGCAGTCAGGCACTCCTAACCTAATTAGCGTTAGTCACCTCTGAAAGTAAATCCTCGGATCCGTGGCTCCAGCTTTTCTCCCGCCCTCTTCACCCCAGCTACAGGAGCATCTGAACTGAATGGAGCTACCTGCCAGACTGAACCCTGCTGCCTTGACCCCCAGCAAAGCGTACTAAAGAGAGATTTGCCAGGACCTTCCAGGCAATCAGGTGAAACAACAGCACAGGGGGCTGATGGAAGCGATTTGCTTTGTCTGTGTTCAAACTTCATGCCTGCCACGACAAAATACAGCCCAGAATCTGCTCCAGTTTGGACGCTTCCATGCTCAAATGTAAAGCTCAGAAAAGAATGGAGATTCGCAGATCTGATAATGAGCCAGTTAATGACATAAATGATACCTCAAGAACCTCACTAAACCATCCAGGTCCTACAATTTAATCTGTAATAAATACTCCTGCATCATTGCGAGATGGCTGCTCATAATGGCAAATGAAATATGCTGGTATGATAGGTACAATAAATCTGGATTTTCCTATGGTTCCCTCAGGCTAGAACAATATGTAACCACAGTGCGCACTGTCAGGATGAGCAGATCTCAAAGCCATCATAAAATCTAAATGGGGACTAATTAGGAGGCCCTTCCCTTCCAGAGTTACTATTTCTATTGACATTTTCCATGCATGAGCCCCTCCATAACACCATAAGTCACCAAGATAAGAACTCCCTAGATTATAGGGAAAAAGCTTTAATGGAGAAGTTGAACTCAAAGGCGATGCATAAATTTTCCTTTTGATGTGATGGGAAGTCTGTGTTCAGTACTTTCTTTACAAACTTTCAGGCTATGAACAGGTACTTTTTAATCCCTGTGCATGATTTTTTCTGTCTGGCTGGTACCTGGTTCTACTCTGATCCAAGAACAGGAGTCTCTGGGAGGATATTAAAGTGGAGTGGGCAGCTGTAAAACTGATGGCTATGGGTCACGAGTACTTCCGGGAGCACACTTGGCAAGTTGGCTTTCAGGTCTTGACTTTTGTCTTGAAGATTCCTGTTCTCCTAAAGGTCACTGAAAACTCTAATTTCCCAAGGCTCTTCTGATGTGGGAAGGGACAGATTTCCCTAAACTGACCTTTCCTGTGCAGGGAGTAAGTTAAGCCTTTTGATAACCAAGATTGCTATAGTTCCTGGGAAAATGTGTGTGTGTGTGTGTGTGTGTGTATGTGTTTGTGTGTTTATATGTGTGTTATGTGTGTGTATTTGTTCGTGTATGTGTGTGTTATTGTGTGTGTGTGTTTGTGTTTGTGTGTATGTGTGTGTGTGTGTGTGTGTGTGTGTGTGTGTGCACTGTGTGTTTGGCTGGGGTGTGGATGAGATCTACCAGCATCCTGCCAGTACCCTAATGTGTAAAGGTGTTGAAAAGACACGAGGCCATGATGCTCTGACAGAACTACTGAACTTTTTTGAGAAACAAAATTATTTGAAATTGTAGGAATAAAATGAACAACTAATCCTATAGGGATATTGTGAAGTTAAAATTTCCTTGGAAATTAAATATAAAACAAAAAAAGGTCATAAATAGCCTTACTTGTGAAGTTTATTAATTTCAGAGCATTAAACTTAGGATAGTTATGTGGAAAGAAGATGGGAAAGCCAGTATTCTGCTTTCTCAATCTTTGCTTTAATAAGAAGAGCCCAGCAAAGCTGTCAGAGTTGGACGCTATTAAGAAATGTAAGAAGCAATGGGGCATGGGGAACTGGGGGTAGCCACCAGAAAGTCCCAGATGCCAGAAAAGAGAGTCCCAGGACCCAACAAGGAGGAAATTAGCTGAAATATTCCACAAAGGCAAGGGAGAACCTGTAGAGACCATATCCAGAGGTTAGGCAAGGCCCCACGGTTGGGGGATGGGGCTACCCACTCATTTCCAAATTTTTAACCCAGAATTGTTCCTGTCTCAAGGAAATATGGGGACAAAGTGTAGAGCAGAAACTCAAGGAAGGGCCATCCAGAGACTGCATCCATCCCAAATACAGACACCAAACCCAGACATTATTGCTGATGCCAAGAAGTGCTTGCTGACAGGAGCCTAATATAGCTGTCTCCTGAGAGGCTCTGCCAGATCCTGACAAATACAACCATTGGACTGAGCATGGGCACATCAATGGAGGAATTAGAGAGACTGAAGGAACTAAAGGGGTTTGTAACCCCATAGAAAGAACAACAACATCAACCAACCAGACTACCTTCCCAACCTCTAGAGCTCCCAAGGGACTAAATCATCAACCAAAGAGTTCACATGGAGGAAGCTGTGGCTATAGCTGCATATGTAGCAGAGAATGGCCTTATCTAGCATCAGTGGGAGGAGAGGCCCTTGGTCCTGTTGAGGGAGGCTCGATGTCTCAGTGTAGGGGAATGCCAGGGTGGTGAGAAGGGAATAAGTGCATGGATGGAGGAGCACCCTCATAGAATCAGGGAGAGGAAGGATAGGATGGGGGTTTTCAGAGGGGAAATCAGGAAAGGAGATAACATTTGAAATGTAAATAAATAAAATATCCAATAAAAAAAAGAGAAAGAAATGTTGGCCCACACTACAGAGGCATATCCTTATCCTGATTTATCCTTATCAAGTCCTTGCTAGTGTGATCTGATTTTATCTTTGTTAAAGTTCTTTTCATTTATGATGAAAAAACTCAGAAAGAAGTGCAAAGCACCAATGGTGCTGATGGCGGCTCCATAGCAAAGAGGCACTACTCAGGGCCTCCACAATTTTGTAACAACTAAAGTTTGGTATTCTTACACTCTTTAAATAGATTGTAATCCAGGCAGAGCACTAGAAGTACCGTGACTCCCTACATTTATGACTAAAGTGGACAGCATGCAAAGCTCCATTGGGCAATGTAGCAATGACTAAGTAATCAATCAATTCAGCTGCTAGTAAAGGAAATGAATCCCAATATCAGATCAGGCTCTATGCAGGAGATGAACAACTTTGGTAGGCATTTGGTTACTTGGCTAGCTGCAAATGTATGGATGTATCCGAGTCTCAGGTTAAGCTGACAGTACTTTAAAAGAAGATCACTGCCCCCCGCCCCCACTCGCTATTTGTTTTTACATTTATGTATAAACTGTTTTGCATTTTCCTCTTCCAACAGGGCTGAGTGTGAGTCTTATTATTTTTATCTTCACTGTTGCCCATGAGACTTGTTTAAACTTCGCTGTGCTCTTTTAGTTGTAATCAAATCTCGGCTTTTATTATTTAATACTGAAGAACAAGAGTGTCCTTGGATCATTTCCACAGAAAATGATATGGTTACCTTTGTATTTGTTTATTGCTAAAATGATGATGATACAGGAATATTGGGATGTCTTTGAAAATGATGGAGTCTTTCTTGGCTTTTGGTGAAGTTGGCCTGGAGGACTAAAGTCATAGAAAATTTAGGAGCTACCAAAGTCACCCCAAACCAATAGCTTTGCTCTTTTGTCTCTTGAATTCACAGAATAAAATTTGTGGTCCAAAGAAGGTGAATCTTAGAGAGAAATTTACTGTATATTCTCATGTGGAAACTTAAAAAGGAGAGAGTAAGGAAGGGAAGGAAGGGAGGGAAGGAGGGGGAGAGAGAGAAAAGAAGGAGAAGGAGAGAGAGAGAGAGAGAGAGAGAGAGAGAGAGAGAGAGAGAGAGAGAGAGAGAGAGAGAGAGAGAGAGAGAAAGAGAACAGAGTTGCTATTTATTGGGGAGGGGGTGAAGAACCACAGGAAATAGGACTTCATTGAGCTGATAGTCTGGTGGTCCAGAAGTTAGGATGAGGCAGAGGAAGGGGAAGAGATGGTCAGTCCAGTTGGGCCAACCATGAAGGGTTTAGGTGTCCCCTCTCTGTTTCACATGATTTCATGTACTCAGCATGCAAAGGAGTATACATAGGAGATAATAAAGAGACAGGAATCAAAACTCTCTTCTATCACTGCTGTCCTCCAATGAGGACATTCTCAGAAATGCTACTCTGGAGTCCCAGTCTTGCCTGACCAGTTTCTGTCTCCTGTTCTTATCTCTGAGGCTGGTGAGATAGCCTCATTGGTAGGGGAGCTAGTATACAAACCTCCATTTGATTCCAGAACCCACAGAAGAAAGAGAACCATGGTCATTGTGGCATGTTTCCATCCACACACATATCATAAACAAATAAACATATAGTAACAAATAAATACATAAATAATATTTTTGGTTGTGAGCCTAGCCTTTAACGGCTGAGCCATCTCTCCAGCCCAGTACATAAATAATAAATGAATGTTGAAGGGAGCTTCAGGCTGGAGAGATGTATTAATGGGTAGAAAATGAATGATTTTGGATCTCCAACACCCATTGTAGGGCATCTATAATACTAGTGATTTCTCTAATCTGCATAATACAACGTTCACACGGTTTCCTGATATTGCCATACCACAAGCCAACTGTTTAACCATGTCCCCTTAGAGAGACACAATAAAACTATACTGAAGCCATAGGAGGCATGGTAGGAAAGGACTATTGTAGTTCTGGCAAGAAGTGATGGATCAGTGTGCATAGTTTGAAAATGTAGTCAGACTCAGAATACATTTTGAAATCATGAAAAGCAAAGATGGTGAGAGAATTAGTATCCTTAAAATTTTCATTTAATAATAAACACTAGTACAGTTGGGTAGAGTAGCCCTGGCCACAAATCCATGCACTTGGGAGTCAGAGGCAGGAGGATCAAGAGTTAGCAGAGAGCCTGGGTAATAGAACAGTTCAAAGCCAACCTTGCTTGTAATAAAATCATCTAGGAACACCAAACGAAATGAAATGAAATGAAACCAAACCAAAAACCAAAAACCAAAAACCAAAAAACCCCAGAAACAAAAGCAAGCAAGAAAACTTAATTAACAAACACTGATAGTATTTTCATATGGACGTGGGAGACAGAAATATCTTTGTGGCATATTGTCCCTAAATGGCTGCAAACTGAATTGTTAATAAGTTCTTTAGGTACAGAAGAAATTTAAAAGTGAATACTAAGTACATAGTACATATGATGGCAAATGAGACAGGAAAGATCAATTATCTCAAAGGGTCACAAACTAATGTAAGGTATCCTTCAGATTTGCAAATAAAACATTTCAAATCTAAGAGGTAGAAAGTGAAAACCCATGTACCACACTGATCCAGAGGAGCCATTTTAAACAATCAAATAAAAAGTACAAAAAGATATAAAGATGAAAATTCAGTGAAAGTTGATTTATAAATTCAAGCTGAAAATTTATTTAGCCAAATGAGACTAGAGGAATGATGAAATTGATTTTCAAAAGTTCAGATTATTTAGCTTAAATTTGATGTAATTGCTTCACAACTTCTTTGAATGATCATATTTATTCTCATAATTTTAGCCATCATTCATAATATGCAGATTAATATTTTTCAGTTCCCAAGAATCCATTGTACTTTTGGCTCATGTATGTAAATGTCATCTGAACATGTCCAGCATTAAAAATACATAGGTACTTTCAAGCTATATATTTCTACTTAGTTGCATTTTGACAATATCTCACTTGTTTGATTTAACCAGTAAAGACTCAGGAGCCAGATGCTGGGACAAAAACCTCTTAGCTCAGAGAGCCATAGAAAGCACCCAGACAACCTTCCTCCTCAGCTGGCATTCCAGGAGGAATGCCCCTTTCTTCAACCCAGACCTCCTTCAAACTCAATGTCTCTCCCTCCTACTTCCTGTGCATCTCTCTGTCTTTCCTCTTGACTGTCTCTTACTCTCTATGGCTTTTTCTTAATCTTCACTTACAGCTAGTTCACTTACTGTCAATCGCTTGCTTGCTCTGCCTCTTGACATAGAAGTGGCTGTATTTAATCCAGTTTGCAATATTCCAGAAGAAAACTCTTGGATTAAAGGTATGTGCTAAGGCTGACCCACACCACAAGTAACAACAGTTTTTCCCAGTAAATTACACGGTCTTGGGGTTTTCAGTGTGGTCAATATTCTGCAATACCATGTCTACTACACATTTTTCAAACAATTTAGCTCATTTTTCATTCAAGTAAAATTCAGTTGAATTTCATTCAATTTTTTTCTCATTAGTTAACTAGCTCATCAGTCACAGAATCAGAAACTAGTCTTTCCTTCTTTCTTTCTGTTCAGACACAAGTAATAAAAAATTAGCACCTTTGGCAGAAAAGACACAAAAATAACCACGAACATACAGTCTTCAAACAGTTTTCTACAGTAGCCATCCTTATAAAGATTTAGCATCCCACCCATCTCTTGCAAGTCTACAATTGTAAATACATATTCAGAAAGACTATGCCATGGCTCTTAATAGCATGTGACATAGTATCTCCCAAGGTTTTGCTCAGAAGTGATACACATCTCTCCTCATATCTATCAACTACAATGAATCTTCCAGTACCACCCTACACTTGAGAACCACGGTTTTAGGAGTCTCAAAGGCCAGGAGAGCATGTTTGCCCTTTCACATACATACATCTTAAATGCACTTTTATAGGTTTTTTGTTTGCTTCCTTTACAATCTCCAACACCACAGCATTTCCCTTTATCCACAGGATATTACCATTTAGCCAGTTTTCTGCATCTTGCTTGTGTGGCTCCTCATGCATTGCTTCAACTAGATGAGAATTTGCCTGCTATGTTCTTCCCCTCATGTACTTCACAAATATTAAGGAATCCTGAAGATAGATTTCAGGCATCATCTTGTCCAAATGTGTTGTCAAGCTATGAGTCTTCTTTCCAGCTCCCAGAGCTCTTGGAACACACTGTTTTTTGAAGGACTTTTGATATATCAGCACATCAAAACAGTTCTTCATGCATCTATGACCATCTAGCATCTGGATTACAGGTTCACCAAGGGCAGAAACTTCTGCTTATCTCGTATCCCAGCTTCAAGTATAGTGCTCAGAAAATGGAGTACTTTCACAAATATGGTTGACATAAGCTATACTTTATATCTTACTCTATTTGAAATCTGAATATCGTATCTAATGTTTGGAATGCTAAAACTAATAAGGCATAATAGATTTTGCATTGTATACATTACATATAAGGAGCTTTCCTAATATTGAATGTAAAAATCAGTGAGTATTTTAACTAAATTCTTTTTTAAAAAAGTATCTTTAATCTTTTTTTTATAGTCCAGTTGATTTCCCCCTCTCATTCTACTATCTGGCAGTTCCTCATCCCATTCCTCCTCCCCTGTCTCCCAGACGATGTCCCCACCCCCCCAACCCCCTACACCCTGCCAGACCTCCCCATTCCCTGCAATCTCAGGTCTCTCAAGGGTTAGTTACTTCTTCTCTCATTGAGGCCAGACCATACAGTCCTCTGCTGAATATGTGTCAGGGGTCTCAGACCAGCTCATGTATGTTACCTGGTTGATGGCTCAGTCTGAGATATCTCAGGGGTTCAGATTTGTTGAGAATGCTGGTATTCCTATGGGGTCACCCTCCTCCACAATTTCTTCCAGCCTTTCCCTAGTTCAACCACTGGGGTCCCCGACTTCAGACCATTGGTTGGGTGTAAGTATCTGCTTCTGTCTCAGTCAGCTGTTTGTTGGTTCTTTCATAGTGGAGCCAAGCTAGGCTTCTGTCTATAAGTACATCGCAACATAGGTAATAGTGTCAGGCTTTGGAGCCTCCCCTTGACGTGGGTCCCAATTTGGGGTGGTCACTGAACCTCCTTTCCCTCAGTCTCTTCTCCAGTTTTGTCCCTGCAGTTCTTTTAGACAGAAACAATGTTGAGTTAGAGTTTTTGATTGTGGGACAGCAACCACATTCATCCACTTGGTGCCCTGTCTTTCTACTAGAGGTAGAAACTTTACAAGTTCCTTCTTCCCACTGTAGGGCATTTCATCTAATGTCCCTCCCTTTGGTCTTGAGATTCTTTCATCTCCCAGGTCTCTGGTACATTCTACAGGATCCTCCCACCTCCTACCTCCCAAGGTTGTATATTTCCATTCATTCTGCTGGCCCTCAGCGCTTCACTCCTGTTCTCCCACCCCTGCCAATACCTGATCATGTATGTTTCCCTTTTCCTCTGTTCCTTACTCTCTCCCACCCAGGTCCTTCTCTCCCTTTGCCCTCTGTTTTCTTCTCCCTCTCAAGTGGAATTTAAGCATCCTCACTTGGGCCCTTTGGCTTGCTAATCTTCTTGAGCTTTGCGGATTGTATCCTGGGTATTCTGTACCTTTTGACTGATATCCACTTATTAGTGAGTTCTTTTATTGCTGAGAATGGTTTTCACTATCCTAAGTTTTTTGTTATTCCATATGAATTTGCAAGTTGCTCTTTCTAACTCAATGAAGAATTGAGTTGAAATATTGATGGTAGATTGCACTGAATCTGCAGACTGCTTTTGGCAAGATGGCCATTTTTACTGTGTTAATCCTGCTAATCCATGAGCATGGGACATCTTTCTATCTTCTGAGATCTTCTTCGATTTCCTTCTTCAGAGACTTGAAGTTTTTGTCATACAGATCTTTCACTTGTTTGGTTAGAGTCATACCAAGGTATTAAATATTATTTGTGACTATTGTGAAGGGTGTCATTTTCCTAATTTCTTTCCCAGACTGTTTATTTTTTGAATAAAAAAAGGCTACTCATTTGTTTGAGTTGATTTTATATCCAGTTACTTTGCTGAAGTTGTTTATCAGGTTTAGGAGTTCTCTGGTGGAATTTTTGGGCTCACTTAACTATATGATCATGTCATCTGCAATAGTGATATTTTGACTACATCCTTTCCAATTTGTATCCCTTTGATCTCCTTTTGTTGTCTTTCTGCCTAGCTAGAACTTCAAGTACTATGTTGAATAGATAGGGAGAGAGTGGGCATCTAGTCCCTGATGTTAGTGGGAATGCTTCAATTTTCTCTTCATTCAGTTTGATGTTGGCTACTGGTTTGCTGTATATTGCTTTTACTATGTTTAGGTATGGGCCTTGAATTCTTGATCTTTCCAAGACTTTTAACATGAAAAGATGCTGATTTTTGCCAAAAGCTTTTTCAGCATCTAATGAAATGATCATGTGGTTTTTTTTTTTCCTTTGAGTTTGTATACATTGTGGATTACATTGATGGATTTCCATATATTGAACCATCTCTGCATCCCTGGGATGGTTGATTATGGTTAATGATCATTTTTATTTGTTGATTGTGGTGAATGATCATTTTTATCTGTTCTTGGATTCAGTTGTCAAGAATTTTAGTGAGTATTTTTGCATCAATGTTCATAAGGGAGATTGGTCTGAAGTTCTCTTTCTTTGGTCTCTTTGTGGTTTAGGTATAAGTGTAATTTTGTCCTCATAGAATGAATTGGGTCGTGTACCTTCTGTTTCTATTTTGTGGAATAGTTTGAGGAGTATTGGTATTAGGTCTTCTTTAAAGGTCTGATAGAACTCTACACTAAACCCATCTGGTCCTGGGCTTTTTTTGGTTGAGAGACTATTAATGACTGCTTCTATTTCATTAGCAGATATGGAACTGTTTAGATGGTTTATCTGATCCTGATTTAATTTTGGTACCTTGCATGTGTCTAGAAAATTGTCGATTTCATCCAGATTTTCCAGTTCACTTGAGTATATAAACTTTTGTAGTATGATCTGATGATTTTTTAGATTTCCACGGTTTGTTATGTCTTGCTTTTCACTTCTGATTTTATTAATTTGGATACTGTCTCTGTGCCCTTTGGTTAGTCTGGCTAAGGGTTTATCTATCTTGTTGATTTTCTCAAAGAACCAACTCCTGGTTTGGTTGATTCTTTGTATAGTTCTTTTCATTTCTGTTTGGTTGATTTCAGCCCTGAGTTTGATTATTTCCTGCCATCTACTCCTCTTGGGTGTATTTGCTTCTGTTTATTCTAGAGTTTCCAGGTGTGCTGTCAAGTTGCTAGTGTAAACTCTCTCCAGTTTCTTTTTGAAGGCACTTAGAGGTATGAGTTTTCCACTGCTTTCATTGTGTCCTTTACGTTTGGGTATGATGTACCTTCATTTTCACTAAATTCTAAAAAGTCTGTAATTTCTTTTTAAAATTTCTTCCTTGACCAAATTATCATTGAGTAGAGCACTGTTCAGTTTCCATGTGTATGTATGTTTTCTGTTGTTTTTGTTGGAATTTAAGGCCAGCCTTAGTCTGTGGTGTTCTAACAGGGTGCATGGGATTATTTCAATCTTCTTGTATCTACTGAGGTCTGTTTTGTATCTGTTGTGGCCAGTTATATGGTCAGTTTTGGAGAAGGTACCATGAAGTGCTGAGAAGAAAGTATATTCTTTTGCATTAGGATGAAATATTCTATAAACATCTGTTAGATCCACTTGGTTAAAAACTTCTGTTAGTTTCACTGTGTCTCTGTTTAGTTTCTGTTTTCTTGATTGGACAGATCATGGTGAAAGTGGGGTGTTAAAATCTCCCACCATTATTATATGAGGTGCAATGTGTGCTTTGAGCTTTAGTAAAGTTTCCTTTATGAATATGGGTGTCTTTGCATTTGGAGCATAGATGTTCAGAATTGAGAGTTCATCTTGGTAGATTTTTTTTCTTTGACAAGTATGAAGTGTCCTTCCTTATCCTCTGATAACTTTTGGTTGAAAGTCAATTTTACTTGATGTTAGAATGGCCACTCCAGCTTGTTTCTTCAGACCATTTGCTTGGAAAATTGTATTCTAACCTTTTACTTTGAGGTAGTGTCTGTCTTTGTCACAGAGGTAGGTTTCCTGTATGTAGCAAAATACTCTATCCTGTTTACATATCCAGTCTTTTAGTTAGTCTATATCTATTTATTGGGGAATTGAGTCCATTCATGTTAAGAGATATTAAGGAAAAGTGATTGTTACTCCCTCTTATTTTTGGTGTTAAGATGTTTGTGTGCTTATCTTCTTTTGGGTTTATTGAAAGATTACTTTCTTGCTTTTTCTAGGGTGTAGTTTCCCTCCTTGTGTTGTTGTTTTCAATTTATTATCCACTGTAGGGCTGGATTTGTTGAGAAATATTGTATAAATTTGTTTTTGTCATGGAATACCTTGGTTTCTCCATCTATGGTAATTGAGAGTTTTGCTGGGTATAGTAGCCTGTGCTGGCATTTATGTTCTCTTAGGGTCTGTATGACATCTTCTAGCTTTCATAGTCTCTTGTGAGAAGTCTGATGTAATTCTAATAGGTCTGCCTTTGTATGTTACCTGACCTTTCTCCCTTACTGCTTTTAATACTCTTTCTTTATTTAATGCATTTGGTGTTTTGATTATTATGTGATGGGAGGAATTTCTTTTCTGGTCCTGTCTAATTGGAGTTCTATAGGCTTCTTGTATGTTCATGGGCATCTCTTTCTTTAGGTTAGGGAAGTTTTCTTCTATAATTTTGTTGAAGAGATTTACTGGCCCTTTAAGTTCGGAGTTTTCACTGTCTTCTATACCTATTATCCTTAGGTTTGGTCTTTTCATTGTGGCCTAGATTTTCTGGATGTTTTGGGTTAGTAGCTTTTTGAATTTCCCATTTTCTTTGATTGTTGTGTCAGTGTTTTCTATGTTATCTTCTGCCTCTGAGATTCTCTCTTCTATCTCGTTTTCTGTTGGTGATGCTTGCATCTATGACTCCTGATCTCTTTCTGAGGTTTTCTAACTCCAGGGTTGCTTCCCTTTGTGATTTTTTTTTATAATTTTTCTTTTCTTTTCTTTTCTTTTTTTAAAAAGATTTATTGTTATATGTAAGTATATGTAAGTACACTGTAGCTGCCCTCAGACGCACCAGAGGGCATCAGACCTCATTACAGATGGGTGTGAGCCACCATGTGGTTGCTGGGATTTGAACTCAGGACCTTTGGAAGAGCAGTCAGTGCTCTTAAACACTGAGCCATTTCACCAGCCCTCTTTGTGATTTCTTTATTGTTTCTATTTCCATTTTTAAATCCTGTATGGTTTTATTCATTTCCTTCTCCTGTTTGATTCTGTTTTCCTATATTTTTTAAGGGACTTTTGTGTTTCCTCTTTAAGAGCTTCCAGCTGTTTTTTTATGTTCTTCTGTATTTCTTTAAGGGAGTTATTTATGTCCTTCTTAAAGTCCTCTATCATTGTCATGAGAAGTGTTTAGATCTGAATCTTGGTTTTCTGGTGTGATGGTGTGTCCAGGAGTTGCTATGGTGGGAGTCAGATGATGCCAAGTAACTTTGGGTTCTGTTGCTTATATTCTTATGCTTGGCTCATAATCTGATTATCTCTAGTGCTTTCTGCCCTCAGTACATCTGACTAGAGCCTGACCTTCTTGTAATCCTGGTTGAGTCAGAACTCCTCAGAGTCTAGCTGTCTTTGTGATCTTGTGATTCATGGATCTTCTGATCCTGAGATTCTGGGTGTGTCAGACTTCCTTGGAGTCAAGCTGCCTCTGAGCCCCTGAGATCCTGGCTCCTGGGCTCCTTTGATCCTGTAATCCTGGGTGTGCTAGAGCACCTGGGAGTGGAGCCTCCTCTGGGGGCTGTGGGACTGGCTGTTGAGTTTTTGCCCAAGGTAAACCAGTGCAGACCGGAAGGAACCTGAGCCACTGGTCAGGCAGGGTTCCTGCTTCCCTGGATCCTACTGGCTCCAATTACTCTTGGTGTTGGTTAGAGTCATTTCTTTATGTTCATAAAACATTAGTTTATATCATTTGGCTACTTGTTTAAAGTCATTTGCTAAGCAATCACAGGTATAGTGATTATAATATATAATTATATTTAATAATATATATAATTGTATAACAATTTATATAACTAATGTAAAAAGTAATGTTATTGTGGTAGAGTCTAACTTTGCTTATTTATGTGATAAAGTGTCAGGGAAAATGTTATATAATAAAATATAACATAACATAATATAATATAGTAACCTTTCAAACTCTATGAATAGAGGTAGGTAGACCTGAGTATATATTAAAATGAATTGGCCACATTAAGGATTTGGTTTTGTGATGACACGACTTTTTAAATTTTGATTTATCACCTTAAGAAAGAAGAACTGGTTACAGTAAAAGTAGGAGCCTCAGCACTTCTGCTTAGCTCTAAATTACTTTTTCTGTGGGGTCTTTTGTTCTGGGTAGAGTTTTTGTTCAACATTTGGGTCAAAATTTTATTATCTCACTTTTCAAGTCAATTTTTTTTCTTAGATGACCGACAGTATCTTATCTTAACGACAGCCGTCAGGCCCTCTGAGTATGGCCTTCTGATGATTAAACTTCAGGATGCCTAGGGTCATCTCAATAGGAGTTTTAATACTTTAAAATACAAATCCAGTCATCTAGGATGTCCAAGTGGATAGCAACCTCTTCCCCAAATTAATGACTCATACGAATTAAAAAGTGTACTTCTTTTGCCTGGATTGTGTTGGCATTGCTGCTTTCATACACATGATGTCATGACATAGCATTTTCTGTATTTCTCTTAATTGTATCTTGAAGATCCTATGTCTTTTATTGACTAAAGTTTTGTGACAGCCTTGTGTTCAGCAAGTGTATTTGTGTATTTAATTTTTTCCTCACAGCCTAAAAGTCATGTAACTTTTAGCAAAAGAACATTGTAATTAAGATATGCAGATTGTTTTTAGGTATGATGCTTTTACTTAATCAAGCACATTGCAGTATAAGCATACCTTTCATATGTACTTAAAAAATATGTGTCTTGTTTTATTGTGAATTTGCTTTATTGTCGGGGTCTGGAACTGAATCTGAGGTAGGCACATGTGTGTGTTTCCTTCCACACTCAGAACAAGCTTTTTAAAACCTACTACTTAGAAGAAACAGCCAATGTAGTCGTTTAGGCGAAAAGCAAATTTGATTCTAGTTAAGAAGGATGAGGTTTAACTGCTGTATCAAATAATTCCAAATTTTCAGTGACTTAATACAAAGGAGCTCATTTCTCAATCACCTTCTATGTCAATACTGTTTTGTATCTACAGCTAGTCAGTGAGGTATGGTGATGGATGAAGTACTATATTATAAAAGAAATAAGGTTAATGATGGCTACGGACACATTAAAATATCTCAAGGGCTTGTGCTATATGTCATCTAACAGAATGATGTAACCTGGCCTAGGGATTTCCAACCCTGGCCTCAGATTATTGCTTCTCTATGTTAATGGAAACCTAAAAATCCCTGGTTGCCCTAGAGACAAGGCTATCCCAGCACAGACTCAAGTTTCATAAATTGCAAAATGTAGTTCACTCTCATAAAAACCAGCTTAACTCCCTTTATGAAAGAAATACCTGGTGAATGACTCAGAGTGTACATAGGTATGAAGAAGAGGAAAGAATATCTCAAACTCTGAGGAAGGTATCCAGATAAACTCTCTGCTTGATTTCATATGGCCTCCTGCTCTTACTGTCTATCTTGGAAGAGTTGCCAGAACAAAGAGCTGCCTAAGTAGCAGGAAGAGCCCATGACTCACCTTTGACATGATTCCAACTAAACAGGAAAAGTGGCCCCTAGGGAACCCAGTTAATTAGGACAGTTTGCAGGTCTTGCATACAGAAGGAAACTGTGTTCAATGGAGGAGGCAGATAATATGTTTTATTACAGTGTGCTATTCAATAAAGCCAGGGATGAGGGACAATATGTGGGGTGGAATAGTGGCTCCTCATGCTTCCTTCCCCTACTTAATACCCCAAAGCAAGTCACATGATGAAGCCTGATCACCCCAAGAAGCAGTTTAAAGAAAGTGAAATTTTATTCTGGTCCTAGAGGATGTGTGTTTGGGGAGAAGGGGCAGTACTTGTCAGACCACTGTCATGAAACCAAAATATAGACTTTCAGTTTGAAATATATGAATGATCTAATAAACTTCAAAAATTATTACTCCTGGATAAACTGGAAATGAGTGGAACATCTTTGGCTCAATGCAAAAGTTCCCATCATGAGAATCAAGTAATTTTCTCAAATTTCAAGGGACAAAATCTAGAATTATAGGAATAACATAGACAACATAAGAATGGAACAACTTCTTTTGTATTTTTTTTGAGAATTTTGTACATGACTATTGTATTTACATCATTTCCATTCCTATATTCCTATATTCCTCATATTCCTTTCAAATTCATGACATCTTTTCCTTTAATTATTATTGTCTCTAAACACTCAAACATGCTGAATCTATTTAGTGTTGCACATATGTGTCCATGATTAGGGCTGCCTACTTGGGATTGGATAAACTTTTAGTGGGCTAATTGCCTGGAGAAGCCTCTTTCTATAACTTCTATTCATCAGCTGTAATTGGCTCAGGTTTACTGCTGAATAAGCTCACCCTTCTTGTTCTTTCTGAACTTTGGCTGAATTTCTGAATATCTGCCTGGCTGGTTTAACACAGTGGTTCTAGCTCAAACTCTTTTCTAAGCTAACTGATTTGATCAGGCTTCTCTCAGCTTCTGACTGAATTGTTCTGCTTAGAAAGACTACCTCTGAACCCCATGGACTGAATTGCTCTGACATCAACTGCTCTGCTCTTAATTGAGCTCAACTGTGCTCACCTGAACTCTTCTGCCCTCACCTGAACTGACCACCACTGACTGAACTTAATTGACTCTCTCTTCCTCACTTCTCTTCATTAGCCTCTCTTTCTTGTGCTGTTCTCATGAGAGTTGGGCATATCCTATCATTGACTCATTCCATCAAATCTTTTTCTGATTTGTCACTTTGTCTGCCACTCAATTAGGAATTAGGTGTCACTGTTTGGGATTAAAGATGTGTACTAAAGGTATGTCTGTATTCCAGCCAGAGGGATTAAAGGTGTATCGTGTATCTGCATCCCAGCTGGAGCATATCTTTACACGTGATCATGTAACAGAGCAGCCATATTGCTGGATTAAAATTTCTCAACTGTTTCTCCCTCTTTTAGCAGCCATCAACTCTATGGATCTGTTTATCTAGGTGTGGGTTCTTGTGAGATTTCTTCCATCCACACTGGGATGTCAACTGGTATTGTTATTGTCCAGTTCTTGTTTAAGTGAAAATATATACATATGTGTTTTCAAGGGTGCAGATCCATGTCATATATAGGAGACCCCTGAACTTTAGGTATAGAGGTTCTGTTATAGATGTATAAATTGGAAACAGTAGCTTTTCTGTGCAGTTTGACTAGTTGTGGATTTCTGTAATTGTCTCTGTCTGCCCCAAAACAAAAACGAACAAACGAACAAACAAAAAACCCAAAAAGCAAAAACCTTCTTCAACAAGAGTTGAGAGCTATCTTTCTCTTTGGCTATAAAGAAGGGTTTGGAGGACTGAACAATCTTATCTGACAAATGAGTTGAAATCTGAGGACTAAAAGAAAAAAGCATGTATATGTTCACTTAGTCTGGCTTCTAAACTATCTGGTAATCTTTTTTTCGCAGTGTGTGTGTGTGTGTATGTGTGTTTGTGTGTTTGTGTCTGTACACATGTGTGTTCTAGAAAGTTATGAATAGCTATCACTATTCTTGTCACATGTGTTTGTGAGAACTAACTGGGATTACCCCAGAATTATGCTGATCTAAGGACGACAGAGACAGAAATTCAATTGCCTTGTACTAGGTCCCACAGCTTATATATTCAGGAACCTCTAAACACAGCTACTCTCAAGACCAGGATTATAGCCCCAAACATATGAAGAACAAACTTAAGTACATCTAAAGCACAAGAAAGACAGAATTTGTATTAAAGAGACATCAGCTACTGTGTAGTAAGAGGTAAATTGCTTATCTGTGCATAGACAGTAGCCTGGGTGTATAGCTCATATCATGTGCATATCAGTGTCAGAAAAGTTCAAAATTCAAACATAAAAACAAAACTTTAAAATGAAGTTACCTCCAGTTATGCTTATAAGATTGAGTTAGGGAAGAAGTTCAGAAAACTAAAATACCATTATGAGTAAGTTAAGTAAATAAATTCATTACATTAAGAATTTTTGATAACTGAAGAGAAAGTAAAAAGATTAATCTTTTGACAATTAGATAACATTCTAGGAGTGAGACTATAACACCACACACAGACACACACACACACACATAGACACACACACACATACACAGACACACAGAGACACATACATACACATATACACACACACATACACACACACACAAATTTCTAGTACCATAAAGTACATATTTAATGGCTTAGAAACTATATTCTTATGAGTATTCCTCATAAAATATGTACACCAACACATCCACAGAGATGATCATTTGTGGATCCTGGACTTTATATGGAAACAAAATATATGTATATGTACATGACAAGAGAGTAGGAGTGAAATTGTCAAGTGACTAAAGGCAGAAAAGGATGAATTAGGGAAGACATGGCCAAAACTTGGATGAACAAGTACTTATGAAACCCATGCCACATACAACGAGTATGTACAATAAGAAGCATTAAAAAATAATGGTTTGCCTAAATTAACAGCAATATGCAGAAATCATCAAATTGTTTACTGATGTAAATTGAACAATAGCAATAAAGGAAATGAATGACATGTAACATGCATCAGCATTGATCTCATTCATAAGCATGCTAGACATTGCAAATGTCAAGTTGAAGAATAATATGTATAGTAAAGAACATTGAAAGTAAGTTCACAAGTTTATAGAACAAATGACGTGGACTTTTTTATTAATAATTTAATAGTTTGTTTGTATGTGTGTACACTGAAAGAAGTCCTAGCTAGCATGTAGGGAATTCAAAAGAGGAGCTGGAAATAAAGCAATGTGGTGAGCTCTAGAATCTGTTATCATCTCATGATGTCATGGGGTAGGGGATGCATCAAAGGCTGTGGCTATTATACATTTGTTAATATTCAGAGGCTGGGGAGAGAGATCATGATGTCAGAGACAGTAATGGGAGACACGAGACTCTACACCTTCTGTTTTATAATCTCCTATTGTAAGATCTATGTATCATTTCATTTGGATAGAATGAAAAGAGAGGAACAGGAAGCAGTGGGGATTGAGTGCGTGGTCATTTTGATGAAGGTCTGACTTTTTGACCTTTATTGTACTGTTAGCAGGAGCTGGCCTACAGGAACTGGAAGCATCATTCCAGAATATTTTACAATGGCAGGATCTTTTATCATCAAGGCTTGCTCAATTGTGAAAAAGGAAACTGACAGAAGATGAGTGATTTTGGAAAGTGCACACAGGCAAGTGACAATGGCTGAAAGATGAAAGCATCAAGGTGAAGTTAAAGATGCTGCGTTACAAACATAGGAGGAGTATACCTAAGCCAGGTACAGTGCCAGGATGGGGGTGACTAGTGTACCAGTGACAGGACATTGCTCTTTCTGGTCACAGATGCTCAAGTTATAAATGACAAGCTTAGGTTTTAGCAAACAGGGTTTATGCTAGCCAGAAGGGAGAACTTAAGACAGATCAGAAATGTAAATTCCATCTTACATTATGGAAAATATAGAGTGGTCTGCACTAAGTGATCTTGTAGAGAGAAAGATGTGGAGGCCTGGTGTACTCTGTGGACACGTTCATGTTGTTCTGTCTATCTCTGACTTTTCAAGCTGTCCTGATAGTTGTGGATCCTAAATGGCTCCAGGTCATAATCAGTAGCCTGTGAACACATGGTTAGCAGACAGTTACTGCAACTGAAATCAAGGTGATAATCTGATAGAGTTGCTCTTTTGTAAACAAAACAAACAAGTCTTTTTATAAAAGTTTTAGACGGCACGTGGATTTAAAACACCTGTGTCAAAATTAGGAACTTGCTTTTTATATTATTTAAAATTTTAAGTTAGCACACAAAGTCATGGATTTCATTGCTACATCTTCATACATGGCTGACTTTGTATGCTTTGCTGGTCGCTCCTCTGCTGTGCTTGCTGTCACATCTGCCTTGCTCTCAATGGTCCCCTCCATGTGTCTCCCCCTCCTCCGTTTTTGTGCCACATGCATCCCATCTTTCCCTTTTTATTCCTTTCTCCTGATTCCATTAAAGCATGTTTCTCTTGTCTCACACTTTATGCACATTTGTTGAGAAAAAAAAAGATAATAATGAAATAGGTTGTGTGTGGTGGTATACACCTTTAATCCCAGCACTCAGGAGGCAAAGTCGGGCCTATCTCTGAGAGTTCAAAGTCAGCTTGGTCTATATAATGAGTTCCAGGACAGCCAGGGAGACTCTGTTTCAAAAGCAAAACAAAATGAAACCCCAAGAAACAAACAAACAAACAAGGAACAAACAAACAAATAATAAAATGTGTCCTCTTTTTCAGTGGTGCAAGGAATCAATCCAGGGTCTTGTAGCACAAATATAAATCGCCTACCCAATGTGTCATTTTTGTTTTGAGTTGATGACTTTCCTTAATAAAACACAGAGTTAAAATACAACACAAACAGATGCACTCATGCACGCACACACACACACACGCACACACACACACACACACACACACACACACACACACACAGGAACACATGCACACACATACCTGCTTCCCTTCTCCTATTTGTGGTAATGGGAAATACCTTTCTCCAGAGACTCACAGCCTCTACTTAGTTCTCCAGATACTCAAATTCAATGACAAAGATGGAAGACAAACCAACACTGACCAGCACTTTCAGTAGAATGATCAGCAAAATTGCCTTGACATAAAATAAGTGGTCCCATCTTGTCCTCTATTCATAGCCTCAAGAATAATTCTATTTCTCTTTTAAAGTATTTTTATATAGAAGCCATTTGAAGGAAAAGGAAAGTCCTTCTGTGGATGTAATAATTGGATTTTACTAGATTCTTGAAGTCACAGTGACATGGTTGGTGGAGACTGTCTTTGGCCTTTGACTGGGCTCTTGTTTCACATTCTTCCACAAAGGAAGTGGGCACAACAGTAGAGTGAAAATATGAGGTGCTTGACTGCCAGTCTGGGATTAACAAGCCTAAATGGGATAAAACATTCAACAGATTGCCATGTAGGGTTTATGTGAAAATGACTTGAACCCTTGTGTAACAGAGGCTGTTTCAAAATCCCCCAGAGGGCCTTGGTGCTCACAAAGAGCAAGACTGAAGGCCAATGACAGGAATAGCAGGGTGGCAGCTCTCCTTGTCCAGCAGGTCTGGGAAGTTTCTAGAGAAGCAGCTCTTAGCAGCTGGAAGTCTTGCAGGCTGAGGCAGGAATAAGTCCCCCTCTGTCTGCCTGCAGCAGGGATTTTACTTAACATGGGGTGGAGAGATTTATTTTATTTTATTATTTTACTTTTTGTACTAACAACTATTAGTCTTCTGCTCCCTGTAGCTCCCTTGGAGACACCAACCCAAACTATATATGTGTGTGTGTGTGTGTGTGTACACACACACACACATATATGTAACTGTACATGTATACATACATACACACATACATATATACACATGCATGTTTTCTAATATAACAAAGTATAACAGGAAGAGGAAATAATAAGTCAAATGTGAGTCAAGGTCAATCATTGTATGATAGGGTGACCAATGTGTTCTATGTCTTTATCGTTTTTTGCATATATACAAAATATATAAGACTAAGTAATAGAGACTGTATTTGTGTTTTTCTCCAAAAATCTAAGTTATTTACCTTCTTCTTTAGAAATATTTCAGTTTCTGTATAATGGAATTAAAATATTATTTTGGAAAAAATATGTAACGTTTTCATAGCTACTGCATGAAAAATCTTCTTGCATGCAGTATTTTAAAAGTGTTTTGTACAGAATCACAATATAAAACATCTCATTGAAGTAAACAAACATTTGAAAAGATTGAGAATAGTTGAATTGTGCACCCCTTCCCTACCCCATATACAGCCGTATAGTAAGTATACAGGTAGCCAGCCTTACCATATTTTCATGACATACACTTCCTTTGTCTCAAAGATACTGTATTTGTGCTTCTAATTCTGTTATGCTGCCAAGCTTTTGAAAACTTTCCATGATATGGAAAATACATCTGAATACACTGACAGTTTTTTTTTTTTTTTTTTTTTTTTACAGACTGATAATTGTGTAAATTGCGTATTTACATTGATGAGTTGACACCAGCTGCTTCGGGCATGAGCCTTAACAGGTGAGGTCAGACACTTTAGAATCAATTTACATTGTTTTCACAGCTGGTGGCTTTTAAAGCCTTAACATAAAATGTATGGCCAACAAAACAATGCCTCCGTATGTGGCCAGGACACAATTCATTCTGCCAGTGAAAGAATAAGATTTGAAAGATTTTTTAAAATACCAGTGAACTGGAATTGGTCATCAGTTTCTGGACCTGCCATGACTTCAATCTTCCTCTACGACTCGAATTCCACAGCCAGTGTCCAATGAACCTGACTACCAGCTCGACCCAGCTGAAAGCACACTGGAAATTTAAAGACGTGAAGCCAATGTTATTTTAAGTGCATCAGCGGGAGGGTCATTGTAGAAACTCCAGTTATTATTTTTCTAAGGCAGGGTTTTTGCTTTTGTTTTTTCTTCTTGTTCTCTGATTGCAAAGTTTTAAAATTGCTTTTTAAAACTAATTGTTTTAAAAACTAGAAGCTAGAAGAAAATATCTACTAGCTGTTCTCAGTGACTATAGGTGAAATTAAGTGAGATCACAATGATTTTACACATTCAAAGCTATTTATACCTTTCCTGTTTGTCTTCTTGCTAGAGTCTCCCAAGTCCCAAACAGAGAGCACCTCCACTACTTAGTCAGCATCAGCAATAACCAAACGAGGCAAGTGGGGAAGATGAACGAATTGTGAAAGGGCCTTTCATTTCCTTTGCCAAGCTAGGAAGACACAGCCAAATCTCCAGAACTGGCCCATGGCTCTGCCCAACTGCCACACTGCTTAGGAATGCAGCTTTCTGATGTCTTTGGGGAAGAACGTGAAGTGTGATTTCATGCATTTTCTCAGCCACTCCATCTAAAGTTGTAACTGCATTAAATCTTCCATCTTTGTGCTTTCCAATTGGTATGGGCATTCTGGAAGAAAAGAAGTATTTTCCAAAATGCAATGCTTATTTTACTTGCTTAGTGTCAATTAAGTTCCTGTACAATTTATTATCAATTTAACCGAACTTCATGGAGGTGTCAAGAGCCTGTGCCAGTTTGGAAGTGGGGTTTGGGGAGAAAAGAAAGAAGAGTTTGAGAAGCATTACATTCTATTCCCAAACAGATGGCTCTTGTGTTGGCCATTGTCCCAGAGAATCGTCTTCTGGAATGTTCCAAGAGACAGACTGATTCAGTCTATAGCTTGCTCTAGGGGAGAAATTAAAAAGGATCACAAGATTCTTCCTCGTTCCCCTTAATACTACTTATATTCCTTTCAACACATCACTGACTATGCAAACACAGAGAACTCCTTGCCATCTTTTAGGTCATGCAAGACCCACTACCCAGACTAATGTTTTCCAGCGGTACCCCTCATAAGGTTTCTCTTTCTTCTCCTTCTCATATCAGAAGGTTGAACCTTTTCGTTACTCTGATCTCTACTTATTAGAAGCAATTGAAGTATTGTGATTGACTGGTGTTAATGATTCACTTATTTAATCTCCTACAGATATATCTAGATTTAAAAATGGAAATCTTGAATCTTGAGGAAGCCATGTTTTCTGTCCAGTATAATTTTTTGTTGTTATAATTTTTTGGTTTTGTGTTCTTTTGGTGGCAGGATCTAATGTCATTTAATCTGGAGTTTGGACTCACTGTGTAGCGGTGCTGACCTTGAGCTTCTGATCCTCCTATATCCACCTCCAGACTGCTAGGAACACCATATTCAAAATTATTTGTTTCAAAGGTGAACGATTAGGAATCACGTCATGGTAAGTTCTTTTTCTTTTCTTTTCTTTCTTTTATTTTTTAGATTTTTTATTAGATATTTTCTTTATTTACATTTCAAATAATATCCCTTTTCCCAGTTTCCCCTGCTAAAAAAGAAAACCCTATTCCTTCATCCCTCCCTCTGCTCACCAACCCACCTTCTCCTGCTTCCTGGCCCTGGCATTCCCCTACACTGGAGCATAGAGCCTTCAGAGGACTAAGGGCTCTATGACTGACTAGGTCACCCCAAATGTTCACACAAAGAGTTGTTCTAGAATGCTACCAATATATTTTCTCTTAAAGTATCTATGATCATTGTATGATTTTGACATGTGCACATGTGAGTGTGTGGTTGCAGTGCATGTGCAGAGGTCAGATTGCAATTTGGTGGAGTCATTTCTCTCCTTCCACCTTTCCCAGGGGTCTGGGAATTGAACTTAGGTCATGAGGCATGCATAATAGAGTGTCGAATGACTTTATCCCAAACAATGTCACTGGTCCTGTCTTTACTTTTAAATGGTTTATATGTTTTCTGACAGTATTCAGTATCATTTACTTATTTATTCAAATGTTTGTGTATTTTGCTCATCTAACATTTACTGTCAACATACAGTCTGCCAAACACTATAGTGATAGATGAGAATGTGTGGCTATATGGCTAGGGTTTTCAAGATGGTACAGATAGGAGACATGATACTAAACCATAAATATATCATTAAGTATCTTTTACCATTTTAATTTTATTGAGATGTAACCCATATTTAATAAAATGCTCTCATTTTTAAATGTTCAAAACTGATGAAATTTGATGAACTTGTGCATGAGTGTAGCATGAGCTACAATCATGGCCCAAGGTACTTCCACCATCTCAGAAAGGTAACATGTATAGCCACCCTGTGCTAATTACCAGCCCTGGCGACCTAGAATTCTAATGCCTTCTGCCTGTAGAATTCTGTATATATGGATTCACACAGTGTGCACTCTGCTATATCTGGCCTTCTCTACTCAGTACCATGTTTCAGAGATTCATCTGTGTTTCATTTCAGTAGTTTATTGCATCTTACTACTGAGTGGTTCTTCACTGTAAGGCTAGCACACAGTTTGTTTATCCACATACAAACTGTGGATCGACACTTGGATTGTCTCTGGGCTTAGACTATAATGAATCAAGCTGCTGTGAATTTTTTAAACCAGTCTTTATGTAGACATATGTTTCATTTCTCTTAGGAATAAATACTTAGGAGTGAAAATACTGCATTATGATAAATGCAAATTTAACTTGACGAAAATGACTTCAAAGTGACTGTGCCATTTTGCGTTCTTATGAGTACTTCGTGAAAGTTCTAGTTGCTCCAAATTTCTAAAGTAGTCAATCATTTAAATTTCAACCATGTTAGCAAACTCTACTGTTTTGTAATTTAATTGTAATGTGTAATTCCCCAGTGACTAGTAAAGACAATCATTTCTTCACAAGTTTAATAGTTGTTTAGTTTCCTTCATTAAATCTTTTTTTCTACCAGGTTTTAAAGCTTGTTTTCTTTCTTCATACTGAGTTATAGTTTTCATATATTCTTGGTTCCAAGTCCTTTGTCATATCATAATATAAATAATTTATCCTAGCATATGATTGGCTTTCAATGTCTTTTAAAATCAAAAGTTCTTAGTTCTTGTGATTCATATATTTTTCTTTTAAGATTCATTCAGTAATATTTTATGACATTGATGACTATTTCTAAATCTGGAAGTTTTGCTTTATTGTTCTATTGAGTTTTATAAATAATTATAATTATATAATTATTTATTCCTAGGTCTGTTTCAAGCAAAATTGTATATTTGGCATGAGCTGGCAAAGTTTCAATTTCTAAAATTGATGCCTGGGACTGGTGAGGTGGTCCATCCACTAAAGTGCTTGCTACATAACTGTGAGAATCTGGGTTTGGTCATCAGTACCCACAGAAACAGGTACACACAACAGTCTATGCCTGTAACTTCTGCACAGTGGGTAGACAGAGGAAAATCTCTAGACCTCATTGGTCAGTTTCACCAAACCAAAAGCTTCAGGACCCTGTTTCAAAAAGTACAGTAGAGTATGATGGAGAAAAGCCTCTGACACTCACCTCTAGTGTACAGATACACAAATACACACACACACACACACACACACACACACACACACACACACACACATGAACACATACACAATCACAAGCACAAACATGTCTCATACACAAATGGATATTTAATGTTTCTGCAATATTTCCTAGAAACTACTTTCTCATTGGTAGACTTGACATTCTTGCTGAAAAAATTAATTCTATATGTATATAATTTGTGACTTTTTACTCCCCTCTGTGAATATGTAATGTCATTAATTACACAGTGTCTTGATTACTGTAGTTATAAAGTAGACCTTTGAGGTTTCTATCTTATGAATAGAAAAATCTTCACAATTTCCAGAATCAACACTTCTGGAACTTTGAGTTTTAAAGACCTGTGAATTAGTCTTGGGGGAGACGGATGTCCACTTTAAAAATTTTGAATCTTCCGATTCATGACCACAGTATATTTCCCTTTGAAATTAGATTGTGTACAATTTCTTTCAGCATTTTTGTTTATATTTAGTTAAACTTATCTGTGATGTCATCATTTTCATTATAACAATTATTTTCTCTTGCCCTCTACAAATGGACTTTCACTGTGATAATGGGCACATAACTGGTTAGGAAAGCAGGATCAAATCCTCAAATTTTTACTACTTTTTGGATTATGAAATTATGCGCCAAATTGGGAAGAGATGTCCTGAATCTTTCCTGAGCTATTTTCAGGTTATTATTCAAACATCTTTTAACCTAGGTATAGGTTACCCACCTCAAAAGATTCTGAGACATATAAATAATTTTGAACACAGTCATTAATTATTGTTTTCCATCACCTCTCTTTTTTGATCTTACTTTTTTCTTTTCCCTGTAGAAGTAATAACTTTTAGAATGGTCTCCTTTGGCAACATTTATGTGTAAAGTGATAAAATTCACCAAAAAGCATGCCTTGGTAAGAAGCATGTTGTATTTTAATCAGCTTCAAACTATTTTTTTAGTATTGAAGCATTTGACAAGAGCATCACTTAAAACTATATTATTATATATTATATAGTTAATATCATTGTATATTATATGTGTATTATTTAATTTCCAGTTATTCTTATATCCTGTCTTTATTGATTTCTTCTTTAATTCACTTGTGGAATGGAGATTCATGTAGTATTTTAATAATTCTAAATTTGTTGCAGTTTGTTTATAGTCCAATTTATTTATTTATTTGTTTACTTACTTACTTATTTATTTTGGTCTTAAGGCATTTATTGTAGAAAACAGAGAGAGAGAGAGTGAAGTTAGAAAAGTATAGGCCAGTCATGGCTACATGGAGGGAAGGGGAAGGGGAGAGAGGGAGCAAGAGGTGAGAGTAAAGACAGGAAAAGAGCAAGAAGTTAAGAGAGTCCAATATATTTATTAAAATAACAGTTCAATGTGCACTTGAGAGTGATATGTAGTCTCAGGATTTATGTGGCCTGACTCCTATAGTCAAATGGGTCAAAGTGATTGATAGATTAGTTCAGATCACCTACTTGATAAGTGATTTTTCTGTCTTTAGATCTAAGAAATGCTGAAAAAAAGTGTTGAAATCATCAGTAATATTTAGATTTTTAAAAAAGCCTTCCCATGTTCTTAAGTTTTTGGTTTTTTTTTTTAATGTTTTTCTTCATTAACATAGAGGTTTTGGACTTTTCATATTGATGACTGTCTTATCATTATGAAATGATAATGTATTTCCTGAAAAGGGAGTAATTTATGACTCGTTTAAAAAAGACTTTTCTTAGATAATGATATAGACATCCTACATTGCTCATACAAATGAGGAAGTAGAGACTCAGAGGTAAAGTAATTAGCCCACATAGCTGGTAGCTACTGTTGTGGGCATTTAAATGGTCATCCACATGCTAACCCACACTTTGATTCACAGTATTATTGTGCTTCTCTGGATTATTTTGTTGTTTCTTTTTTGTAATTAATATTTTTTTGAGAAGTAATTTTACTCCTTTCCTTTTCTTTGTTCAGAACCTTCCATATACTCTTCTTTGGTCTTTTCTAAATTCATGGTCTCTTTTAAAATTGTCACACACACACACACACACACACACACACACACACACATGATTTGATATTGGATAACCATTTACTGTGTTCTTCTCTGGGGAAGACTATTTCTCCCTCTCTCAGCATTTTTTAGTCATCTTTAGTTCTCCCTTGAACCTCTCCTTATCCACATTAGTACATCTTTTCTTGCAGTCCTTGTTCAGCTCACACTTTAGGTAGCCATCTTAGTAAGAGTTAAGGGTGCAGTTTCTGACACCATTTGACAAAAATCTTCCTGTTCTTCTGCCTTTTGTAATCTTTGTACTCTCTCTTCCAAAATTATCCTGTGCTTTGGGTACAAGAGTTGTATTGTAGACATATCAGTTAAGACTAGCCTCCAGAACTCTGTATTTTGATAGGCTGTGATTTTTTTAAAATTGCCTTTGTCTATTTAAAGAGAGATGTCCTTGGTGGGAGGTGGGGGGATATGTGCCAGTATAAGGGAAAATATTTATAGTGTCATCAGGCATTATTCTCATTTAGTAAAGTGGTAATTATAGATTCTCCTCAGGAGATCCATTCATTAGCCCTTGGTAGTTAGGTTTCCAGTAAAAGGTGTGATTTCCTTCTTGTTGGTAGGGTCTTAAGTCCAACTAGAGATCTATTGGTTACTGCCAGAGTATGGGTACCACTATTCCACCTAAGTGATTATCATGCAATGCTCATCGTTGATATGGCTTATAGGTGCTATAGCTGGGTAGGACTTTTGGTTGCTCTCTTCTCTTGGAAGAATGCAAGGTGCCTTCCATGAATGCTCATTCTCAGAGAGAGCACATTCAGGCCAGTCAGTTCCATCTCAGGGACCTGTGGGCTCTGCATTTGAAGTGCATGTCATCTTCAGCAATGTAGAGTTATCTTCTCAAAGCAATAGCAATAGAAGTTAGACTTTTAGGAGTCTTACAGAAAATTTTCACCAAAAACAGGCTTCTCATAACTGTTGTGGTGCTTTTTGTTAGATGGTCTTTGGATTTTGGAGGAAACATTGTTAGCCCAGATGGGACAATTTCAGTGAAACTACTTACATACAATTATGAACTGAAAGTTTTGTTTTATTTTTGTTTTTTTGTTTGTTTTTGTTCTTTCAAGAAAGTTTTTCTGTGTAGCCCTGGCTGTCCTGGAACGCATTCTGTAGATCAAGCTGGCCAGAGAACTCAGAGATCTGCCTGCTTCTGCCTACTGCTACTGCTAGAATTAAAGGCATGTACCTATACCAATTGGGTAGACTAATGTTTTTTTTTTTAATATGACCTCCTTTATAGTTTTATTTTCCTATAGAAGTGTCTGTGTGTTTTAATTTTGTCCATGGCATGTGATTGGGTCTCTCAGTGACAATCTATGTTCTTCATTTAGAATGTTTAGATCGTATTTAATGAAACTATTGGCATTCTTGAGCTTAAATATGTCCTCTTGAGATTTATTTTCCACTTTTACATCTTTGCTCTGTCTTTGTTCTTCTTTTTCATTTTTTTTAAATGAATATAATAACTTTTTATGTTCTATTTTGTCTTCATTATTGGCCTATGTCCTTTCATATAACAATGATACTCTATATTGTCTAAATAGTATTTTTCTTTTCTTTTCAGTTTGTAGGTTACATGAGGTTTATGATATCTTTTGTTTCTTCAATTAACATTTTAAAATGTAAAAATTAAAATCTCTTAGCTTGTAGAACTTACAAAAGCAAAATACAGGACAAATATTGGCTATAGTCCACCTCTGACCAAGCCCTGGTATAAATATTCCTGCATTTACATTTTGTAAGATAGTCACATTTCACATCTAGTGAGAGGGACTCACCATAGCAGTAGAACATTATGTTCTTCTCCACCTTGGTGTTGTTTTTGTCATGTATTTCCCTCTTCACCGAAGCACCAGTTTGTTGCAATATTGTTTTTAAACCACCACTAATTGTCTTTTTAAATAAAATTTAAAGTCAAGAAAACCATTTTTCATATTTACTCAAATATATGTCATTTGACATGTTTTTGTCTAAGCATGCACCCAGCATGCATTTTCTTTTAACTTGCCTATGTTCTAGACATTTAGTAATTCTTAAAAACATCTCTCTCATGTTAGTCTCTTGGGTGTGAGTTCTCTTAGCTTCCTGCTCATCTTTGCAGTATTCATTTAACCTACAAATATTCATTCAATCTAGAATTGTATGTTGAGTTTTGTCACATTAAATGTGACAAATGTGCTTTGTTAACTTTGTGCTCTTGATGAGAAATCTGCAGCAAATCTTTTGTTTCTTGAACTGTATGTAGACCATGAGTCAGATCCCTGGTCCTTTAAAGTTTTCTTTAAAGTCTGTTACAATTTGATTATGACTTTCCTTGCTGTGGCTTTCTTTTGATATCTATAACAGTACATATCATCAAATTTAGGTATTTGGGTTATTATTTTTTCATGAATCTTATTTTGTATAATCTTTATTCTCCTTTTCTTTGACTGCAAATATACACACCATACATTAAGCTACTTAGTACCATCTACAGGTGATGTAAGTTCAAATAGTTTTTCAGAAATTACCTTGGTTCTTTTAAAATTACTCTGTTTAATGCCACATTCATTATGTTTATGTTTTCCTTTAAATCATAAAGCATGCTTGCTAATTTTTCATCTTCGCTCTAATTTTCTTTTGGCTATGATTAGATGTTCATCACTTTGTTGCGAAGTCATACTTGTATTATATCACACTTTATGAGCTTCATATATTGTAAGGCACACTATTTTTATTTTTTTATTTTTTTATTTTTTGGTTTGGGTGTTCTTTTTTTTTTTTTTTTTTTTTTTTTTTTTTTTTTTTTTTTTTTTTTTTTTACTTTTCTTTAAAAAATTTTAAACTGATTTGCCATGAAGTATTATTTTATGGCCCCCTTGTTTGGTTTTGTCTGCTTGTCTTAAGCTTTGTTAGACTATGTTTAAAATAGCCTTTACCTCTGAGTTCATGATTCAGCAAGATCTAGGCCATGGATAGTTATGAATTGCACGCCCACAAACCCAATTAAGCTTTGAGAATTTCCTGCTTACAGTTCTGGTTCCCTTGGTCTTCTCCAGCCTACATAGTTTCACCTGATACAAAGGCAGATCAGTAGATCAGTGGTCCCCTGGAATTCAGCCTGTGCCTCTTAGGTAGAAAGATGGGAGACGAGTTCTCTAAATAGTTCCCTCCTTGCCAGTGTCCTGTCCCAAGAAATTCTTTAGTTTTCTTTCTCTTTGGCAGAGAGATTCCTTCTCCAGAAAGCTAGCGAACAAGCCCTTCCCCTTCCCTCTCCACTAGGCACTGGACAGCTCAGCTTTCTGCTATCCAGCAGGTGAAAGTGTTTGTATACCACATTTAGTCTAGAGGTTTAACCATCTGGTTGGTTGAGCTGAAACTCAAGTCTCCAGTCACTCACTGCTTTCTAGATGAAAATGAAGCTGCTTTCCTGGGCAGCGAAGAATTGTAGAACAACCTATCTCATGAATAAAAACATAAAAATTCATAGGGAACAAACAAACCAAGACATAGAAATTTTGAAGGAATTTTGACCATGAGGCAAAAATCACTCTGATGCTTGAATGGCTATACATGCAAAGTTCGGACAGCTTGTGGGATGTTGTCTGTAGTTCAGGATTAGGTTTACGAAAGCACAGAGGCGGTAGAAAACAAGAGCATCCCTATTTGGGGATAAATTAGAAAATTATTTACAGAAGGGCAGAGAGATTTTTGAGCAAAGTCTAGAGGGAGAGAAAATGCAAAGAATTAAAGGAGGCAATCCTAGAAGCTTATGTGGAAGACATGAATAGCTACAACATGGAATAAATTGGTCTGTAGACTTGTAGGACACACAGGAAGATCCCTGACTATAGCTAAGTAATGAGTTTAATCACAATCCAGAATCCCCTCCCCTAACCCTACCAAAAAAGATTTAAAAGTTATGTATTTCAGTAGGCTGGACACAAATGTTTTGTGGGAAATTCATTAGCAAGAACCATGGATGAACATAAATGATGTCTTTCAATTACAGGCCCTTATCACTAAGGTTATAGAGTTATTTTTCTTTAATCATGGAACAGAACAGAATAGAATAGAGAATGTCATTGTACATATTTCATGAGTAGCTTTAAAAAGTTTTATTTTACCAACTTACATTTGATTTTAATTATATATGTCTATAGTAAGTCATCATCTAAATATATTTCTCCAAAATGTTAGGAAAATGTTTGAAAGCCATCGTGTTAGCAGACTATTAAAATTGTCCAGTTGAAAGATTATAGAGTTTAGTCAAACCATTTAAAATGGGAAGAGTGCAGATGAGAATGAAGAGACAAAAGCTATAGGGTTGAGAGCTTATTGAATTTTGTGGCTTGAGAGTAACAGAATAGTAATTTTGATTCTTTAGAACAATATTTATATTGCGGTGCTGGGGATTGAGCCGAGAGGCTTGTACCTGCTAGACATGTGCTCAACCATTTAGTTACAACCTAACAGAGTGGAGTGTTTGAATTTTTCACATATAGCAAAGTGTTTGATGAAGATTAATAAGTCTCTGCTGGGCATACCATGTCAGACAAATGCCAAAAATACAGAAGAAGTAGTTAGGAAAGAATCTAAAACATTCATGCTCCTAAACATTAAAAAAAAAAAATCAGTCTTACAGTGACCCTCAGTTGCAGATGAAAGATTATCTGATGTAGAGCAAAAGAACAGAGTAATCCAGCAGCACATATACCAAGTTGGGAAAGAAACCAAATGAAACCAGACATTTTCTTCTCAATACATTATTTTATTTTTTTGTCTTGAGGACAAAAAAAGATTTGATGATGGAGTAAAGCCCATTGGAAGATTTTGACAAAATATAGAAATATAGAAGATCGACAGGACTGTACATTATATGTAGTGCATGAGACCTTAAGCCCTTGATGACATTTATCTTCACTTGTGTGAAGAGATTTAATAAAGTAATTTATTAGGTCTCTTCTCACTCATAAAAAGAAATGTCGTAAAAGACATATTCCTTCATATATTCTCCATATATTGAGTATTAATCCTTATATTACTGACATAGTGTGGTGTGCTAAATTTTCCATGCTTCTGTTTTAGAACAAAACAAATGTAGATGCTAGGGAAATCTTAAATTTGGGGGCAGAAGAATTGTAAGATTGATAGATGCTCTCAAGTTTCCCAATTTGGAGTGCATATTAATTTTCAGAAAAGAACTGTCCTTGGAAAATGAGCTGAACATCATTTCAGCTGTTTAAATTATGACACCAAATAAGATATCCAGTCAGTGACAGAGGTAACATTTTACAGGGAAGGAATCGGCTTCCTGGTTTTTACTCTCCCTGAGATGGGAAAGGCAGTCATTGGTGTGATGTAAACCCCTCTGCTCTCAGAAAAGGAGGTCAGTTCCTAGTTTATTTTGTGTAAGACAGGAGAACCATCACCCAATAGAACACTGTATTTAGATGACAAGTATTCATGGTGTTCATTTCTATATTATAAGTAAAAGATAAACAAATATTTTTATATGTACACACAAAGTTTAGCCCAGAGACAAATAGGAAGACAAAAGATTTAAGGATCTGCTAATTCTAGCTCACTTTATTTTAGTAAATAATAATGACACCAAGTAAAAATTAAATATTAAAGTTCTGGGCCACTTTAGTTAGTTGTTTTTGTTGCACCTAAAATATTCACCTTTGCCTTTCATGCTCATCTGCACAAGAGAACGGAACTGTCACATTCAATAAATTTTCAGGTACATCTTCTCTTGTTGGAGACAGGAGCAAAATGATGTACTATGGAGCAAATATGAACTGATTTCAGAAATTGACACAAATTCCTACAATTGACACAAAGTGACAGTTCTCTTCACAGGGAAACTGCTGACACTGGATTGGATTTTCCTTCTCAAAGCAGACTTCTTTTCTCCAGTTTGGGTAAAAGGGAAGAGGTTCCAGGAAAACAAACAGGTGATGCGGTTTCATCAACTCTTGTAGTAATGGTTCTATGAAAACTGCAGCTTTCTTGGTCAAAGTCCTAAATGGAGACTTTTTTTCTTCTTGGAAAAAGCTGGATATGCATTTTGCAATGGCAGATACAGAGTCTGAAAGTCTGATCCAGTTGCACCTGGTTAAGCAGAAGTGTTGCCAGAATAAAGGTTGTGATTTCCTTGGGACTGTTCACTTTCACCTCTGTAGCAAGAGGTGATTGATTGAAGTCACAGGGCAATTAGCGGAAGCAATATGGCCAGCTTTCTGTTCTCCAGTGGGAGCTGGTATGTATGTTTGTAGAATAATCACAGGCAACGTCTGGTAGTTCAGTGAGTACATTGAGCACTGTAGGTACAGAGCCTGATGTTGAATGAATACCCATGCATTTTAAGTTTTGTGTCAGCTTTGAAAACTTTGGGAAAATTTTAAAAGATTTGCAAGTGTATGAAGAGAAAAGCAACTTAAGTTTTCCATGTTGAGTGCAATTATCGATAAAATTACACATATAAATATATTTACAGCCATAAACAAAATTTCCCAAATGGCTACGTGTATTTTATAAAATAACAGGCAAATAAATCATACATTAGTTACCAGTTAGTAAAAAGCAAGGGAGACATTCAGGAAACTCTTTCTAAGACAAAAGAATTAGAAGATGAGAATACAAAGAATATAAGCTTTGATGTTATTAACATGTCATTTCAATTTGTAGACAGAAGCAAGACAGATGTGTAAAAATTTCTCAGGAATAAGATGAGTGGATAAATCCGAAAACAGGGTAGAGCTATGTCAGTGAAGAGAGCCACATGGAGAGCAGTGACAGCTTAGCAAATATGTATGGAATGGAACAGGGAAGTAATTTAATTTTACCAAATGCTCTTTAAAACATATAAGAGCTATTGCTCTATATGTGGGTGTGTGTAGTAACACAGCAATGGGATACAATGTAAAAGAGTTAAAATTTTAGATTAATAAGCAAATTGATTTTGTGTGTGTGTGTGTGTGTGTGTGTGTGTGTGTGTGTATGTGTGTGTGTGCTTTGTAAAGCCTGCCCTTTCTTTGGAAATTGAGCTACTTGTTTTCACTTGCAAAAACTATTGGGAGAGAAGATACCAAGCAGAACAAATTGTTTTTTGAAAAGCATCAATTAACAGAGATGAAAAGATCTCTGCTGATATATTTAAGGAAGAGAATAGGCCCCAGAAAAACCTTCTGCAAGGACAAAATAAAGAAGTTGGGAGAACTATTGTTGAATAGATTTTTGGTTGTTTGTTTGTTTTTATTCACAACAGTTTGATATCACATCTGAAAATTCATCACATAGAACTAAAGTTTGGCATAAACAAGCCACACACCAGATTTTAAGATAAACAAGAACAATCATCACTTTTGGATGAGTAGTAAAGTTGCCATAAGAGGCTTCTGTAAATCATCAGAAGAGATGGTACTTTTCAGGTCATCTGGCTTCAGCACCACTGGGCTACCCAAGTAGCAGTAAGTTAGTTTGTGGTTACTTAAAGCCCAATTTTGCTTATCTAATTTAAAAGGCTACATAAGTAAGAGCTTAGAACTCACTCCACAAATCAATGGGTTGAGATAAATGTGTGCTATGGGTTAGCCAGGCAAAGGTGTGTGCTTTCAAGCCAGTGATTTTAATTGGATTCCTGAGGCCACATGTTAGGGAGGTAAGAACTGCTTACTAGAAGTTGGCCTCCAACCTACACACACACACACACACACACACACACACACACATGCATACACACAGACACACACACAAGCACACATGCACACACACACAGGAGCACATATACACATATATGCACTTGTGGAAGTGCACCTATGCCCTGCATAAAATAAATAAGTAAATAAATGTAATATATTTTAAACAAATATTTGATGTTTTTTACAGTTCTAGCAAATGTTGCTAAAGATTCAAGCATGAGCTGAGACAAAGGCAACAGGACAGTAGGCGGGAAATGCTCTCTTTTTTAGGGAAACTCTGAAACTGCAATAGTGTGGCCTCCTCCCACCGTGGTACCAGAGCAGAAGACAGAGTCTGGGAGTCCTATAAATAGGTGTGGGCAATCTGTACAGACTCTCCAGTCTCTGGTTTTTCCTCACAGCTTCAGAGTTGCTTAGAGCAGTATGCTAGACGAGAGCACAAGACATACGCCAAGAGAAATTACTGCCAGCCAGAGTGACTTTGACTAGCGAGCAAGTGTTGAAGGGGAGAACTAGCCAGCCTCAAGTGATGGACACTGAACACAGAAATGGCAAGCCCCAGGGCCCTGATTCTAGACCTGGAATCATATCTAAGTCTCTGGCAGCTCACAATGTCCCGAACACCCCCCCGCCCCCACCCCATGGTAGAAGAAGAGACAGGAAAAAAATGGGTAGGCAGGGAAATAATTTTCCCTAATACTTATTCCAGAGAGCCCAAGTTTCACCTGGAAGACCATAAATTGGTAACTTTTCACCATCAGGGGATATGGGGACTTGAGAGCAAAATTAATTTTAGTTAGGGAAGAATAAAGATCATTTCTTAGAGCCTTTAGCTGTAGATATGGAAAACACCCTGCATAAAGCAGACATGACAAAAGCTAAAAGAAAAAAAAACTGGGAGATTGCAAAGTGGATATGGGAAATTGGTAACATTGGATTTGTATGTTTTTGAAAAATTCTCTTAAAGAGTCCATAGAAGATCCATATATATTCAGAAAATACCTGAACACAAATAGGTCAAGGATAGGCAGAACAAGAGAACTGTGACAATTTACAAAATGTAAAGCCTTAACAAGGATCTCATATCAAGAGTACCTGTGGGTGCAGACAGAGTCTTATTAAACTACAAAAGTGTAGTCATCAGCACTGGCTAATGCTGACATATCAATGAAATTCAGAGCCTGGAATCTACTGAAGGAAACACATATACACATACACATATACTTAATATGTATCATTTTGTATATTGTTACCGTTGTTTTTTGACTTAGTAAGAGGGCAAAGATGATTGTACAAAGTGAATAGACTTTTAGAGAAAAGGTTCATCATTACCTATACCTAAAGTAACTTCCAGAACAAGACACGAAAATGACTCTTTTGTAATAATATTGGTGAAGGGTTTGGTTTGTTTGTTTTTGTTTGGTTTTGCTTTTTGCTTTGCTTTGTTTTGTTTTGTTTGAGACAGGCTTTCCCATAGCCCAGGCTGTCCTGGAACTTGCTGTGTAGTGGAGAGTGACATCTGATCTTCCTGCTTCCACTTCTTGTGTGCTGAGATAACTAACTCACTCCACCCAGCTGTTTTATGCAGTGCTGGTGATTTAAGCCAGGACTTCATGAGTCTTTGACAAGTACTCTATTGACTGAGCTGCATCTCTAGCCCACTTTTCCTTTTCCCCCCCTTTTTTTAGTGTTGGGGATTCAACTTTGAGCCTCACATATGTTAAGCTAGTTCCTGCCCATGATCATCTAGAATGGTAGGGAAGGGTTGCACCTGGGTCCTCAGATCCCCAGTCAGGGCATCTTCATGCGACTCTGGCCCTTTCACTTAACTCAATTGTGGTTATTGTTATATGATGTTGATCACCCGTACTTAACTCTTCACATAAGGAACTTGAAACTTACAGGTTCATCATATTTATGTTAATATTCAAGATGCAGAGTTCAAGTAAGGTTAAATTGGATAAGCCAGTGAACACATGCTGGACTCTCATTACTTACAAATATTTTGCTTTATCCGGATATGAACTGTACTTTGATCTTTATACATAGCACATTTATCTTTCCTAAATAAGAAGCTAGGATAAAAGAAGACAGCTAGGATTCTTTACTCTTTCAACTGATGATATGTGTATATGATATATTCAATTGTATTTTTATAGATTTGTAAAATTTCTATAGAAAACAATAAAGAATGGAATACCAAGGACCAAACATCAAATTAATAGTAAACGGTTTGGCTGGGAAGACAGCACATTTGGTACAGTGCTTCCTGTGTAAGCATGAGGACCTGAGTTTGGACCACCAGCATCCATTAAATTAATTAATTAATTAATTAATAGTCTGACAGCAGCAGCTATAATTTTCATGCTACAGAGATAGGAACAGGAAGATTCCCATGCTTTCTGGCCAGTCAGTGTAATTGAGTGGGTGAGCCCCATATCCAGACAGGCCTTGTTTCAAAGAGCAAGATGAAGAACTATTGATGAAGAAATCGATACCAACTTCAGGATTCCACATGCACACATGTACATGTGCACTTGCACATTCAAATGCAGACACATACATGAACACCTGTCCCACATGAATCAAAATCAATTTTTAAAATTAAAATATTAAGTGGGGTTGGAGAGATGACCCAGTGGTTAAGAGCAAATTGACCTTCCAGAGAATCTGAGTCTGATTCCCAGCACCTGCATTGTGCAGCTGTCTCTACCTGTAGCTCCAAGAGGATCAGATGGCCTTGGCCTGCATGGGCCACTGTACTCATGTGCACATACTATACAGACATGCAGACATACTCATAGTTAAAAAATAAATTTTCAAATATTTAAGATGTAAATAGTTATAATCAGATAAATAATTTATTCAAACAATATTGAATTTGTTTAATAGTTATTTTATTTGAAATACAGTAAAGTTCCTCTTAAAAATAGGTAGAATCACTCTGACATACTTATGAAAAATATTTAAATTGTATGATAAATTCATAAACAATATTGTTAATAATTTCTTAGTGTCTACTAACATATTCTGATTTAAAGTCTTTGATTTAAAGTTCGATCTAAAATATTTTTACTATAAATTTAGTGTATAATTTTATTTGATTTTGCTTATTACGTTGATTTGGCTAGTATATTTTATGTATATAGTATTTTTGATAATAGGCTCAAATTGAACATAAAATTTTTATTGGTTTATAGTAAAACTTTTCAATGAATTATCTTAAAATGGTAATATACAAGTATCTATAACATATGTAGTTTAGTAGACATTTCTGTATATTGCCTGAAGACTATCTATTTAAACTTACATGTTTAAAATAAGATTTGATGTAATAGAACATTTAACAATACAATTTGATATAATGTTTATTTTATGGAAAAGATCTCTTGACAAATTGATATTGCTTCATCAGTCTTGAATAGAACAAAAAATAGGGAGGGAAAGAGCTCAAGAAAAAGCACAAGGAATGGATATAGATGCAAGGCCCACTCAACACACACTCAGGAGTCCCATCAAAACAACAAATTGGAAGCTATGGCTTATGTGTAAAAGACCTGTAGAGTTAAAAAAAAAAGAGGGGTCTGTCTGGGCTGGGGTCCAGAGCAGACCTTGGGTGCAAGCTCTGCAGCCGGTCCCACAACACCCAGAGGAATCTCCACTCCCAGGCACTCTGACACACCCAGGATCAGAGGTGAGCATGAACTAACATCTGTCCCAACACTGGGAGTAATTGGGCCCAGCAGGACCAGGCATACAGGAACTCCGCCAGCCCAGTGACTCTGGTTCCTTCCCATCTGACGAGGTTAGTGTTCTGAGCAGACCTTGGGCAGAAGCTCTGCAGCCAGTCCCACAACTCACAGAGAAAACCACACTCCCAGGTGATCTAACAAGCCCAGGATCCCAGGATCCCAGAATCAGCTTGATTCTGAGGAGTTCTGACACAACCAGGATCACAGGAATGACAGGCTCCAGTCAGATTTAGCAAGGACAGGTAGCACTAGAGTTAACCAGATGCCGGGGGGCAAGCATAAGAAAATAAACAACACAAACCAAGGTCACTTGGCATCATCAGAACCCAATTCTCCCACCATAGCAAGTCCTGGACACACCATTACACTGGAAACACAAGATTCAGATATAAAATCACTTATCAGGATGATGATACAGGACCTAAAGAAAGACATAAATAGCACCCTCAAAGAAATACAGGAGAACACAGGTAAAGAGCTAGAAGCTCTTAAAGAGGAAACACAAAAATCCCTTAAAGAACTACAGGAAAACACAACCAAACAGGTGAAGGAAATGAGCAAAAACATCCAGAATCTAAAAATGGAAATAGAAACAATAAAGAAATCAGAAAGAGAGACAACCCTGGGCATACCAAACCTAGGAAAGAAATCAGGAGCTATAGATGCAAGCATCACCAACAGAATGCAAGAGATAGAAGAGAGAATCTCAGGGGCAGAAGACATCTTAGAAAACATTGACACAACAGTCAAAGAAATTGCAAAAAGCAAAAAGCTCCTAACCCCAAACAACCAGGAAATCCAGGACACACTGAGAAGACCAAACCTAAGGATAATAGGCATAGAAGAGAGTGACGACTCCCAATGTAATGGGCCAGTAAATATCTTCAACAAAATTATAGAAGAAAATTTCTCTAACCTAAA
>NW_022196897.1:44632356-44649514 GCF_008632895.1 Mastomys coucha
AACAAATTCAGATAAATTGAAATCATGTAACTTTTCTCATCATAATGCAATAAAAGTTTTTTTAAAAACAAGAGGGGAGACCGAAAATATAAATAAAATAAAAATAAAAAAGTAGGTGAAAAATGTAAAAGTCCTGACATGGTGTCATGAAATATGAAATAAGGAAGCTCTAAAGATGCCATCGAGTTTATCTTTGTTGCCCATCTACTGCTGGGCACACAGCCTAGCTTTAAGTTTTTTTTTTTTTTTTCACAGTAAGTCTCCTTTGGAGAAAATTAAGTTTTCAGTGTTTTTTTTAAAGATTTATTTATTTATTTTATGTCTATGAGTACACTGTAACTAGGTTATCAGTTAGAGAAAGCTCTGAGCTCTGGGTTAGGGATGGGGTCATGTGTCCTCTTCTCCTTTTCTCTCTAGAATCCCATCTGGATGGAGAGCTATGCAGACTTGCACATGCTACTTCAGACTCTGTGAGCTCAATATGCTCATTGATCCTGTTGAATTATAGGGCCTTTCTTTGTGGTTCCCTTCCCCTCTGGCTCTTACAATTTTTCTCCTTCCTCTTCCTCTTCCCTGAGCTCTGAAGGTACAAATTTCATGGAGACATCCAATGTAGAGCGGAGAGTTCTGAGGTCTCTCACTGTCTCCATAGTGTATGGCTGCGAGCCTGTGTTTGTTCTCATCTGCTGTAGGAGAAAGCTTCTCTGATAATGACTGAGCAAGGCACCAATCTATGGGTATCACAGTGTTATTAAAAATATTTCTATTACTGTATTTTTGTTGTTGTTTTAGAGTAGTGGTATTTGGTATTTACTGTAGGTTCTGGAATATCTAGTCACAGGTTGTTGGTTACCCAAACAATATAAGATATGGATTTGATCTCATGGTATTGGCATTAAGTCAAATCAGATACTGTTAGGTTACTTCCAGAAGCCTTGAACCACCATTGTACTAGCATATCTTGAAGACAGGATGACACTATGTAGATAAAGGATTTGTAGTTGGGTTGGTGTATGTTTCTTTTTTCATAACCTGAAAAGTACTTTCCTCTACCACAGACACTAGCACATAGGTATTGAGGCTTTATGTAGGCACCATCTCAACATCTCCATGTTCAGTGAGTTGTGTAGGTGTTATCTTCAGAAATAGGGGATTGCCATCAGTTTGTGGAGATCAACTTACAGCCTTGGCCCCAACTGTGTTCTTTGAGGTTTCCCATGGAACCACTTTGGCCATCAACTAAATTAGATGGAACCCAATTCTTGTCCCGAAAGCTTCATGTAGTGAGAAGAGATGTCCAATTAGAACTATGTCTCTTCTGTTATTTGGCAATTTCATTTAGATTGCTTGCATATATGTATGTAACTTAAGAAATGTCTATTGTATTAGGTTTCCATTCTATCTCTCAATGACATTTGGTTAAACTTTCTCTTCCCACCCTCCACACCTCACCCTTCACTTTCCTCCAGTTCTCCACATGATCCTCATGTTCCAGCTCTGCCCCCAACCAAATTATAACTATTTATTCTATTTCCCTTTCCTAGGAAGAGATATCCATATCACCTAGATGTAAACCTAATATTTATGGTTCTACAAATTATAGCTTTGTTATCACTAATTTAACATCTAATATCCATATATCAGTGAATATATACCATAATTGTCTTTCTAGGTCTGGGTTACCTCACTGAGGATGATTTTTTTCCCTAGTTCCATCCATTTGCCTGCAAATTTTCAGGATGTCATTTTTTTTTAAATTGTTATCACTCCATTTGTAAATGTATCATGTTTTTTTTACCCATTCTTCTGTTGAGGGACATCTAGGTTGTTTTCACCTTCTGGTTATTATGAATAGAGCAGGAATGAATGTAGCTGAGCAAGTGTCTCTGTGGTAGAATGAAGCATTCTGTGGGTATATGTCCAAGAGTGGTTTAGCTGGCTCTTGAGGTAGGTCAATTGCCAGCTTTTGGAGAGGCTACCACACTGATTTACACAGTGGCTGTGCAAGTTTACAGTTCAGCCAGTAGTGGATGAGTGTCCCCATTAGTCAGAGGCTACCACACCGATTTACACAGTGGCTGTACAAGTTTACAGTTCAGCCAGTAGTGGATGAGTGTCTCCATTAGACAGCACCCTTGTCAGCATGAGTTGTCATTTGTTTTATTGATCTTGGCCACTCTGACAGGTGTAAGATACAAAACAAGTTTGATCTACACTTCCCTGATGGCTAAAGATGTTGAACATTTCTCTAAGTGATTCACAACCATTTGAGTTTTCTTTCTTTTGAGTAACCTGTTTAGATCTGAACACCGTTTTTAATTGTATTATTTGGTGTTTTGATAACTAGTATTTGAGTTCTTTATATATTTTGGATATTAGCCCTCTACCAGATGTGTAGTTGGTAAACCTTTTTCTTCATCCTGTAGGCTGTCACTTTGTCCAAAAGATGCTATCCTTTGCCATATAAAAGCTTTTCAGTTTCACGAGATCCGATTTATTAATTGTTGATCTTCATCCCTGAAATATTGGTGTTCTGTTCAAAAAGTTGTTTTCTGTCCCAGTGAGTTCAGGCTATCAGGTTCAATGGATCTGGTTTTATGTTGATTATGCTGAGGTCTTTGAACCACTTGAAATTGAATTTTGTGCAGGGTGGTTAGAATGGATTCTTCTACACACAGCCATCCAGTTTGACTTGTACCATTTGTTGAAGATGTTGTCATGTTTTTAGTGTGTATTTCTGATTTCTTGATTAAAAAGTCATGTGCTCAGAGGTACTTTAATTTATGTCTGGGTTTTTAACTTGATATCATTGATCAACACATCTGTTTTGTGCCAATATCATGCTGTTCTTATTACTTTAGCTCTGTAATACAACTTGAGGTTGGGAATTGTTATATCTACAGCATTTCTTTTATTATTTAGGATTATTTTAGCTATTCTGGGTTTTCTATGTTTCTATATGACATAGAAGATTGTGTTTTAAATTTCTGTTGAAACTTGTATTGGAAGTGTGATGGGGATAACATTGAATCTGTAGATTGCTTTTGATAGAATGGTTATTTTCAGTATGTTAATCCTACTCATCCAGGATCATTGGAAATCTTTCCACCTTCTGATATCTTCAATGTCTTAAAGTTTTAATCATATAAGAATTTCAGTTGTTTGGTGGAATTATTCCAAGATAGTTTATATTTTTCAAGGCTATCATGAAAATTGGTGTTTACCTGGATTGTTTTTCAGTCTGTCATTAGTATATAGGAAGGATACTGATTTTTGTATTTTAATTTTGTATCCTGTTACTTTGCTGAAATAACTTATCAGTGTGGTAAGAGTTCTGTGGTGAAATTTGTAGGGTCACTTATATATACTATCATATTATCTACAAATAAATATAATTTCCCACCTTCCTATTTTTATTCCATTGATCTCTTTTAGTTGTCTTTTTGTTCTAGCTAGGACTTTAAAGACTAGATTGAGTTGATATGAAGAATGCACAACCTAATCTTGTTCCTAATTTTGGTGGAATTGTTCTGAGGTTTTTCCTAATTTTGGTTGATGCTGGCTATGGGCTTATTATAAATTGCCTTTATTATGCTGTGGTATATCTCCTGTATCCCTAATCTCTTTGGGACTTTTATCATGAAACAATGTTGGAGATTTTCAAAGGCCTTTTCTGCATCTAATCATGTCTTTCAGTTTGTTTATGTGGCAGATTACATTTATTGATATTTATATGTTGACACATTTTTTTCATCTTTGGGATGAAGCCTACTTGATCATAGTGGATGAACTTTTTGAAGTGTTTTTGAATTTGAAAAATTCTCAGTATTGAGAATTTTTGCATGTATGTTATAAGGGAAATTGGTCTGTAATTCTATTTTCTTCTTAGGTCTTTTTGTGGTTTGAGTATCAGGAAAATTATGGCCTTGTTAAAAAAATACTGGGCAATGTTCCTTCTGTTTCTATTTTGTAGACCACGTTGGGGAGTATTGGCATTAACTCTTTTTTGAAATTATGGTAGAATTCTGTGATAAAACCATCTGGCTCTGGGCTTTTTTTGGTTAGTAGACTTTTAATTACTGCTTCTCTTTCACTAGTGGTTATAGGTCTGTGTAAATTGCTTATCTGATCTTGATTTAAATTTTGTAAGTTGTATGTATCAAGAAATTTATTCAATTCTTAGATTTTCCAGTTTGGTGGAGTTTTTAAAGTATATCCTTATGATTCTTTCAATTTTCTTAATGTCTGTTGTTATGCCCTCCCCCCACCTTTTCATCTCTAATTTTGTTAATCTGAGTATTCTCTTTTGGCTTTTCAGTTAATTTGAATAAAAGTTTGTCAATATTATTGATTTTCTCAAAGGACCAAATCTTTGTTTCATGGATTCTTTGCATTTTTGTTTATTTTTTATTTCATTTTATTGATTTCACCTGAGTTTCATTATTTCTTGCCATCTACTCCTTTGTGGTGTGATTTTTTCTTCTTTTTCTTTTCCTTTTTCTCTTTCTTTTTTTCTTTCTTTCTTCCTTCCTTTCTCTCTTAGAGCTTTCATATGTAGTATTAAGCTACTATTACGAGATCATTCCATTTTTTTAATGTAGATATGTCATGCTCTTAAAACCACCCTCAATTGTATGCCATAAGTTTGTATGTTACTTTTTGCCTTCTCTCTGTGTAGCTTTAGTATTCTTTCTTTGTTTGTACATTTAGTGTTTTGGTTATCATGTGCTGAGGACACTTTCTTTTTAGTCCCATCTATTTGTTGTTCTGTGTGATTCTTGCACCTTAAAGACATCTCCTTCTTTAGGTTGGGGATTTTTTTTTTTATCGAGTTTTTTAAAATATATTTTCTTGGCCTTTGAGCTGGGATTCTTCTCGTTCTATTTGTATTATTCTTAGATTTGGTCTGTTTATCTGGATTTTCTGGATGTTTTGTGTCAGGAGTCTTTTACATTTAAATTATTTTTGGACTTCAATATCTACTTCTTCTATTTTGCCTTCAATACCTGCAATTCTCTCTTCTATCCCTCGTATTCTGTTGGAATTGTTGCTTCTGAGGTTCCTGACTGAGTTCCTACATTTTTCATTTTCAGATTTCTCTAGTTGGGTTCTCTATTGATTCTATTTCTCTTTGAAAGTTTTGAACTGTTTTATTTATTTATTTATGTATTTATTTATTTATACTGTTTGGTTTTTTCCACAGATTTATTTAGGGGATTTATTCATTTCCTGTTTAGGGACTTCTATCACATTCTTAAAGTATGTCTTGTGCTTCAGCTTTACTGCAATTCTCAGAGTTATTGTGGTAAGTTTGCCGAGATAAAATGGAGACAGACATATTGTTCTACCAGCCATTGGTTGTGTTATCTGGTCTTGTTTTTATGGATGCTTTGTTCCTTGATTTCTGTTACTCTCTCTATTTCTTAGGGGATTAGGTGTTTTTTTTTTTTTTTTTTTTTTTTTTTTTTTTTTTTTTTTTTTTTTTTTTTTTTTTTTTTTTTTTTTTTTTTGCCTGGTAGGGGATTCTTCTGGAGTCCTGCTAAGTGTGGCCATTCAGCGGTCCATGTAAAATTTGTTCTTGGTATTAGGAGCTGATGCTTAGGAAAGCAGATGGACTAGGATGAATTAATGTGGTCTACAGGAGGAAGGAAAGCAATGTGTTCTACCAGTATGAAATTGGCCTCCTAGGAATTATGGCAGAGAGTGAGGAGCCACCACAAAAGGCAGTCTGCTAAAGAGCTGGTAATGAGTATAGGCGATTGGATAAAAGTCTGAAGCTCACCTATTTGGTTCTCTGGCATCCTTGGCAGTAGGGTTCCCAGGGTATGCCTGTTAGAGTTGGAGACTAGGAAAACAGGATGAATAAGGAGGAAAGTTAGAAGAGAAACTATGTGTAATCTTCTGGAGATTTTCTGCAAATGGGGACAGGTAGGAGGCGGCACTGCAGCAGGTAGTCTACTCCAGAGTTGGGCATGAGACTGGGGGGTTGGTTTTAGAGTAGAGAAGAGAGAGGATGAAGATTCAAATAAAGCTACTGATGTGTTGGAACGGCAGTCGCATCTGGAAGTACCACACTAGGCCTAAACAGTTCCACGTGTAAGAGGTTTAATTGAGAGGGAGTAGGGGTAGTGGTGCGGAAAGAGAGGGGAGAGAGAGAGAGAGCAAGATGGAGGAATTGTCTCATATATATATGGGTTGTGACGTAGCAGCCGCAGGTAAAGGTGGGAGGTGAGCCCAACGGATTCTGGGAATATGGTGGCTGTTGCCCTGGCAACAGGTCTGTGGACCAGCCCATGTATCACCACAGGCTCTGGATGCTAACAGCTACCTGTTTCCCTGGCATGTTTAGCAGTTGTTGAGTTCCCAGGGAATGTCTGCTGGTATTTGGGGCTGACTACCCAGGTTTTCAAGATTTAAATACATTTAAATAAAAATTTTCAATGGAAAACAAACCAATGGTTATTTCAGGTAACAACAATAATAAATAGCTTTGCAGAAGAAAATGTAATGATTTCAACCAAATCAAGAAGGCACAGTAGATAAAGGAGAAAGATGAACAGCAGTTATAGAAGGAATAAAAAGAAAGCTGACATACCATCACTTCAAAGGGCCAGATGTGACTTTAATAGAGAATTCAAAAAACACGCTAAGAGTGATCTTGTCTGTCAGCTTCACTGGGTCTGGATCAACTGAGAGACCAGCTTCTGGGGGGACCTGGGAGGGATTTCCTTATCATGTTAACTAGAGTGGAAAGACCCATCCCAACTGCTGGAAGCCCCATCTGGTGGTGACCCAGATATATAGAGATCAAAGAAAAGAGCTACCTTTTTTTTTTTTATTATTATTTTGGCCTGTTTCCCTTCATGTCTTGTTGGTGAGTTCCTCTATTTTGTGGCTCCATCTATGCTATTGCTGCTGCTGTTTCCATCATCCATTGACACCAGAGCCCACACTCTTCTGTTGTTTAACATTGACTGTGAGAGTCTGATTCCTCTTCCTCTTCCTCACTTCCTGTCCACGAGGCAAACAGGTTGCTTTTTCACATTCAGCTATCTTGTCCAAGGTTCCAAAGCAAAAGGGCCAATCAGTTGTGGACTTTAACCTTCTAAATCCCCTTTCTCTTCATTAGTTGGTGATCTTAGGTTATTTTCTATAGTAGTGAGCAATGGAAGTCAGACTAATAATACCCCTTAACAATCTTTGGAACCAAGAGCAGCATCAACAGACACGAGTCTTCTCTTAGGATCCTTTACCTTCCATCACTGTTTTCTGCTGAATGTGTGGCATCTCAGAACCTAAAACTTTAGCGATATTCAAGTACATGAATACATGATAGAAACAACTACATACAACACCCTGAGACATACAACACCTTGAGTTAGTAATGGCTAAGTAAAGGTATGGTGCAGAAACATGGCTAGCGATGAAGAAAGAGATAGAGAGACAACATGCAATCGAGAAGGGTATACTTCAGAGGTCATTAAAAATAGTTGTCTCCTGAGAAGCTCTGCCAGTGCCTAACTAATATAGAAGTGGATGCTCACAGCCAACCACTGAACTGAGCGCAAAGTTCCCAGTGGAAGAGATAGAGAAAGAACTCAGGAGCTGAAGGGATTTGCAATCCCATAGGAGGAACAACAATATGAACTGATCAGTATCCCCCAGAGCTCCCAGGAATAAACCAGCAACCAAAGGGTACACATGGAGGGACCCATGGCTCTAGCCGTATATGTAGCAGAGGATGTCCTTATAGAGCATCAATGAGAAGAAAGGCCTTTGATCTCGTGAAGGCTTGAAGCCCCAGTGTAGGGAAATGCCAGGAGAGGGAAGCAGGAGCAGGTGGGTTAGTGAGCAGGGAGAGGGGAGATATCATAGGGGGGTTTCGGAGGGGATAAAGTTTGCAATGTAAATAAAGAAAACATCTAATAAAGTAGTTCCCAAATACCGGTAAAGCAGAAAATAAGTTGTGGTGAAGATCCATCATGCGGTATCATTGTCTGGACCTGTGAGAGTCATTGAGAAAAGTTGGCTTATTGCATTTCAGGAGGATAACTTATCTCAATCCCAGAAACAGTTTCCTGGTCTTTTATTCAAATTTCTCACTCATTTATTTTTTTCCTGAGTACTAGATAGACAGCAGGTATGGGGGCACAACATATTTATGCTACAGTCACATTAAGTATAATTGATTAAATACAACGCAAAGCTATAAGAAAAATATGCATGACAGAAGTTTTTATTTGTAATATTTAATAATATACCTTTTATTTAAATCTATCTTATTCTCCCCAATAACAGATTTCCATGTATCACAAAGTAGTATCTAGTTTAGATACAAGAGATTTTTATATTTAGATGATAGTCTTTTAAACTACATGGCTATATGGATCAGTGAACCTAAGTTATCTGCTCCTGGATTAAAATGATGAGAACTGACCAGCATGGAGGAAGAGTTGGCTTATCATAGAGTAACTTTCATTGTTATTGTTCTATATTAAAATTATTGTCACACAGCAATATTTTACAACATACAGACTTAGAATTGAACTAACCACCGATGAACACTTTTTAAATACAATTACAGTACCATAAGAGGTGAACACAAATTCCAGTGCATAAAGAGCTTATTGTGAGAAAATCGTGCTACAACTTGGGTGTCTCCTGGTAATGTCCAAGATCATATTCCCACCTGGGAAGTACAGGATTTGCTACAATTACCTCCCAGAAGGAAAGCCTTGACAGTAAGCTGTAGGACCATTGTCTGAGTAATGGGTGAACTCCTTGTGAAAAGCGTTCTCCTTAATCCAGTAGGCAAATGCAGTGTTTAAAATCTTATCTTAGGATTCACTAAAAGGTCTTAAGTCTTAAATCTTATTTAGGATTCACTAAAAGGTCCTTTAAACTCACATCTTCAAATGATATCACCAGAAGATAAAATATTAAACACAATGATGACTAGGCCAATTTTTTTTTTTTTTTTTTTAGACATTCAACCATTAGATATTGCAAATGGAGGCGATTCTCATCTACTTGGTAATGATTCTTTTTTGGAGATTATTAGCAAGTAGTTGAAAGAGTCAGATGCAGATACATACACCCAACCAATGGTCAGAAGCCTGGGGCTCCTGTAGTTGAATTTAGGAAAAGCTAGAAGAAGCTCAGGAGGAAGGTGACCCCATAGGAAGACCAATAGTCTCAACCTACCTGGACCTGCGAGATCTCTCAGATATTGAGCCACCAACCAGGCAGCATACATGAGCTGGTCTGAGGCCCCTTGCCACGCCCACTCGTCTACTCCAGTTACATCTGCAGTATCTGGGTTAAAAGCCTGGTCATGGACAAGAGGCGTTATGACTTCAAAGGGAGTTTGTAACTCCTGGGTATTCAGTCAGTCGTTGGCATTTTCTAACTCAGACATGTTCCAGATTAGTCTTTTCAATCCTCAACATGCCTTCTTATTCAGGCATAAAGGTAGCCCAAGAAATGATTCATAAATGGCTAAAAAAGGGAGTTGTTCCCTGGCCAACACAGTGTTCCAATATATCCTAATTTATTACCAAACTGTCCTTAGATTGGAATTTCTCACAAGGAAGCTGCCTTTTCAGATAGGATGTCCTCCGAGTTAGCAACAGAGGTCAGGCACCATTGCTAATTGTTAACATAGAATTCTCAGGGCAGTCCCACAGAAGACAGAACTGTTTTACATACCAGAGAGTAATCAAAGGGCTTCCCTCATCTAAGGGCATTAGCAGGAACTGCTAGATTGGAACTTCCTGGTGCTTGCTTCCAGCAGACCCAGAGAATTAGCATGGGATTACCAAAATAGCCCCAGTGGGGAGGGAACCACTGCTCTTCCACCTGCTTCACACCTGGATACCTGATCTTACTGACCTCTATTACCTGCCTACATGACTTTTGTCATTCGCCCTGTTTTCTGTTTACTATATAAGCCTGGTTTTTATTTTGTGCAAAGACTAGAACTAGAACTTAGATGTACGAGGACTTAGATTCATTCATTCAGATTCAAGCGTTGAGCCTCATGCAGTTGGCAGCCCCCTAGGCCCAGAGTGCTAGGGTCGGGGGTGGGAGGGTAGGAGTGGGGGGTGCAGCGCTTGTCCAGAAGAGGTGGCTGTTTTAGACCTAGTGTGTTTCAGATGGCCTCAGATGTACCTCAACTGCTGAGCTGCCAGATTTTTCATTTCTCTGTCGTAAAAACCTCATGCCATTTTTAAGAAATACATTCAGGCTCTGTTTGTCATTCTTTGCCTACGCCTTGTTAGCCTGACTAGGACCCTGTTTCTCCCACAAGTTGAGGGAGGCCCAGATTGGCCTGCCTTGGCAGCCTCTGACACATATAGAGCAGAGATCTGAGGCTCACTTAACCCTTGAGAGACTTGAGGCCTAAGGGAGTAGGGAGGTCTGGTGGCGTCGGGGTGGGGAGTGACAACATCTTCTTGGAGATGAGGCAGGGTGGTGGGGAGTAGTGGGATGAGAAACAGTTAGAGGGTGATTTGGGAGGGGGATAACTACTGGACTGTAAAAAAAGATTAAAGAATAATAATAATAAAAAGGAATTGTTAGCTATCTGGGTCTATAGTGTGACCTCACCTTTTTTGTTTTTGAAAAGGCAGAAGGAAATAATGGTTGAGAAGCCATACATTAGATACTTATTCACTTCCATTTTTGTCCCCTTTCTTTGTAAATCATCGTATTCCACCTACATCCAAAGCACAGAACACGATTGTCCTCTTTAGTAGTGCAAACTTTAGTATTAGTAAAGTTCCGATGTCCCAGAAATAAAGACTGCGAAACTCTTTCCTTCTGCCATCACAAATGCATTATTCATGTGTGGACAGGAATTTTGGTTGCCTACAGGTTTCCTTTGTAGGACTGGACATACCGTAAGCAGAAGGTTCTCTAAAACAAGTGTAATCTATGCTGTCATATTGTCAGAAAGTAAAGATAACTCTGCAATTCGTTCCTATTCCAAAGTTGCAGTAATTTTTATTATTAAGTTGGTTAGGAATTTCTGAAGTTTTGGCATCACACTGTATTGTAAATGCTTTTGTGTTGTGTATTTTTCCATGGTGTGCTGGAGTCTTCAAACTGATCAACGGACATGAAGTGATTTTTCAAAAGAGAAGGACACATTAGATTTCAGTCCAGAGCTGTCAGAATAGAAGAATGGGTTATTGTTCAGCTGCTGTATCTGCTTGTGTCTCACACTTGGCAGACAACTGTAGCTGCCTTTGTTACTTTGTGGGTTCTTTTTTCTTCCACCCTTCTCTACCCCTTTTCTTCCACCCTCTCAACCCCTTAACACCAATTATGAGAGAGAAAAGGTTAGAGAGAAAGGAAAAAGATCCCTGAATAAAGTCTAGGGTCAGAGAGGGTAAATGTTACCATCTTTAGGTTAGACTACTTCCTGCTGGTAAGAGGTGTTGAGTTCTTTGGGACAAGCGTGGTCTTCACAGACAGGATACTTAGTTTCTTCTTGTTGCTCATGACTACTTAAGAAACCATGACCAACAACAAACCAACCAACAACCCACACCTCCTATAGGAGACCTATATAGAACATTTATTTTGTGAAATGTCCCCAGAATTCCAAATATCACACAATGGCAGAATCTATCTACAGATGGTAAAACCATGTCTCTTCTAGACCATGAGGCAAGTTATAGTGAACTGCTGTGAAGCAGCCCCATATTCCACACCTGGGGTCAAAACAAATTCCCATAATATTTCTGTGTTTTTTAAAGAAACCAAAATCCCAGAATTCTCACTAGAGAACTTTCTCATAGAGTAATGTATAACAGTGAATAGGCTAAGAGGCAGATAATGTCTGGGTTCTCTGTGGAAGTGATGCCAGCTGAAAATTAGGCAGTCAGAAAAGAGGATAAAGACAATCAGAACTATTTATTTAATAAGATATTCTCTAATAAATTGTAAGGCAGAGTCGCTGGCATGGAGGTGAACTAATATATTTGAAAGCCTCTGATAGACGTAGATCATATATAAGGAAATTCTCAGTATAAATGAATTGAAGAATTTAGAAAGCTTAGAACGATTTAATCTCACTGCAGCAAGTTGCAGTCCAACATAAAGATGTAATTGTGTAGGTTTTATATTTCATTTTCAGAAGCAGTTGTACTGTTTCCCTAGGCTGACACAAAAACCTCATGTAAACTCAATATTATGAGTAAATAGAATTTACTTAATACCTATATCTACATAAGAAGAACATGTTTCTTATGCAAAAAATTTTAATGTTGTTTTGAAGTAGTGGGTTATTATAAAATGTAATTAAACCAATATGAAATATAACATGAATTACATTTTAAATTAAACTATATTTTATATTGATGTTAGTATAGGATTTATGATTTTGAAATTATGTTGCTACCTATTTGCAAATACACAATCCAAAGCTTATCATTTTAAAATTAAATTATTCTCTGTAGGTGTATAAAGAATATAAATTCTAAGATATGTAATATGTAAGGTTAAGAATTCATTTTAAAGTGTGTCTTCATTTATGACTGATTTTGTGATTTTGATATTGAGTGCCACTTTTCCTTTGCTTGTGTGCTGAAGATTATCCCATGTATGATGTTCTTTGGTGATAGTTCTAGTACAGAACATCATGAAGACAGCTGAAAAGCTAAGGGCAGCAGTGTGTCCACTAATCTAAACATTCATGAGTCTGAGAGTTGGGTTTCTAAAAGTTCATGGTCAACCTGGATTACACAAAAATAGTAGGCTAGCTAAGGCTACATCACTTTAGAAAAAGGAAGAAAAGCAGGAAGACTGCAGAAACATTGTGTTGCAGTTCTTGTGGAGAACCAAGAATTTATTGAGCAGGAGACAGAGTGTTAGGCTTCCTTACAATACTGTACAGGGCAGTTACTAAAGGGAGGATTTTATAAAATGTTGCAGGGCTTTTAAATATCATTATGGGTAGTGGAAAGAACTGTAAATCTTGATAATATTATGAGTCTAGCACCTTCTTACTTTTTCACATTTCAAAAAAGTAAATTAGAATTTTTATTATTTATAAAATTTTCTAAAATTAGTTAAATACCCACTGCATATAAATAACCAAAATCATAAAAATTCAATGTATGGAATTTAGTCACCATTTTGGAAAACCCTGTTGACACACTAGCAAGATCCCTCATTGTCTTTGAGTCATGGATTAGATACTATATTGGTTAATTGTGTGTTCATGTCAATTTTTAAGAAGGCAAGCATCTAATTATTTAACCATGTCACCTAGTACAGTTATTTTCAAGTCTTTAAAATACTGGAATACATGTGCATGCACTCATAAGAACTCTATGAGCTGATTTCTTTTTATGCATCTTTTTCTGTCATAATCAGTGCATTGAGCTTGTATTTTAAAATTATATATGTAGGGTCATGTATAATTTCAACAAGTGGTGATGGTCAGACTAGATAGCTGCATCTAGAAGAATGCAAATAGATCTAAATGGGTCAATGACTTTAACATAAATAGCACAGATACTCTGACTCTGATGGAAAAGAAAGAAATAGACTTGAACTGATTGAAACAGAAATAGCTTTCTGAAGGTCCCGATAACACAAGCATTAAGACCAACAATTAATAAATGAGAGGGACCTCAAGAAATTAAAAGATCTATACAACAAGAAAAAGATCTATACAGAGGAAACCAGCAGCTTACCATACTGGAAAAAACCTCACCTTTACCAATTATATATTTGTTAGATAATATCTAGAATATATAAATAATAAAAATAAAACAAAAACCAAGCTTGAATATCAAGAAAACAAATTGTATAGTTTAGAAAAGGGTATATAACTAAACCGAGAATTCTTAAAAGATAAAACATAAATATCTGAGATACACTTAAACAATGTTCAACATCCTTAGCCATCAAGGACATGCAAATCAAAACTATTTTGAGAGTTGATCTTATTGCAGTCAGAATGACCAAGATCAACACAGGAATGGCAGAACATTCTGACGAAGATAAGGAGAAAAGGAAAATATATTCATTGTCAATAGGACTGAAAACTCATACAACTATGCCAGTCTTGGACATTTCCCCAAAGGATGTTACATCTTACTATAGAGATACATGTTCATTTATGTTTATGTCTTCTCTATTCATAAAAGCCAGACATTGGAAACAGCCTGGATATCCATCAATGAATGAGTAGATAATGAAAGTGTGGTACACTTATACAATGGAATATTATTTAATTCTTAATAAAAGTTAAATTATGAAAATTTCGAGTAAATGGATAGAGCTAGAAGCAATTTCCTGATGAAGGCAACTTAGGCAAAGACAAATCTCACATGTATTTTTTTTATATGTGGGTGTTAGTTTTTAAGTTTTAGATATGTGTATTTCAGTTTGAATAACTGTAGAGGTGCGGTAGCTAGAAAGAGAAGACCAGGGAGGAGACAGTCCTTCAAAGAAAGGACTCAAAGAAAAATAGAGTATAATGTAATAAAAACATAAATGGGAAACCATAATAGGAGGGTTAAATGGCGCAGGGGAATGGAAAGGTAGGTAAAGGAGTCAAAATGGAAACAGACAACTAAGAATAAAGTTCTTTTAAAAGCAATATGGAAACTACTTCGGTAGAAGCTTCATAAAATATATGTGAAAGGAATTTAAATGGAAACTCCATATACTGGAAGAGTCAATGCTCTAACTAGACATCTTATGCAACCAACAAAACATCCAGTGCCAGGAATGGGTTACATCTTGTTGAGTAACTGGCCAAAGGTGTTTTCTGGATGGCCCCCAAAATCATAGGTTATTGCAAAAATGCTGGCTACCTGCCATAACCTGGTGGTAAAGCCAGTTGTATGCTGAAGCTAGAAGTTTCATCCCTATTGACCAGTGTCCATGGTGCTGGAAGATACTTTTCAGGCTATTAGACAGGAAATGTAATCATCCATTTCACCGAGCTCCAAACCCTGTGATCCATAAAAGAGTCCTACCTGTGAGATATAGTGGTATAATAGTGGAGCACATGTTAGGTGAGTAACCAACAACTTTATTTTTAATTGGACTTGATGCCTACTCCATGAGATGGAAGCAATACCTAACACTGCTCAAGTAGGCCAAGGGGTAAATTTACTACTGTAATTCTGTTAAAGGAAGATAGCAATAAAATAACTCTTAAAGACATATTGCTATACTCATAGAGGAAAGCATCACTCAGTCCCCTTTAGAGATTGCTCTGTTGTTGTTGTTGTTATATTTTCTTTTTTTTTCAGTATATATGGTAATAACACATATTCAATATATACAGTAGTTAACAAAGAGATCTACAGCTAGACAATATTCAGAGAGTGAGAGACTTTGAAACATTCAACCATAAATGGGATGTTATCAGCAAGCCTTCCCCTCAAGGCTCAGTGATCTCTGCAAAAATAGGGTGGACAGCTTGTAAGAGCCAGAGATAGGGAGTGCCTCTAAGGAAGCAGTGTCCCAGACATAATTGGACAGATGCACATATGAATTCATGGAGACGGTGATAGTGTGCAGTGCTCACAGGACCTGGACAGGTTCGAATGAGACAAAATCCCAGCACTAAGAAGAGACACTTATAGTTGACACCTTCTTAGAAAGGGAAATCAATTTTCTTTCCAATAGAATGTCACCAGTTATATTAATCATATTCCAGGATAGGTACCATGCCCAGAAGTCAAACAAGAACAACAAGAACAACAGCAACAACAACAACACCCAGACTCCATGATTTTGTGTGTACTTTCACTTTTCTTTTGGTAATATGGCTTATTGATTTTTTTTTTAAAGTTTGTTTTGATTTTTTTTGAGAGATAAAAAGAACATAAAATTGGATGGGTAAGAGGGTAAGGAGAATATGAGCAGTGTTTGGGGAGAAGAAGGAATATAATCAAAATATATTGTGTGAAAACATTTAAATAGACTAACCATTATGTGTGTAGGTAAGTTTAATTTTGTGTGAGTTTTAGTTCAGGGCAAATATGGGGTCAAGACTCTTATTATGAAATGCAAACATTGGAGTCTAACAATATTGAAAAACCACTCTATTATCAGTATTGTAGTCTGATAATATATATATATACATATATATATGTATATATTTATATGACTAGTGTTTTGATAAGCTACATCTCATTTGATGAGAATTTTGGCAGGTTTCTCTTTTCACTAATTTCTTTCTACTAACTGTAGTGTACTTATTGGACTCTAAGACACTGTGTCTTCCTAGGTGAAAAGGCATTTCCATCAGGTGTAAACTATGCAGAAACTGTCTAATCAATTTACATCGCTACTAGCTTTTGATATATGTTCTCTGACTGTTATTTTTAAATGAACTTTTACTGTGAGTGTGTGTGTGCATGTGAAAGAGAGAGAGAGAGAGAGAGAGAGACAGAGAGTCAGAGAGAGAGAGAGAGAGAGAGAGAGAGAGAGAGAGAGAGAGAGAGAGAGAGAGAGAGAGAGAGAGAGAGAGAGAGAGAGAAAGAGAGAGAGAGGTACATGAGTCAGTGTGGGTCCTTGCAAGTCACAGCACACAAGTAGAACTTATGAGATAACCCGTGGGAATAGGTTGTTTCCTATTGTGGGAATCTAAGAATGGATATCAGATCATCTGGTTTGTCAATTGATTTTACCCACTGAGAGGTCTTGCCAGCTTTTTCTATTTTAAAACAGTGAACTGGAACATGTTAAGTAATGTGTAATTAACTGTTATACAAACATGATTTCCACCGAGCATGACATTACTTAAGTCATACTTTGAGGAATGTATTAGTAGTAGTATGATATATATTTTTAACAATCGCTAATACTTCTTGATAAAGCTGTTGGCACAGATTTTTTTTTTTTTGGTTTTTGAGACAGGGTTTCTCTGTATAGCCCTGACTGTCCTCGAAATCACTCTGTAGACCAGGCTGGCCCCGAACTCAGAAATCCACCTGCCTCTGCCTCCCAAGTGGTGGGATTAAAGGCATGCGTCACCACTGCCTGGCCGGATTTTCCTTTTAAACTCAGACGTAAGCATGTACATGCACACATGCACATGATAATGAATACATAACAGAGTATATAACCATACACATTTGTGCATATATATATGTACATATATATATATATATATATATATATA
>NW_022196897.1:44649524-44690666 GCF_008632895.1 Mastomys coucha
ACACACACACACACACACACACACTCACACACACTCACACACACACATGTTGAAAACATAGGCATGGCAACATAGAATAATCATATACATTTATAAACATACACAGCATGAATGTCTATGCAAGCACATGAGTATACATTTTGCTACCCAGATGAATAGATAGATAGGTAGATAGATTTACTTGTGATATTTTGAAGGGCACATGCAGTTGTATATTTTAATGGTTGATTTTAAGGCACAGACAAGAATTTCTGAATGAAATATACATGGTAATAATTGAGAAAATGACTTGTCCTCAGGTCATCAAAAGAGTTGGTTAGAAAAGGGCACATTCATCTTCATCTTTAGGGTAAGGCAGCATTCTCCCCTTCAATTCCTGTTTCCCTCTTCCCTAGGCCACACTCACCTTGCCACCCTTTTCTTTAAATTGTCAAGGGGAGACTGTGAGACAAGGAATACTTCCCAGCGGGTGGTGATGTGAAACTGACAAGTAGTTTATAAGCTAGCCCTACCCTATTGCTTGGAGAAGCTTTACAACTGATTGTTTTAATACCAAAGCGACACCAGAGGGGGGTCAAGTAAATAAATATGCAAGCCTCACCAGTTCAAAATAATAAAATTCCAATGTGTGCAAGCCTGCTTGTTGAACATATGTTTGAGGCACGGCTAAGCCATCTGGCTCAGTGTCAAGCATTTACACCAACTGCAGTCTTACCGTACCTGACAGCAGAAAAGCTTTATTCCCCTGGTGTTTGGGCACAAATGGAGAAATATTATTGAAATGATTATCTGCATCAAGACTCAGATTTGCTTTGACATTTAGCTGGCTCTGTTTAATCCAAAGGGTTGTCTGAATGAATAAAGAGAAGGGTTCCTCCAGAAGATGCAGTGAGCAGCCAGGGAAAGCCAAATGATTAATGAGACTGAAAGGCAGGGTGGACCTGCCCACCTCCACCCAGACCTCAGTGCCAGGAACTGAATATGAAATGAGACTAAGGCTGCCCATGGTTTGTCAGGAAGATTCTTTTGCCTTCACATAGGCTCTCTTTTTGGTATTCTGGAAACAAAAGGATCTGATATCTTGCCCAATATAGAAGGAATTGAGAGGCTGGGAGAGAGCTTCATATTATGATCAGAGTGTTTCATGGTCAAATACTTTTTTTTTTTTTTTGCTTTTAACAGCTCTACCAGAACCACTCAGATAGTATGTTAGGAACAGAGAGTTTTATAGGAATAGGAAGCCCCCTGTTTGTTGCCTGAGTTCTGTTTTCTATGAGCCCTTAATGGAGACAGTTCTACTTGGCTTTGTTGGTGACAGTCTTCCCTTTCCTCTGTGGCGTCATTCATCTATAGGAATTATTCTATGCTCAGTTCTTGAGAAAGGAGGCACAATACTAGTTTCTATACTCGCCTCTGCTGATGGGTTGATAGATGTCTAAAGGAGGCATCTTAGTTAGTTGAGTGTATGCAGCAAGAAAGGTGGGTAATCACTTAAAAATAACAGAATAAGCAGTGTTGATAAAACATACACCCTAACTTAGATTTCTCTATTAAAGAGTTCTCAGTTGGCACCCACTTAATCTGATTCTCAGGTACACTGCATTTTTTGGAGGGAGACTCTAAGTAATGATTGCTGATGTAGATTCAAAATTACTTTGGTGGTTTTAATTTAATAAGAATGTTAGACATGATTTCCTCCTCACTCTTACTTTTAATTAACTTTTTATAGAGATATGAATGAATTCTAATGAACACAATTGGCAGGCTAATTGATTTGTCTCAGACACAGTGAATGATCAGTATGCTGGCAGCATTGTGATACAGTATTCAAGGATGTCAAACAATTTGGGGGTTAATTTTCTGGCAAAGGTTAGTTGGGGAAACTGCTTAAAATATGTACTGTTTTGGATTTTCATAGAAGTGCCTTTTTTTTTAAGCCAGTGAATTAAAAGACATCTACTCCCTTGAATTTATGGTGTCTTTAAATTATCACATTGCCAAGGGGGAGTTGCTTTGTATATCCCGTGAATATTAACAGAATGCTTTTACATGTGTGATGCACATGAGAGTACCGAAGACGAAGCATTCTTATTGCAAGAACAAAGCAAAGTGTATGTGCTTCTATCTAAAAAATAATTCTTAAAAGTTGCTGTGGAAATTAAATGTGGTCAAAACAAACCTAAAAGCACCCATTTAAAGAAAAAAAAAAGCAATCACAATTCCAAGAGGTTGCTGTTTTGCTTGAGGTCTCATTCCAAAGGTTCTGCTTAAATAAATCCCAGGGAGATGACATTCTTTTATAGTGTTAAGAACAATGAGCGTGTGAGAAAATATATTACAACACAGTTAAACACAAGGCTATAATTTCTAAACTGCATAAATTACATGTTTTCTCCTATTATGATACAGACAGCCAAACTGAACATTTTTTTGAAAGAAAATGACCAATGTATGATTAATTGCGAGCTCACAGATTTTGCAGCTTCATGAGTAAATCAACTGGTTAGAAGTGCTAACTTGCTAAAATATAAACTAATTTTAGTCTCTGGATAGTAAAATATAATCCATCTTCTCTCTCCTGGGGAAATCTAATTAGAAATGGTGGCCGTTAGAAGTAGGGAACCCTAAAAACATCAGGACTAAGTCTCCTCAAAACCTGAGCCTAGAAGAGGTAGTCAGACTCTGCCCTCTTTCCATTGTGGGTATTTGAGTTTCCTGGAGCTAACCAAGTATGCGAGCTGCAGGAGAGTGGATTTGTAAAGAGAACAAGTTGAGTTAATATAGACTACTACAAATGTAAGGTGGAAATATGGACAAGTGATCCATTGAATCACCTGTGCATTCCTGAGCGAGTTGAATGCTTACATGTAGCATGTCTCACTGTGGTGAGAGTACCCCGCTGAGAAGTGGCAACTGAATTTTGAACCTTTATATGCAAAGACACCTTTAAATTTTTCTCTGATGTTGCATCTGGGTAGCATTTTCCAGAGTTGGCAGACTTTTCCATGGGAGGATTAGTGAAGAGAAGGATGAATGCATATAACTCTGGATAGAGCGACATGCTACAATATGTGTTGGCAATTTCTGTTTGCTGTTGGCTGGGTCTAACTTCATAGAATTCTGGTTTTGCCACATGTTTAAAATATAAATAAAGGATCAATCATTTTAAAACAATATAACCATTAGATTATTCAAAAAACAATAGATACATCATAATGCATGGAAAATTAGAACTGCACAGGTTTTCACAACAATAATATAATAAAAATGTTCTTTGTTGGCCACTGAAGGAAGTGTTTCAGGCAAGCATTTCACAGTGAGAGAGGAAGACTATGAAATGTGGAATTAATATACTATAACCTTTAAAAAATTTAAAGGCAGTTTTTATTTTTTTTTTATTAAATTTGTTTTTGTGTTTATCTTCAGTGGATGCTTAATGCACATTTGGAAGATGTTGTCTTTATTTGATTTTGGGATTAGTTATATTTTCTTATTGTAATAGCATGAATTTCCCAAGGAATTTAACAAATTCAGTGTGTATATATTATATATATATATATATATGTATATATATGTATATATATATACATATATACATATATATATGTTCAGTTAGAATAAAACCAACCCCCCACACATTTCCTTTGTCTTTCTTTAACAAATAAAGAATCTATTCAGCTGAGATTGCAAATTTTAAGGTAATGGACATAGCAAATATAAATTAATTAACATATTAAATAAGAGATAAACTGCCAAGGTTATTTGGACTCAGCCATTTCCCAATTTTAAAATACTAGAAAAAACCCTGAAATATTTGCCTTATATTCTTCATCTATAAAATGAGTTTAGAGAGCTAAAGGTTTCATACAGAGATGGGTGACATCATTCTAGTCTTTAAACTCACACTGAATCTTTGCTACATGCTTTTAGTGAAGGGTTTATAATTCAGCCCACTGAATTATATTATTTATAAAGTACCTAGCACTAATGAATCAACTATAGGGATAACAATGAAAATCTTTTCTTCTCTAAGAGGAGGTTCCATTTCAAATGCCTATTTTTATGCCAAACAAATTGATCTCATTTATCACTAGACATTACTTCAGTCCTAATTATTGATTGCTGTCCTGAAAAGATGGCTCAGAAGTCAGAAGAGTGTAGTGCTCCTGCAGAGGACAGAAGTTTGGATCCTAACACTCATGTCAGATGGTCTGTAACTCCAGTTCCAAGGGATTTAGACACCCTGTTCTTGCTTCTATTGGCACCTGCATTCACAAGAGATAGATCCACATATATACACATACTTTAAAACAAATAAACAAAAACACAAAAAGTGTTGAGTATTATTATTATTATTATTGTTGTTGTTGTTGTTGTTATTATTATGCCTCTTTTAATTGGATGTGAAAATTATAATGAGATTATTAAGTGTACCCTAGGGCATACATTTATTATCAGTGGAACCGTAATCTAAATGAAGATTTGGTTAAGTTTTACAAAATGTTTTTTTTTTTTAATTATAATTTGCAGCTGGGCGGTGGTGGCGCATGCCTTTAATCCCAGCACTTGGGAGGCAGAAGCAGGCAGATTTCTGAGTTTGAGGCCAGCCTGATCTACAAAGTGAGCTTCAGGACAGCCAGGGCTATACAGAGAAACCCTGTCTCAAAAAACCAAAACCAAAACCAAACAAACAGACAAACAAATAAATAAATTATAATTTGCAACAAAAGAAACAAAAACCTTTTGAAATCTTAGTACACTTCTAAAATATAACTTCTCTTTGAGCAAGCTACAAAACATGATAGAAACTTTTAACCCTAGATTCACAGTTTATTGTCTAATGCAATATGAAAGTAAGCTTGGTGGTGCACACTTTTAATCCCAGCTCCTGGGAGGCAGAGGCTAGTAGATATCTGAGTTCGAGCCCTCAAGACTGCCTGGTCTACAGAGTGAGTTCTAGAATAGCAATGGCTAGACAAAGAAACTCTGTCTCAAAAAACCATACACACACACACACACACACACACACACACACACACACACACACACACACAGATAGACACACAGAATATGAAAATACTCTGCAAAAAGTTGCTATACATGTCAAGTCATTCCCCCAGTGTCTTTGTTTTCATATTAGTATTTGAATTCCATGACCTTTCAGAAGGGTATCAATGTTCTTAACTTCATGGCTTCTGATTTCTATTGTTTTCTGAATCCTTCTTTGCCATCTACTCTAATCAGAGAGCAACATCATTCCTTGTAGGACAGAATGAAAAATGTTTTCACTATGTGTCATTGGAGCCCCAGAAACAGTGGAAGGAAAGAATGAGGCAGAATTGTTTCTGAAAAATTATTAAATGGCATGCAAATTTTCTGCTATGATTTTAGAGAAAATGTGTTCTGTGTTCTATGTTCTTTCCTTTCTCTCCCCTTTCTTTTTCCATTGCTTCCTCCTTCTCTTTCTTTACCCATAAGCCAAAGGTGTATGTTGTCATGGTGTTCCAAAGCTCTCTTAGGTTCAGTTCTGGGTTTTGTTAATCTATTAATTTATTATTATTTTGTATTGAGTGATCCAATTCTTCAACTTAAGTCTTTCTAACCCAATATTGTTTTCCACATGATCCAGTCAGTTTTTTGGTGAGGGTTTTATTTGGAGTATTGATATCCAATCTCATTTCAGTTTGGCCTTTTGAAAGTAACTCTTTAATGAATTCCCTTTTCACATTACATTTTCATTTTCTTATTTCAGTCATCAATCTTTTTTGTCTTCATTTTCTCCTCTTCTTCTGACTTCTCTTCCTCCTCCTCCTTTTAAAAGATGTTTGAACACAGTTAAAATCATTTGTCTAGAAGGTGATTGAAATTGGGGTCCATTTTAATGGAATAAAGTAAGTTTTAGAGAAGACAATAATTAGATTTTCATGGTTTTGTTTTTGCACTGGGATTTGCAATTTAGAGTTACTTTGGTTAAGTAGGATTGTTGGCCTGGGGTGGATGTTTTGGTACAGTTTACCCCAGGAGCTGGAATGTGCAGGAGAGGGGCATAGGGCTGAGGAGTCAGGGCTAGAGTTACTCTTACCCATCTAGAGTGGAAGCTACGTGAACTGGGCAAGTGTGGATTTCCCCCCACCAATTGGCAAAATGCATTTCCCATAGATTAATGAAGTTCCAAAAATCCAAACAAGTAAAACAAATATATGGAAAAAAATTCGCTGAGACACGAGAGTAAGACAGCTGAAAACTAAAAACAAAATGTTAAAAAGTAGCTAGAGAAGAAAGAATAACAGTCTTTTTAATGGAACAGCAAGGAGAAGGACAGCTGGATGAGAGATGTAAAGACCAGGACGCAGGAAGGAAAGCCAGATGGACGTGAGCAACGAACAAAACCAGGGCAATGTAAACAAAAGTGCAGAGCAACAGGAGGATCATTGCTGAGTGAAGCTAAGCGGACACTCATTACCTCGAGCACTAATGATAATTCCTAAAGGAGCTAGTATGCATGGAACTAAAACACATTCCAATAACATAAACATTTAGAAAAGTAAGTAAAAATGTTGAAATTTTAGTATCATTGGAATCATAACAAAGTTATTAATAATCATGAAAAATTAATATATGAAATATACAAGGGTGGTCATTAAAATAACATTAAATTGGGCTGGAGAAGTGGCTCAGTGGCTAAGAGCACAGACTGCTCTTCTGCAGGTCCTGAGTTCAAATCCCAGCAACCACATGATAGCTTACAACCATCGGTAATGAGATCTGATGCCCTCCTCTGGAGTGTCTGAAGACAGCTACAGTGTACTTACATATAATAAATAAATAAATCTTTAAAAATAACATTAAATTACTTAAAAATAGTAAGTTACATATGGAGGGAAATAGCATAATAAAACAGAAAATAATACAGATAGACAAAGAATGTGTGAGCCTAGCAGGCTGGTGAAAATAGATGGAAAGGTTAGAAATAACTAAATAGCAAATGCCACGTGTGGTGACAAGCCTGTAACACATGGTCCTCAGGAGTGCAAGAACTTCCTGAGCAGTATAGTGAGAACTTGTGTACACACACAGACAAACACAGACACACATACATACAGAAATGATAGTAATCTGCTTCAACATAAACAGGAAGGAGTTGTGGGAGGCAGACATATTTTATAGCGGAAGTCAGAGCAGGAATGAGAAGGAGTCTCATTGAGAGTGTGGGAACTGAGACAGTGACAGAACTGGGAAGGAAAAAAGAAACAATTAAATGAAGACAATGAGCAAATGCATCACAACAAAGTGTGAAAAGACAACCGAGATATACTAGAGTGTGGATGACTCAACATTCTAGGTGAGTTTGTTTCCAGCAGTGTTATTACCAAATTCACACTAATACCAGGAAAGATTAAGTTATATTGGATATATATTATTTTCTAAAATAGGTAATAGGTGATGGGGAAATCTTTCATTCAAATACTTAAACTAAGGAAGCAGCATTGCACAAAGTTACAATTGCATATGATATACAGTTCTGCTTTGTCTTAGCCAGCCCTTTGTCACTGGAGCACAATTCCGATGATTTTGAATCTCTTGGAACTGGAGTTACAGACGGTAATGAGACTTTCACTATGGGTTCCTAGAATTTCCTCAAGTCCTCTGCAGGAGCAGCAAGGAGTCTTCACCATTGAGCTCTCTCTCCAGCCTTTGAAATCATGATCTAAAGGGGTTGAAAACTCTTAACTTCTACAGAGGAGAAGCATTTGCACACTGTCAATGGATATATCCATTGTGTTGCCAAAACAGGAAATACAACGTGGGAAAACCAAAACTTGCTAGAAAAAGACACAAGGAGCTACAGTCACTTTGGTTATGAATTCTAAAATATATTTCCCACAAAATTTTCACATAAAATTAAAATCCAGGATCATATAAAGCCTGCCAATCAAAACAAGCAAATGAGAAATGCACACAGTAAACATTTGGGAAAATAACATACTGGCTTTTTTCCTTTTATTAAATTTTGACTGAACAAATGCTAAGTGCTTGCTGTTAGTTGAGCTACAAGGAGAGGTGGCAATGAGGCTCAAAGCAGAGTACTTTAGAGATTAAAATAACCTCATTCAACTATCTTAGTCACATATATACCTTATCTTATCATGCTTTGTCCTCTCAAAACATTTAATCTGTACCCATAAGCCTGAGACTTCCTAGGATTTACTCTGTTGCCTTATTTTCCTGACTTTTAAAAGATTTGCATATAGTATAAAGAAAGAAATCAATTACACTAAAGAATAAAGTAAAATGGATCCCTAAAAAGTTGCTAGTAAGAAACACAAAGTAATGCATGAGAATACATGCATGAGAAAGAATGCTGTTCCTGTAGAAACCTTGTTGATCTGGAGTCTGAATAAATATTAAAATCTATCTCCTCATCTTTCCCCTTAACACTGGATAGTGCCTAGAGAGTAAGCTGCATAAAATATGGGAATGAAACATGATAATTTAAAGCAAAAGCATTAATTTGCCTCATTCATCAATGGAGATACCCAATTGGGAGATAGAAAATAGTAAGAACATTTAAATGGATTTTTGAACTATTTTCAGGGAAAAAAAGTGAAATATGAAAGAACTTGGCCCAATGGGGGAAAGAATGGTTCATTACAATAATCAGAGGTTCTGCAGAAACACAAACTATAGAAAGAAGTTAGGAGAATAGTCACTCCAGTGATGAGAAGAATAGGTAGAAAACACATTTTAATCCATAATTTTGTACGTGAAATATTTATATATGACAATTTCAAAATGCTTTTTTACATTGTAATGAGTTTCCACACACCTTAATTGGCTAAAGTAAAAACTCAAAATATCACTGTTATCCTCTTCCACAAATACTAGTTGAAAATATCTATGAAACACAAGATCTATTTTTCAGACTTTGAGAACCCAAAACAACCACATTAAATAATAGCAGTCTAATGGGCTGAGAATATATTTTCTTAAATAGTCATAAAATTTTTCTTTTATTCAGTTTACATGAACTTAGTGAGTGTTAACCTGGCACAAAATGGCTTTAGAGAGGAAAAGTTAGCTATAATAGATTAACTGATCTCAGGGAGTTTATTAATAGAAGTATGCTTGGGTGTATAAATTGGGTTAATTGATGATTCATATTTCTAATATTTATAGGACTAAATAACAATATTGAGATAGAAAAAGTCTCTATACATATATGGGCAGAATACTTAAACGGGTTTTAAAGACAGAGACTCGGGCACCCTAAGAGGGTCACGCTGCTGTCATTACTTCTGGATGGCTAGAACAATAGTGGATGACAATAGTGATATTAAGACACTCATAGGGCTTTAGTGCCATGAAAGAAAATGAAAAAGCCATTTGGTAAAGTAAACAAGCAGCAGGGGTTCTGAGACAGGAAATCAGGAAGACGATAAAGGGATTGGAAACAGGGTTGTGAATTGGCCCGTGTGTAAGAATACATCGGAGGACATTTCTAGTGCAGGTGGTTTATGAGTCCATGCACTGGTAGAAGACGCTTCATTCTACAGTAGGCAGTAGTCAACACAGTGACTCATAACTCATGGAAGTCACGAGGAGGAGGGACTGCTCAATGCTTAGCCCTAAGTGCAACATTTATGTCAACCGGCAAGGCGTAGAAAACATTGTGGAAGAGGCAGTGGGAGATGTGAGAGTCAGAGGACTGGGGAAGTCCTGTGAAGCAATGCTTTCTGGGTGTGGTGTGGCCAGTGCACTCATGAAGTCACTACAACTTTGGTCAGTCGCACAAGATCAAGACAACAAGATTAGTTAACATTCCAACAGGTAACACTAATTAAACTCAGTGAGTTACAAAACAAAGTGGAGAGCCCATCAAGGGAGAGGACAAAAACAGATTACTCAAATATATCATACACAAACACATCCACACACAAATATACCACACATAAATACATAACATATATAACATGTATAGTACATACTACACACAAACACCACACTACAACATATGTACCACATATACTACGCACATACACATACACTACACCATACATACAATATACCAAATACATATACCATACCATACCAGACACATGGTATACCAGACACATGTACTACATCTCAACACAACACACATGTATAAGTACCTTTAAACATCAAGCCACAATTGAGGAAATATTTCAAAATATCAAACAGATAGATAAAGAACAACAGGATTATATCCGTGAACTGAAAACCAAAACAAATGTCATCATAAAATGCTGAAGTAATATGTAAAACTAATTGCCAAAGCAAAGTAGAACAAAGGGAATAGCAATCACACAGTAGGAAAATTGGTGGCATAACACCTTGAAGGTAAAACAAAGGAAGGACATTTAGGAAGCGAAGGAAATTAACCTAGCAGATGATAAAAGGAAAGGACAGCTTTGAAAAAGAACAAAGCAGAAATCATGTGAATAAAGAAGATGTAAAAGGACTAAATTGGAAAGTAAATGATGGGGTTAAAGATATGGGAAACATCAACATTATATATAACAAGAGCCATGGTGGTAAGAGAATAATGGAGAAGTAACAAGAAAAGAGAATGAGTGTGAATAGTTCGTAACTAAAAAATAAACCTACCTATTAAAAAAAATCAAAGAATCATTTTTAAATACCCTGAAACACTAGTTGAATGTATAAAACATCATTAGTAAAGGGAAAGACTTATAAAGGAATAGAGAGAAGAGGAAGGATACCCTTAACAGAAAAACAGTTATTAGCCACACAACTCCTAGCACCAAGAGATGCCAAGAGGAAATGGAATAATAACCTCGTTCCCCACCTAAACTTTTTAGTGTGACTCCAAAATGGACACTTGCATATTTATAGACAATAAGTATTTACCATTCATTGACTCTTCAAAAGAGTATTAATACTTCAACAATAAGAGATTGTTAACTGTCCTCCTTCAATAGCAAAACTTTATGAGTATAAACTATATGCTGAAAGTGCTGAGAAGAGAATGATCAAAGCAAAGCAAAACAAAGTTCCAATCCACTGTTATCACGATGCTCTCATTTGTGTTGGGGCTATTGAACATAAAAAGTTACATTTTCACAAACCTCAAATGATGAGTGCTAAAAGGCTAATAAGTGTCCTTGAAACACCTTATAAGGGCCAGGGGGTATTTTTTTTGAAACAGACATTTCAAGACTACAGAGCAGTGAAATTTGCTAGGATATGGTGGGTGTGGGGGTGTGAGCAGTGAGAACATCTGAGGGAAGAGAATTGACAGAGGAAAATGCCCAAGGCCAAAGGCTTACTTACCCATTGTTAAAGAATAATAATGAAATCAGAAAGGTACATGAACAAAATAATATAAGATGAAGTCAGAAGTGGGCAGGCACTGTACATGTGTAGAACTTGTAAGTCACCATGACACTTTGGACTGTAGTCTCTCTCTCTCTCTCTCTCTCTCTCTCTCTCTCTCTCTCTCTCTCTCTCTCTCTCTGTGTCTGTGTGTGTGTCTGTCTGTATGCCTGTGTGTCTGTGTTGCAAAGCTGTTTGGGGGACATGACCATTACATTTGCCAAAGAACATTCTTGTGGCTGTGTTATGAATAGATTGAGAAACAGAAGCAATAAGACATTCCAGTAACATATTGTAGCAGTCAAGATGATACTAGCTTGACTATGAGGCTAAGTTAAACAGAGTGACAAGTTAATAGATCTGAATATAGGTGAAAGCAGAGACAAAGGCATCTGAAACTTGGAGAATGTTATAGGATATAAGAAATGTCATACAAGTGACTAAGTAAAATGATTATAAGGTAGTAGTACGAGAAACACTTGAATGGTACTTTCAGTTGAGAACAGAGCTCCTGTGTCAGATCAAGTGTTTGTATTTGTGAATACTGGAAGTCCATTTTCACTGTCTGAATATTTGCTTTTGGTGTTATAGTAGGTCTAACAAGATTTGGAAAAGATAGGATGTGGATCCAACTTCTGCTGGGGGATGCTTCAAGATGCAGAAGAAAATTCAGAACTCGTATGCAGAATATGGAGCTTAATGTCAAAGAAGACTGGAAGTAGTGGGCTAGGCTGGTAAGGGAGGGCCAATAAAGTACAATGGCTATCCTGATGGTGATGTTGAGATATGAGTAGGAAACCCTTGACATTAAGAACTCTAAAACCCAGTCTCGCAGAGGAGAATGCTAAAACCCTAGCTAGCAAATGAAATGCTCAAATGCATGGTAATGAAGCCCTGCCTATAGATCATGAACAAGTAAAACAACTGGGAACCATAACTTATGTTGGTTACACAGATCTGCTGTATTATTGCTGAAAACTATAGATTATTTCTCCCATGAATGTGAGAAGCAATGACAATCAAGATTGCTGTATATCAGCTCTGCAAGAGTAACATAGCACTAGCATTTTTAATGTATATATATATATATATATATATATATATATATTGTCTGTTTAATCATTACTCTTAATGTAACTAAGAATTTTTGCAGTTTGTTTGAGTTTTCTTGTGCACAGCATTCAAATATGCATTCCAAGTGTTAAAGAGAAGAACAGGCTGTCAATAGAGCAACCCCTAACTGATTTACTTACCTTCAGATCACTTGTGCTTCAATCACATGATCAAATCCAGTTAAGATGGAGCCTAGGACATACCTTTTGGCTAAATGCTTTGCTGTAAGTCAAGATTTTATTAAGTCAGAGGAGATGAATAGAATGTGCATAAAATAAACAACTTTAATTCCCTTCTAGAGCAGGTTATCAAAATGGGAACTAACTCAAGCAAGACTAATTTAGGAACAAATATAAACACTGGTGTCATTTATAGTGGAGGCAAGAAGGCATGAAGGGAAAAAGAAATGAAAGAAAGGAAGAGAGGGAGGAACTGAAGATAGAGGTAGAAAGATATGATTGGCTAAAAAAATACAAAGTGACCTAGTAGTAACTGTTGTGCGTTACAACCTCTGAAAGTACCCAGTAATCTACTGTAGCAGAATTCATCATTGCTTCAGAAAACAAGCTCTACAATTGTCACAACAGCCTTTGGAGCAGTGTCTTAGGCCTTAGTGTTTATTGGATATGCTGCTTAGTTGCAGGCCTTGTTTATCTTCAGAACCTGCTCAGCATCTGCTTCTGAGTACAGGATTACAACTAGCCTTCCTATCTCCTGGAGATGTGCATGATTTGTACCCTGGGATATATCTCCTATAAGAATACTAGACCTCCAATGTAGACTGAAACTGTGAGGTTTGCTGATGGAGTGAGTGGCAACTCAGAGGGTTCTTTTAGGATCAAGTACTTAGATACCAAGTAAGAGAATATTTTGTATAAGACTGGAGCTGTCATTGAAGAGAAGCAAGGCACCTCCTTATTAGCCTTCTTGGAATCCACCAAAGCTCATTGCTCAACACAGTCACTATCAATGGCATAGTTTAGATCTCAGTCGTAGCTATGAATGTTAATATAGTTCATTACTTTGTTAGTTCACTTCTTTTCAACAGCTTACCTTTTTGTCCAACTGTTGGAACAACTGGCTGGCCTTTAATCAACAGCCTCAAGAATGCATAAGCCTTTATCTTCTGGAAGTCTTTACCTGACTCTACCCAAGAATCTGCTACAAAAGAACAAATGGCAAATTGGCCCACTCTCATCCTTCGGAGTGGTTTATGAGTTTTCCTTGCTTCAATAGGATTGGTATAATTTGACTTTTGAGCATTTGGGGGCTGTGTTCTCCTGATCTTGCACAGGTTCCAGATGTACTTGCTTGTGGGACTCCAGACTTTGTGACACTGAAGTCTTCAGTATTCCTATAAGAGATACACCCAGTAACAAACTATATACATCCAGAACATGGGAGAGGCCATTGTGATCCTGAACCCAGAAGTACATCCTAACGGCTCTGAAGAAGAACATAGCTGGCAACTACACACCATGTCCAAGAAACACTAAGGCCTCAGCCACTGATCCCAAGGGTATTGCAACAATTGCAAAGCTTGTTTTCTGTAGCAATTCAGAATTGGTTTGCTTTAACTGTTTTTTGTTTGTTTGTTTGTTTGAGACAGGGTTTCTCTGTGTAGCCTTGGCTGTCCTGGAACTCACTCTGTAGACCAGGCTGGCCTCAAACTCAGAAATCTGCCTGCCTCTGCCTCCCAAGTGCTAGGATTAAAGGCATGTGCCATCACCGCCCTGCTGCTTTAACTGTTTTTTTTATCTAAGTTTATATATTCTTTACCATTGAGTAAGTAAACTATATGCACATAGAATTCTTTAATATAAAGCCTCACATGGAATGTGAGTAAAGAAGTTATTTATTCTACTTAAGGCCATATTTATAGAAACATGTCTATATTGACTTTGTGTGTTTTATCCAACCCTCATAGAAATTTAATGAATTGGTTACAAGATGCTTTTTTTATTGATAAAAGAAGTAAAAAGAAGTATAAGCTATTTTTGAAAGGGATACAAGTAAGAAATGACAAAGGTTGATGTTTAAATGCTACATGTCCAGTGCTAGACTAACAGCCTCTACCTGTTTAGAAGGGTATGAAGGATCATGGTGTCCAGATGCTACCATAGTCATGAGCATAGGAATTGGCATAATAAAAGGGGAGCTAAGTGTGGACAAAGAACTTTTCAGTTCTCAATGATAATAACCCTATTTAAAATAACACCCCAGACAACAATGGCTAGTGCTTCAGTCTATAGGCTTCCACAGGAAGCAAATAACCACCATTGACTTGTGTGCCCTACACATATTCAACATTTTACTGCCAATACCCAGCTTCTTCCTGGGCAGCATCCAAAGAGTTAGATATTTGATATTAATGAGAAACATTTTCAATTCTTGAAACCTTGGGTTCTATAATTTCCCTATGATTTTTACATGTCAATCAGCAAATTCTCTCTCTCTCTCTCTCTCTCTCTCTCTCTCTCTCTCTGTCTCTCTCTCTGTCTCTGTGATCTTGTTAAATACAGCTAGCATTGGCCACCTCATTCTTTGAATATTTTCATTGAGAATTTTTCACACAATTTTATTTATTAGGTATATTTCTGTCTTCTAGCCTATTGCAAGAAATGGATATGACAGCAGTTCTCAACTTGTGTTGATTAATATCTTTCAAAGGGATTGCCTAATACCATCAAAACCCACAGATATTTACATTATGATTCATAACAGTAGCAATGAAAGGAATTTTATAATTGATGATCACCACATGAGGAACTATATTAAAGCATTTCAGCATTAGGCAAGTTGAAAACCACTGGCTTATGAAGTAATTGATACTAAGTAATAGTTACTATTTTCTCTGTAACTTTTTTTAGATAGCTTCTTAGTTGTTTTTCTAACTTATGCTGGGACTGTTTCCAGTGGTAGTGGCATTGTGACATCTCATGACCTCTCAGTTGAATGTGCATCAAGTCTCATGCCAAACACTTCCTCATATGTATTATATCATAAACTATGTCTTAATTCACATAGCAGTAAGAATATGTCATTTTACACAAAAAAGGGTCAAGTCTACCATCTTCAGAGTGTTCTATTTTCTGTGCTCATTTCATTAGCTTACCTTATGAAATGATGTAATTATTTCAGTGCAAACTGAGAACAAACCCATTTGGGAACAAATATAGCTTATTCTTAGTAGTCATTAAGCTAACTATTAAACTCTTCCTGAAAACTTATTACCACAAGTGCTCAACATAACGTCAGAGCAGTGAGCAATTGTGAGTTCAGGGGCAGTTATTGAATGAGTCTGCTATTAAACATTCTTATGCCATCAGTCTTGAGAGCTATAATTCTTTTAAAATATTTTCACATTGTCTGTTGAATATATAGAATTCATAGAATTTAGGGCTATAAACTCAAAATTTTTGAATTTTTTTGTTTCTTATTTACTAAAAGCTGAACAAATTTCATTAGAATTAATCTTGATCCAAAATTTGTTTTATGTGTATATTTCCTTCAGTTATGATTAAGATTATACTTAGAATGTTTTCTTAGTTGTAGTTAATGTAAGTTCTATACTTATTCTCCAGGCTAAACGCTTCCTCATATGTATTATATCTTCAACCATAGTAATGTATGCATATTAACTTTAGAGCACTTAACTTTAGAACATCCCATAGTAAGGGGCATTGATATTCCTCTTTTAGTAAGGGAGGAAGTAGGTTTGCAATGCTGGCTTACCACCTTGTTAATAGTCTTAGATTTAGTATGGATTAGAAATAGATATGTCTAACTCCAAAGTCTGTGATCCTAACCACTGAGCTACATTTTAATCACATTAGCTATGTCCTGCTTCCAATGACTTGCTCAAATTATATAGATACATTTCACCTATGTAAGTATAAAAGGGATATTATAGGTTGAAGAAGCTACCTGTGAGGTCAGTTTCTTACCCATTGATAAGCCTATCTACAGCATTTGAGACAATATGTAATATTTCTATGTCATGAAATTATTCGGATGGTTTAAAAATGTTGGCAGAGTATACAGGCATTACATTAGAATGCAATGCTAATCTTGGTCTTGGAGGTCAAAGGTCATGTACTTTAATTTCAACCATAGTCTTTTATACTATAACAACTGATTTAAAGAATATTTCCTAAGGAACAAATTATTTTCCAATGAAATATAAATGCTTTCTAGTGATGTAATCAAATCAGAATATGAAAAAATTGGTATGGAACATCAAACAATTTTTAGTGTCAATTGGTATCCTGTATTTAATACTTTGGGGTTTGTTATGAAAGAGGCAAATAAATTTTCCTTAAGTATCATAAAATTTCTTTACTAAGATAATAGAGATAATGTATCTAAAGGTTCTTCTGTCTTAAAGCAAGGTTCACACTTAAACCTTGTGCTAGAGGTTTTCTAAGCACAAGTATAGTGTGTTTATGTCAAAGCATTTGAAGCTTTATCTGTGAATGTATTTCATAAAACTATCCAGTGACTATGCAACGGCACCTTTGACCAAGAGCCACCACCATTTAGAAGATTAATGATTAGCAAGTGTACATGGCATATTAGCACCACAAGTTCTTTAGGTAATTAATTCTATCTGTTCTGAAATACTGTCACTCAGCTTCCAGCAATTGGTCAAATCAGGGCAGCCTAAGGAAAGTTTAGAAAAAGAGCTGTTTATAAAGGTGTGTCTAGGGTGTAGAAGAACCGCATAACATCTAAACAAATATTTTTCAAATTAAAAAGTCCTGCAGAAACTGTGTTCATGTACTTAAATTTTATACTTTTAACATTTGAGAGAATAAGGGCTGTAAGCCTATCTGGAAGGTAATTTTAAATGATACTTTAAAAAGTAAAAAATAGAATTTAAGGGTGTTTCAAAAGTTATTTATATTAAATTTGTATTTGTTTTAAACTGAAATGCATTGTATATATTATAGTGCAGATCATATTCTAAAATATGAATGCATTATGGAATGGCTAAATCAAGCTAATTAGCATATGCACGGCTTCATGCACTTATTTATTTGTGGTGAGAACACTTAAAATCACTAATATTGATGGAAAAAAATAATATATTCCTGCCAGATCCACAACGTTGCTCTAGGATTGAATAAAATTTCTATGAAAATGCTATGCTAATGTAAGTTGCCTTTTTTTAAATGAAGAAAACAACCTTGTAATTATGCTCTTCATTTTTCCTTCTTTCATTGACATTTCCAAGAATACACAATGCTGTCTTTCTAATGATCCAGTTAAAATGCAATCAAATAATTATGATATGATGTGATAAGTGTGAGAGATTAATTTTGCATCCAGTAGGGGGTTGGGCAAGACTTCAGAGAGCAGGTCGCATGAGTTGGACCTTGACTATGTCCCAGAAGAGCATTTAGTAAAAGGAAAGAAAGTTTATAGACATGTATAGAGGGATATCACTGCTAAGTTCTGGTCTGAGTCAGAAATTCTGAGCATGAGGAATAACAGTGACTGAGGTCAGAAGACAATGGCACCCAAGGTCAAGGAGAGGATGTAGATTCACTCTTCTTCTGTCACCATGGCTTTCTCAGGTCTTTAGTGGCTTGGGTGATGGCCACACACATCACAAGTGTGACCTTTACTCAGTGTCTACTCTCTCATATTTTCTGAATTCTCTTCTCAGACAACCCAGAAGCTCTATTTTCCTTGTAATCTGGGCATCTTTAACCCTATCAAAATTGATGTACAAATTAGTGATCACATGAACATGGCATTAAACTGTTTGTAAAACCCCACCCCCTGCACATTCGCACATACTAAGTATAATGACGCTTATTTTTATTTGCCTATTTATTTGGCTGGATAGTGGTAGTTTTAAATCTGATCCTCATATTGGAATTCCCTGGAGAGCTTTTTAGAAATTACCAAGTCCAGGACCAATTAAACGAGAGTCTCTGGGAATGAGGATCAGGCATAGTTTTCTTTCTTTCTCTTTTTAAATGATCCCTAGGTGGTTTTAATATGCAGCTCATAATCAGAACCTGCACAGCAGAATGAATAAGAAGACATGGCATGAGCTTCAGTCAAGATTTATTTCCTTGAGCATTAGGCCCACAAGCCAGCTGCCTTTGCACTCATCCTCCAGTACACTATCTCCTGGGCATTACACGGATGCCCAAGTCAGACTTTAAACTGGACTTTCCACACATTCAAAATGTAAACTTTGTAGAATATCCTTTATTTTCCTGAACGCCAATAAAATGCCCTCAGTACAGAAACCTCTTAGTCATTTCCAAGTTCCCTCTTCCACAATCACTGTTTTCTCTTTGTGTCTCCTAATTATTCATCTGGGCTGCCTAGCTTCTCCCCTGTCATATATTCCCACGTCTTAGGCCAGGCCTGGATTTCCTCTCACCTGGACAGTAGCTGGAATGCTAGCAAGAATTTTATCCCATTCAATTTTCTAGATAATTGCCCCATTGACATTTAAAAATGTGGATCTGTGCATCATTCCAATATTGAACACCCTTTGATATTTTCTCATTTTTTTCTGAAAATTAAAAACATATTACTATATGCAGAAACGCCTTTAATACCATCTCACCTCCCCTCTGTTTTCCTTTGGTTGCATTGGTCACTGCAGAGACTGAACCTGTTTTTTTGCCTTTCACGGAGGTCTCTGCACCTCACACCCCAGCCAATGCAGTGAGATACCTCTCTTCGGCATCTCTTGCTTCACTCACACCTACCTCTCTGAGTCAAGCGAAACCTTACTATCCTTATCCAAATGGATTCGACTGCGTTTTAACTACTTCTTTGATTTAACAGTTTCCTCGCCTAATATAAGTTTTTATAGAACCTGGAAAATGTCTTTCTTGGTTATCATTATATTCCCAAAGTGTAAATAGGTTAGTGACAGAATGTAGGCTTTGAACATTAGTGGCCTGAGTGAATAACAGTGCTACCTTTGGATGTGTAATGATACAGTGGTGTACAATGCACAAAGTCCTTTCATACAAGTTTGTGGGAATCAGACAAGAAAGTATAATGTAAAAAGTTCTATTTCAGGTAAAAATTACAGTGCCTGTAGCAGAGGCATCTCCTTTGGTCTTGGCAGGGGTGAGGAAGATTGGGTGATGGATGGATCTCTAAGCTTTATCTCTAAAGGCATAAGCGTTTGGCTAAAGCAGGAGTTGGGAGAGGTGAAGCTAGGACAACGAGTAGATCTGAGATGACTGAGTAACAATGCATTTGGAATCTGATCTTAAGGTCAATTAGAAGCTAGGAAATATCATGAGCAGACCCTTGGTACCATTTCACTTGATCACTGGAATGATAGTTTTGTGAATCCTGGAGACTGTTTAGAAAGGTCAGAAGGTAAACCTAGATGGTTCAGGAGAAAGGTGTTCTTTGCACATGTGCAGAGATGAGAAGGAATGAAGACAATGATGAGGAATCCCCAGCACTGACAAGAGAATGGAAAGAGGCACAAGGATGGAAATGCTCAGTATCTAAGACAGAAGGTGGGCAGGGATTACAGAACATATAGAAAGAAAACAACAGCTTGGAGAATTAGCAGAAAGGAAAGTTACTTTACATATGGGACATAACTCTAGGTTTAACTCTATTCTGGTGTATCAAATTGTTGAATATAACCCTAGTATTTCAGAATGTGGCCTTATTAGGAAATAGAGTGATTCCAGATCTACATTGAAGTCATCCTGGAGCAAAATCGACCCCTAGCCCAATATGACTGCTCACCTTCTAAGATGACTAGATAAGGCAGGAACACAAGGAGAACATGCTGTCACGATGAGGATGAGATGACAGTGATACCTCCACAGTCTGAGAAATGACAACTGTAGCTGCAAAGGATCAGAATCTAGAATCCGGCAAGGGAGGCTCTGCCAACTCTGTGACTTCAGAATTGTGAGATTACATACTGCTTTTAGCGACTCAGTATGGGCTACTACACTATAGCAGTCACCAGCAGTGAATAAATTTTGTAACAACTCTACTGATATTTTGGAGTATTTACCACATGTTAGTCACTATCCTGCACAGCTATGACTATCAGTTAGTTCATCTCTCTTGCAACTATAAGATGTTAGTAGCACTATTATAAAATACATATAAATTATTAAAGATTGGAACATTAAATAGCTCACATAACAGAGGGAAGTCATGGGAAAAGAAAAGGAAACATTTGGGTTTTATCATTCCATTGCTGGGATAATTCTCCATTTTGAGAATATTAAGCATTCCCAGGAACTGCTCTGGAAGGAGGAGGTCAGCAGGGTTCATATAACCTGACAATCAAGCATTCCTACAGACCTTACAGAAAGTGTACTTAGCCTATACAGCGTTTCTAGTGAGTACTTGTTTGTGTGCATGTTTTGGCTTTCCCATCTTATGGGATGTAGCAATATTTTTATTGGCCATTCATTTAACAATGACACAAGCATGAAAGGAAGAGAAGTGAGGTCCTCTACCAGACCAGGTGCCATAGATGGCAGACTTGGTCTACATAGTAAAGGACAAAGGCATGCCATTTAGGTGAAAAGCAAAAGAAGCACATTGGATTTGTTACAGAAGTTGTCAATTTATATTCACAGTGCTGTTCTCATGAAGGACAGAGCCTTCCCTGTTCCTTTGCCTAGTACCACCCAGGATCAACTGAACATCTTAGCTAGTCCCTGTATCTAGGGGTGACTGCATTCTGATTTGGTTTCTTGGTTTCATTCCCACTTAAATGGTAGGAAATATATTTATGTAGATGTAGACCCCCCTCCATATACCCTCCATATATACACATATTACACATATATGTACACACACACACACACACACAAGCCTTCAAAGTTAGCACATGGATTTCCACTTTGTAGGTAATGAAACCAGTTTTGGAATCTGAGGAGAGAGCAGAGATAAGTTTTGCTGCTTCAGTGAATTAAATTTGAGATAATTTATACTATACTGAAATATGTGGGAATGGAGAGGAGGTAGAACTGTGTTTTCCAACTTGTGGGTCCCTACCCCTTGGGAGTCAAGTGACCCTTTCACAGGGGTCACACAGGACCCTCAGAAAACACAAATATTTACAATTCATAACAGACTCATTTTTCAGCCTTTGGGTGGTCTCAAGCTGAGATACAGGTATAACCAACCCAGAAGCTGCATCAGCTAATGAGGAGAGCTAACAGGAACCACACCACTGCACTCATTTTTGCGAAGCTGATAATAAAGAAATCTGCATGCTTTTATGCTTTTATCATCATATGATTCTGCAATGCCCAGGACTGGTATGTTCATATTCTGGGGAACTCATGTGTTTAAATGTCACTCTAGCTTAGAGCAATGTTTTTAATGTCCAATCATTTAGCAATGAGTCTTCATGTTTCCTTGGGATATACATTCAGAATCTAAGAAAGTGAGTCTCTAGGTAACTGTGAATGTGGAAAAAAGACAGCTGATGTCTGAGGAAGGCATCTTTGAGAAAGTGGTATTTCATGCTGACTGTGAATATGTTAGTATTGTTCAAAAAAAGCACTCTAATCAGAAGGACTTTCAGTTCATATTCACAAGATAGCGTATACCAAAGAGGAGCAGAAATACTGAGTTATGACTAGCCAAGGGATTAATTTAGATTTATTTAGTATCAGCTAACACATTTTTTATGGTGTATAGATATGCTTTAGGGGTAGCCAAGGCTTGCTCTACATTTATAAGAAAGTATATAAAATTCATCAAAATTAAGAAATGCCAATACATTTTATATAAAATTTTAATTTAACCATTTTCATCTCCAATTTTAAGTATCTATCTTAGAATAAAAACTGTAAAATAGCAGCAAAGAATAGACTGTTGTCACTGTCTTGTAGCCAGGAATGAGAATTCAGTTGGTTACATAATGATTTGGGAATACTGACAAAAGAGTCTCCAGTTATATACTACTCAAAAAGCTTTATAGATTTAAAAAAATAATTGTTACCTTACTTTGAAGCACTCCATATTAGATTTTTATTGCAGCAGTTATTAAAAGCTATGTACGAATGGCTTCAAATGTAAGTATTAACAGTGGACAGAGCTAAATTGAAATATGATTTTCTGTATGTGTAGCTATTTGCACACACACACACACACACACACCTGTAAACACACACAGCTGTTTCTCCTTTTGTGTTCTGTCATCTTTGTGCAATTTTACTTTCCAATTCATACTCAGAAAAGCCCCTCTTGAGGCTGTGTTTTATTCTTAATCCTGAACTTTCCAAATTATATTGGTTTAAAAATGGACTAGTGCCTTCTACCACTTAATACATAAAGAAATATAAAACTCTCCATTATAGTTTGAACATGGAGACGTCAACACAGATATTGGTGTTCCAGAGCCTCTGGAATCAACCACAACTTTATCTTAAATATTCACCTCAGACCCAACTCTTGCCTCATAACAAAGCCCTGAGATAGAGTCCCTGGGATTATAACCCACTCTGATGCTATGTACTGCCTGCTATTGCAATCCACTCTGATGCTATGCAGTACCTGCTATTCTGACCCACTCAGCCGCTGGGCACTGCCTGCTATTGTGACCCACTCTGATGGTCTAACTTAGGAAAGCAATAATTTCATTACTAAATGGCAAATCAGTGGGGTTATCTTTGTAACCCTTTTCTTACACCCTCCACTGCCAGTATATCTTGTACATGACACTTGATCAGTGAAAGATCCAAATAAGACTTTTCAATTCTTCAGGATGACTGACATGAACATGATAATATGATATTATTCATCCTGCACTTTCAACCTTGTGGATGAGAAGATCAGAATTTAGCTGGACATCATGCAGGTGATGCATGAGAGCATAATCTAATTAATTCTGTGATGACTGAATGCTTAAAACTATCAGCTTTTTTTTAAACATGTTTTTAAACATGTTTACATGTTTAAGTCACATTTCCAAAATAAAAGTGTATAATGTTGTATCAGGGAAAACTTGCAAAAAACTGGGAACCTGAAGTAAAATTCTTCTTATTTGAGTACAAAATTTCCACTTGAAAATATTGTCAGTTCAAAGATGGATATTGGGGTTGTCTGAGCTTCCAGAGGGAAGTTCGTCGTTGCTGAAATACCCCCTTAAGCAAAGCATGTTACTCTAACCTAACTGGCCAGTTCTCAAGGGAAAATTCAGTTAGCTGAAAAAAAAAAAAAAGAAATCATCAAACAATTATTTGGGCAAGAGTTATAATTTAAGCTAAACATGCCAAAGACTGTTTGTCAGGGCTCTTGTTTCTGATATTTCAAAAATGTACTACAGAACACTATGGCTTTACATGAAGCAGCAGCAGTGGCCAGGAAGCCAAATAGGATGGGGACCACAGTCAGAAACCAGAGCTGTACGTGTAGGTGTTTTTCAGACTAAATGAAGATAGTGATGGAGGAACACCAATCATCCGAAATATTTTTGGGCTGAACTCTAAAAATTAGCTGAAAATTTTTATGAGATTCTCTACATTTAAAACATTTTATTTTCAAGAAAAAATGTTTTAGAATCAAGTATTAGCCTCAGGTTTGCAAGACCTGGACAAGCCTTTTGTTTTTCAAGCAAATTCACCACAACATGGATATAATCAGATTCCAGAGAATGATTGAGTGTGTTTGTGCACACACGCATGTGTGTAGTGTTGCATGGGTATTTTTAATTATTGTTCCATTTCTAACAAGCCAAATATTTAACAATATAGCCTTTTATTCTCCCACATCTTACAAAATGCAAAAATCTAATTGTTCGTTGAAAAACCCCATCTTGCTCCGATAATTCCATTTATGACCATGTCTCTTCTGTCTGGAATCTTTGGGTCCAAACATTCTAATGTTACTCAAGTGACAGTTGTGTTTCTTCATACTGGTAAATTATCAAGGGAGCAGAGATGAAGCTAGAGAAGATAAACAGTAGGGTGCTGTTTGGTTGAAAAAATTACTTCTGTTTATTCATTCAAATTCTATGGAAATTAAAAGGTGCCCCTGACTCATTTATTTCCTTTACTATTGTGCATTGAGCTACTAGAATATTTCCTGTTCTCAAGTTGCACCACACACACACACACACACACACACACACTCACACAGAGGCAGAGGCACACACCATGCTTGGTTACTATTTATATACTATCATCTGCCGGGGTCTTTGAAATTTCTGTTTTGCATCAAAGACAAAGCCTTCTTCTCTCTGACTGCTCATTGAGGGTTTCCTGATACGAGAACATAATTAACTCTTTCCTGGCTTAATTTCTGCATTTTAAAATGTAGGCAGATATGACAAAAATGGAGCGCTCGATCCACAGGGTGGCCATTAACTGCACTCCGTTCCTGTATGTTCTCAATTCAGACCACAATTACTGTCAGGGAATGGCCCTGGAAGCTCCTTCGTGTACGCAAACAGGAATACTATTCATTAAAGAGCACTTTCAATAAAATACAATCTCTATTTTATAATGAATATTTGAGAAAGAAAATACAATCTTGGGTTCAGAAACCTGTAAGACGGTTATTATTCTTTTAATAATGTAGACTGTCTCATGTACATACACTGAGAGTTGTAGGGAAGGAAGCAGAAATGAGACTGCAGGCTTTAACTCAGAGGAAATGAAAACGCAGAGCCACTGTAAACGAAGTCAATGTTAAATAAGGATTTCCTGGAAGCACCTACAGCAGCCATGGCTTGCTTTGGGTTTTATTGATGTCCCAAGGATGATAGATTCTACTTAAATCTTTGAAGCCCAGTTAAATATAAGAACATGAGGCACTTTAGAAACTGAAAAACACCATTAGGCTCTTCTAAGCCCTCCACTTCCTTCAAGAATTTATCACTCTGAACCTAGTTCTTTTGTTGTTTAGTTTATTTTTAGTTTTAATGATGACCAGGTTTACATATTTTTTTGGGGGGGATTGCTGGTTCTGAAAAAATGACTAGTTACAGCTTTATAGAAAATGAAATCAGTGTTGTTTAATGCTCAAGAAAAATGGTTACAGCTTTTTCTCTTTAATAAACTTTACACAGGAATCAGTTCTAATAAAAACAAAAGCAAGATTAGTGTTATACATAGGGTAAACGTGTATATGTAAGGAAATGAGCTAGGAGGTGTGTTAAATTTGGAAGCAGGTTGCTCTAGTGGCAGTGTGGTACAGGGACTTGCCAAAAGCTCCAGAGATCAAAAGCACTCTTCAGAGTGTCTCTTCTTTCACACACACACACACACACACACAAACACAAATCCCAGAAATTCTACTCCTCAAATAAACCTTCCAGTGAGGATCTAAATTGTACTTTCCAAGAAACAATCGGGCATTGTTCTTTAAGAGAGTGACAAAAATAAATAAAATAAATAAAATGCTAAAACAGAAGCATGAAAAGTTTAAAACTCACCATATTTTTTAAAGAAAAGGATAAACACCAATTTAACATTTTTCTGAAGAAAGCAAGTTTTTCATAAAGGTCTGAATTTACAGTGGGATGAACAAAACCTGAGTCTCCACAAAAGAAACCAACTGCCAGTTACCCAGTTATCATCCGCATCCTGGTATTGGTTTCTACTCATGTCTTAGCTAATAGAACGAGGGCTAATTTTAAAGTAAGTTCCCTGAAAACAAATCCTTTTTCTGACTTGGCTTTTCCGTTTGGCTACCCGTGGAGAGCGTGAATAGACACTTTACTGACCGAATGTTTGGGAATAGGGGCATAGTAGACACGCCTTTCAACATTTCATAAAGCAGGCTGTTTTTCCTCTTGTCTATCAGTAGCAAAGAGAAAGAGCAGAATTATAGAGACAGCATTTTGCCCGCGTGTGCCAGTCACGCATGGAGTGAAAGGCATTACCCTTTAAACAATTTGGGAGTGGATGGCGTTAATAGGTAGGACAGATAGTTACAAAGTCCAGATTAACTACAAAGCGCAGAGACATGTGCAAACTTGTTATGTGGTGAAAGGGAACAGACAGAGGCGATTATTTACCGTTCTGCGGGCCCAGTTGGAGCAGAGCGAGAAGGTTCCACACAGCAACATTGCCCTCTTTTGGTAAAACAGGGCACACTGTGTTTACCTCACTGGCAGGTGAAAGCATTTCTTCAGGACACAGAAATTTTCCACAGCAAGAAAAATGACACAAACTAACCCAAAACAGAGCACGGAGCAGGAAGGAGATGACTTTTGAGTCTAGAAAACTGACAACAATCTCAACAGTAAAGAACCGACGGGACGTGCTAACAAAGAAACCTCTAGACCCAGTCTTTCTGTGATCCCTTTTCAGCGACAGGGGGATTATTTACTCCTTAATTTATCCTTGAGAGCTTCAAGTCTTCTCCAATAAAATCAGAATCATGTAGGACTCAGATTGTGACCAAATAAAGCAAGAGCTAATTCTTTTCAAGCCCCCCCTGCCCCCCTCCACGTCCCCTAGTGCTTCAATATGCAGGCAGCCTGGCGGCAGCAGGAGCTGAAGTCACTCAATAGAGCCCTTCAGTAAGCAAGCATTTTGTGCTTTCTGGCTCTAAAGACTCTGCAGTGATTTAGGGCAGCGAAGGAAAAGGGGCTTGATTACATCAACAAAGGGAGAAAGCGCTGCCAAGACTAGAAACAAAGTTAACCTAATTACTTTTATTCAAGTTGAAGGCACCCTCACCACTCTATCAATAAGAATAATTTCAGCCTTGTCACCATTTCTAATCTTCTTTCTGTTGTGAGTTAGAGCACAGCTCTTGCCAAACCCTTATTATGGGAATTTTCTAATGAAAACTTTAGGTATATACAGATGTCCGGCACAAATGCCGATGGGCTGAGCCAGTTCAGAACGGTATGTTATTCTCTCCCCATGACATTAAATCACCTTTCCTGCCAACCCTAAACATGTGACCTTTGCTATTTTACAGGCTTAGTGTTTTGGAGGGAAGATACCTGTCTTTTATTGATCATGGCCCTTTCAGGGACCAGGGCAAAGCAAATTCATTATGTTTCTTTAATAGTTTTTCAGAATATTTACTTCACAAAAAGAGGGAGAACCTTGAGTCCTGTTTCCTTTTCTGGTTGTTTGTTTATTACTCACTAAATAAAATCTCAGGTGAGACAATGATGCTTCTTTGCAAGTGAAAAATTAACTGTAAACTAAGTAAGTCCATTCCTGAGATGTCTCGTCCATTCCTGAGATGTCTTGTTCAGTTTTTTTCACTCTCTTTTCACTGATGTGACTTAGAAAGTCCACATCACTACGTTAGGATCATTTTCAAAGCAGGATTTCTTTAAAAAAATGAAATTTAATGCTTACATCAAATTTTCTTGATTTATGTGTAAGCAAAAAAAAAAAGCAACAACAAAAAACAAAATACAAAAACAAATAAGCAAAACTCCAAAGGTTTGAGTTATTACAGTAGCTCAGAATAGTTCTAAATGAAACTTCTAAGGAAGCAGTATGAGGTTCTTTCCAACCAATTTGGACTGTCTTAAGTCAGCCAACCACTCTCTTACTGAGGAAAGCTTACATATTGCATTCATATCAGTCACCTTATTTTACCTTTACAGAAACTCAGTGAGGTAGATAAGGGTCCTGTGATAGCTGGAAGATCTTAACTCATGGGGGTGGGGGTGGGCGCGCGTTGTTGAACGTACAGGTGAACTGGAGCCTGCCGTAATTCTAACTTTTGTGTCCTTTCATGATTTCTGTTTTTTTCCAATCATTTAAATTATTTCAAAAAGTACCCCAAACTGTAGGGAATGAAACTTTAGCCCAGCAACACCTCCTACTAGCATGTAGAGCCTTAAGCTGTATAGAAAACACTATAAAATTGAAAGGGATGTGGGTCTTTCTGTTCATTCTTGATTAGAGTAATTATGAACTGCAACATAATCTTAACCGAAAAGTATTTTACGTGGCGTCAGGTCCCATAAGACTAAAGTTGTTTGGGTTCTCAATTCCTGCTACAATAAATACTGCTATGCTTCACAGTGACAAATAAAGGCATCCATTAATGTCCCTGTTCCGTCATGATCACACTGACATTTATCGCTCCCACATCCAGAGGCTCCTCTCCACATTGCATCTCTCAGCCTCTGCAGGATTCATACCTGAAGGGAAGGAAACTAATCTCCCAGTGGCAGTATTTGAGGGGCACATAGGTGGCAAAAGCAATTGTATAGGTCTGCCACCAACACAAACAGCATTCCAGGTAAGCCTTGCCAGACAGCATCATCCTGTTAGAGCATATTTTCACTGAATTCCCCTCTGAACCTAAGGAATTTGCTTACTATTACCTGTAGAAGAATATGTGCTTGTGCAAATTTCTCTTGGCCAAAAATTTTCAAGCCCTTATTACAGTAAGAAAGAACTGGTTCCCTGTAGTCATCTATGTCTTTCTGCATGAATGTCTTCATTGACCTTTGAGGCCAGCAGCATAATTGGGGGGTGGGAGAATAAATGAAATTTATTCCAGGACAAAACAAAACAAAGATTGGTGTGGTTGCTGGGTTTTTCATTTTTTGTTTTTTTTCATATGGAAAGACAGGCGTTTTTGCCCCCTGTCTTTGTGAGTGCCAACGTGGACAGACATGCACTGTGGCTACAGAATAACTTGTGTAGCTGTTTTATTTTCACATAGGAAATATAATTCAAGCACGATTCAAGTGACATTTTCCAGCATGATACTCAAGTTATAAATAATGATGTTTCTTGCATTTATTTTTTTTTCTGTGCTAAAATGAATGCGAAATGACATAAACGGACATTACCGCTGTCATTTAATCAGTCGGTCAAACAGTGTTCAGACTAATGGCAAAAAAATCTAAAAGGCATTTTTTCACTTTTCTTTTTTTAATATTTATTTATTTATTTATTGTACTCTGTAACTCTGGCAGGTAAAACAAGAGGGCTCAGGGTATTATGAAAGGATGCTGTCACAGTTTTTTTTCCTTTCTTTCTTTTTCTTTTATTTTTTTTTATGAAAGTCACACAATATCTTATTAGTAGTCTATATACCACTGTCTCGTTTCTTTGCAAAGTTTCAGCTCCCTGGTTTTTGAAATACTTTCAGACAGTTAACAAGCAGCAGAATGCTTGCAGTATCTGTGGATATTTATGCTTTATTAGAGTCATTATTTCAATTGACCGTTTTTACATCTTCCAAGTTTACTTTCGTTATCTTCATTAGTGTTAATTTGGTCTCCTGGATGAAGTGCCCAGTTTTGTGTCAGAACTAGAGCAGGTAAACAAACAAAAAAAAATGAAGTTTTGAGGGCAGACACAGCAAAATTGTTTGGGCTGGTGAAGAATTTGCATGTTCTCATTGCAAGCTCTTAGTCCTTCTGGTGCATTAACTTAACTGAGTCTTGGTGCTTTTCAAAGGAACCTTGTGGCCAGGCACTTTATACAGCAGGAGCTTCGTGCAAGTCACATCTTCTAAATACATCTCTGAGAGAGTAGACATAGACATATTTCCCTCCAGCAACAGTGTAATACTGGTGGCTAAAACCTCTGACCCCTTCCTCCCTGCCTTCAACCTCAAGATGTTGTTGGAAACATTGTCTTACATTTTCGCAGGAGATTTATTAAAATAACTGGCTGTTTTCAAACTCGTAATCAAACACCAGAGAAAAATAATAAAATTGAAACGGGCTATTTCTAAGAAGCTGCAACTTGAGAAAAGCAGGTTTAATTAGAGGAGGATGAAGATGTGGGTGGAGCCTGTTGTGGGGATTCTGAAGGGGACTCCTGGGCACTTTCAAGGGCTCTCAGGTGCACGGTGCTGGCTGGTGATAGTGTCTAATTTCACTTCACAATTTGAGACCCCACTTCACTCTTTATTACAGGTGTCTCATGAATGCTTATGAACCATAATTGAGGTCATTGTTTCTCTGTGTGTTCTCGAAGGGGAGCAATTGCTAAAGAGGGGATGATTATCTTGGGAGAACCACGCAGGAGATAGAAAGAGAGAAACAGCATCAACAGCAACAAACAGCCCAACTACAACTTTCCTGAGAGGAGAGAAAAAAGTTATAAATATTGCTTGTCTGAAGTATGAACGTAGTGGTGGTATGTCTGGGTCCTTGAGCAGTGGTTTAGGCACATATTCCCTGAACGGGATGACCTGTCTCCAAAAAGCTAGCAGAAGCAACAGTAAAGCTGGCTGCATGAGAGTGGGCAGAGTTAGTAGGGCTGAGTTTCTTTGAGATATTCACAAGATTGGCTGTCTGTGTCCCATAAGTGGGAGAAACAGGAAGACTAATAGATACACAACCTTCTTATGCTTGTTATCCTGTATTTTACATATTTGTGAGCTCAGTTTCCTATGCATTAATTTGTGAAATAGTCTATTTGCACATGCATATATGTACATATGTAAAAAGTATATATATATATACATATACATACATATGTATGTATATATACTTCTGTATATAAATAAATATACAGAAGGACATGTATGTATAGACATAGATTTCAATACTGTGGGGAAAAGAAGTAAAATCAAAGAATTGGTGGACATGAACTTGGTGGACATGAACAGTTTTACAAATCATTTCCAACTATACCTTCTTTCAGAATTTACTTTTTATTAATTTGATAAAAATATATTGCAAAACTTTGCAAGTCAGATGACTTTGTAAACAATCTGGAAAGGATATGTTTAACAGTAAAATGGCTTCTTGAAACAATATACACATCTAACAGAGCTCATAGCTGTGTTTCTAGAATCAAAACAATCTAGTGTCAACTCATTTTGTTCATTGATTATCTAAGACCTCATGAAAGACTTATTGTGTAAAGCAAACAAATTCTATGGGAGATACTACATAATTGGTTAAGAGTATACATATGTATAAATTGAAGCACAAATTTTTCTGAATTCAAAAATCCATTGCTCTTGACAGTCATATATGCTTGAAAATATACTCTATTGAAGAGCATGGTTATATAGATAAAGTGTTACATTCTTTGTTTTAATTTCATGGTGCTTAATTTTAGGTTGCTTATTCTGACAGTGAGCTCCTAAGACAGTGTCAAGAACAAAGGATGAATCTTTCTGCTGCTGTGGTCTGATTGATCACTGTGTCTTTGCCTGGTGAGAGGTCTACAAGATGACTCAATATCAATGCCACTTGTCACAGAAGGGACAAATAACAGAGGTTAGGTGTTTTTCAGACAGTCATTACTGCTACTGAAAAAAATTCTTCGTATCACTCTGATGTCTGGGTTGTTTGAGTCAGCCTTTTCCATTGGTCCTATTCAAGGTAAGAATGCATTCAAGCCAAACTCCAAGAGCTCATACATGGTGTATCTTCTTCAGCAATGATACATTAGACATCAGACAATGATTTTACTAGGTTAAAGCCATTGTTAATAAGGGATCCAATATACAGTTTCCCATAATTAAATGGAGTCACCGAGGTGGTTTTTAAATTTCTGGCTTCTTTTATTATGGTTTTAAATCATCCTGATAAACTTCTAGTTTACAATGGCTGACTGGAAGAATGTTTGCTCTGCTTTTTCTCTGGACTTCATCCTATATGGATAGACTCATTCCACCTGGCCTGATGGAAGGAATGGGAAAGTTGTAGAAGAGAGTATGCAAGATACGAAAAGAAGTTGGAAGCCAGTTCTCTATCAGCAGAATCACTGGGAAAGCCAGAGCCCAGTGTTTACCTTATTAGGAAAGCCTTCTCTGATGTTCAGGGATGAAAACCAAGGAATAAGTTAAAATCCCCAGCAAAGGTCAAACATAGCAACTGTTTACCTCCAAGTAGGTAACAGATAAGTCATTAAACAAATGTCTTACAATGTTTGTCTTTAGGGCAAATATATCGCCAAAGCTCTTTTTGCCCTGAATTCAGGAGACTGGGATAGGAGTTGGGTCCTAAGCTGAGATATTTTGATCCATTCCACTTCACAGAATCCTATTTAGAATTACTCAGCAACAGACTCAAGAGGAGGACAATTCTATTATCCAATGAGACAGGTAGGCTGACTTCTCTCTTCTTTAATCTTATTTCTGAAGCCTCACTAGGAATATGTACATAATGAATATGGGGGAAGAAAATATGAACGTAAGAGGAAATGAAGAATTGGAGACAGTGAGGGTACTAATGCTATCCTACTCCATGTAAACTCCTCCGTGAGGGGGCCTTTCTTTCCAGAAATAGGCTCGGAGTTGGAAGCATACTAAGGCTGTGCTGCACACTAAGTATGAATATTTCTAACCCTGAAAGTTAAAAAGAAAATCACAGATTGCAGTGGTCACTGGTACAGGGTGCTACATCTGAACTGTCTCAGTAGTAACCTCATTCTTGAGCTCAACAACTTATACCTCCCTCTGTCCTTCTCCCTTTTTTTTTTATAACAATACCTTTTGCATGAAGACTGGACTGGGTTTGTCTGAATGATGAGAAATTAGAAATTTTGATAGCTCATACATCTAATAGCCTTAAAATTTTTTTGAGAAAATATGCCTTCCATGACACAAATACAAAACCAAAGACACTATAAAAGGAGATAACTAGAGGAGAGGAAAACCTGTATAGATGGCAAATTATTTACAAATGTGAAATATTTGAGGGCAAATCCAAAGACACTTCTAGGGAGAAACAACAAAACAAAGGGCAGACATTACAAGAATTAAGAAAGAAGCCAGCAAATTAGGAGAGTCTGCATTCAGTTAATAAATTTTTGGGAATAATATAAAAAACAAAAAGAGAAATTATCAAAGAAAAAGAAATATATGAACTTTGTAAAGGTTGGAAAGGATATTTTTTAAATTGACTATTTGCACTTAATAAGCATAAATGATCTTCATGTTACTCTTAGAGTCCCAACCTGATGAACTTACTTATTCTGTAACAATATTTAATAGACAATTCACAATATTGTTGTTATAACAACAGATATAACATTAAATATACTTGGTGCTTCACTGATTACTGGCTGAGTGAGAGCTGTGGCTCACGGCTGATGCTCAGGATTTCCACAGAATGTCACAGCTCACAATGGTAGCCAAAAAAGGACGAATAGTGAGGTACTTCATGCTAGTAAGAGCGAGCATCTTATGAAGTTACTAAAATTATGCCCACTACAAACTGTGCCAAACAGGAGAAAGCACTCTGCCCCATAAACATCTCTGTTTCAACTGTTTCAATAACTACACCATTTTACATAACAAAGTAGAACTCACAAGTGTGGGATAGTCAAGAAGAATAATAGAGGGAGCTTATTTTGTATGATCTGGAGGCCCTATGTGACTGAAGAAAGGATTCATTTACAAGAAGTCAATAGGTTGCAGGTATATATTCATGTGTGTTTGCATACATATATGAATGTATATATATACATATATATGAACATACATACATAATCACATGCATAGGAATGTGTGTGTGTAAATGTTAATAATCAAAGAAAAAGAGGCCAGTGAGTGGTGTATGGAAGAGGCTAGAAGGAGGACACAGAAAGGATTGAAGGGAGGGAACTTGGGAAGGAATGGAGGGAGGAAATGGAAAATGATGTAACTATATTTTAATTAAAATAATTTTTTAAAAATAAAGTCTATATATCAGAGGGAGGGAATTACAAATGAGACAAAATGTCACAAAGATGGAAGAAACCATTAGTCTTATCTAATTATAAGTTGAGTTTTGAATCCTTCCATCATAAAACATAGTAACTGTCAGAGACAGATATTTTATTCTTGTTTTTTAATACACCTTACACAAGGTATATGTGCATTGAGATATTGCACCATACCTTCACTCCATAAGTATGTACAACGTTAGTGTTCATTATGTATCAGTTAAAAATAAAGTTAAAAAATGCCACAAGTAGGTCTTTGAGTGGGAGACTTAAATCATAGCCTGGGAATGTATATTTGGCATTAGTTTTTCAAAGTTTGCTAGGTGACTTTATTGTGAAATTAGAACAAAAACCAGTGTTGACATTGACTCAAAAATCTTATTAAGAGACAGAAACAGTATTGTGGTACACAGAACTCTAAGGATAAAAACATCTGAACAATGCTACCTCTTGATTTCCATGTTCCTCAATGATATGCATCAGCACCTGTGTGTAATGTTTCTGTATGTTTCACAGAAACATATTTTAACCCCTAGAATACCTAATGTTAGATGGTGAATGGCCTGAGTACCGAAGGCATGTTCTCTAATGGTTTGGTTAAGAAGTTTCTCCTCCAAAACTCCTTCAACCTCAAGGTCCAAGTCAAGTGATGCACAGTTTTAAACTACAGGGTTGGAAGTACTCATACTTAGTGTGCATCATGGAATTAGTCTGATTCCAACTCAGGGGCTATTCTGGGCAGAAGGCCCACTATTGAGCAGTGGGTGGTCAACTTAGGACTCAAGAGAGAAACCAGAGTGAAGAGACTGAAAGGCTTAGGAAAAGACACCTAGAGGATAGAGAAGGGAGAACTCACTGTCAAAGACTATAAATTATTATTACAAACTAATGACAAAAGGGAACAAGATCAATATAGAAACAAGAACAATCAAACAGTTGGAGGAATATTCTATAGAAGACAGACATGTTGAGAATCTCATGAATAGTAGACCAAATGTCTGTTCAAAAAAAAAATCATGTCTTAATATTTTAAAATAAAAGCAATCATAGAATAATTAAATAATAAAAATTCATTTTATAAAAATTTTAAGAGCAGTAATAGAGTAACACAAAAGAACAAGTTGGAACTGATGATACACTTTAGAAAGAGTGATTAAAAACCACACATGGAAAATGACAGAAGAAATGAAAAGAAAATTCATGATTCAGAAGACAGCACCAAAGATTTATTTCATCCAGTGTGACAAGGAGAGATAGAGCCTAAAAATATTAAAGGGTTGCACAAAAGCACAGTCAAGCAAGGGAACCTCCTGAGAACACTCAAGATCTGTCTAAGAATAAATTCCAAAGAGAACAAAGCAATGTTGAGGGACAGATGATGAACACACCATGGGAATCTCTTAGAGAAACAGGAAAAACCATGCATGCTCCCAAGGAAAGGAGAAATGCAAACATATCTATACATATGTGATGCATTTATAGAACACCATATAAAGTGAGTCTTAAAAGCTACAAGAGAGGTGAAAAATTACCTGCAAACCATTAAAAACTACTTTCTCACCAGTTTAAATTATTGACAAAATACAAATACAATACCAGCAAAATACCATGTAATTGTTCAAGAATAGTACAAAAGAGGGACATTTTCTATACATTTTACCTAAAGGAATTACTCTGGAAACAGGGTTTATGGAGCATTTCTGATACCAAGGTATGAACAGAGGTCTCCGGGAGATCTTTCTAGGAGGAGAGAGTAAAGTTCCTTATTGGTATTTAAGGGAAAAATGAAGATGAAGAGCCAGGTCGAATCTACCTTGCTGGGCAGTAAGAGGAACTAAAGTTTGGACAGGTAATGCAACTGTGGAATAGTAAGATGGTTTAGTGACGTAGTGGGCCTGAGGAGAAAGCTCATGTAGGATACTGACTATCAAATCTTTTGACTCTAAAATGAAACAGAGAGCCAAATGTCATAAAATCTATTTCAGTAGAAATTTGAACAAAACATTTAATACCAAGAAACTTGGGGAAAGCTCCATATGTTACATTGTAAAGAAGGAACTGTCAGGTCATTTTGGGAAGGACTGAATGACCTTTCAATCTTCTACTTCTCAAATTGGACCTTGTACAGTAGCATGCTATTCAACCATGGTCTTGGAAGGAAAATGCAATCAGATGTATTTGTCCCTGAGTGATGACTCAGAGGGTCTTTAACCTGCCCTTGATTTAGTCTTGACACACTTGCTGCCAGGGCATTCTGACTATGATCTCTGGGATGGAATTCTCTTTTTGGGTTATTTTTTCATTTAAAATTGAATTGAAAAGCCTCTATTTAATACCATTTCAACCACTTGTTAATGCAGAAATATATTTCTGAGTATACTGAAAAACTTCTTGGATTCTCTCTTCACTCTATGCATTTTGTTGATAGATAAACAGACCGGTGATGTCAATTGTGTTTTTGCTTCACAGATCTCAGGAGAATCATACAATTTCCTGAGTCTGATCAAAGAAAATCTCAACTACTCTCCAACTGAACACAAGGAAGGGAGAGTTCCTGAGTTTTCGTGAAAAAAATGAGTGCAGAAATATGAAATTATACATTAGGGAAATACAGGTTCTTGAAGGGGACTTGGTAGATAGAAAAATTAGTTATAAATACTCTATCCCATAATTTTTGCCCCATCATGGTGGGCACAACAGCACACACTTTTAATATCAGAATGCTAGAATTTGAGGCAAAAATAATTACAAGTTCCATGTTAAGCTGAACTATATTGTGAGACTGTCTTAAAATATATTTTTTAAATTCTATACTTCTTTTTCCATTCATTGCTGCTATTTTGAATATGAAACTATTCAGCAAGAATATACACAAATGCTGAAAGAACATCCACAATCTCCCTGCCATTTTAATTGACACCACCTTCATCCACTTGTTAAGTAGTGAGTAGCCACTCCAAGTCCAAAACTGTCATAGATACTCCAACATTGTGTTTGCAACTTTTTAGAGGTAAAAAAAAAATCAAGTCAGCTCAGCTTGGGAAAGTTCATTAATAGGAACACAATGGGTTGGGCCTGTATGAAGACCATGCTTCATCCAATTATGCACATTAATCTTAATTCAGGGCAAGCTTTGAATGGTTCATATGCACATGAGAATGGAAGCTTAAACTTACTCTTTCAACCTCTATGGTAGTGTGTGCTTGGAGCTATTTTCCCCTAGGAATTGGGATTTTTTTTTAAAAAGTCTGTATTTTATTGATAAAGTTTCTTTGAGAAAACAATATCAACAGCATTTTACATATTTTTTTTCCAAATTTGTGAGATTCTGCATCTGATTTTCCCTCCCTTGAAAGCTTCCATCCCCAGTGGAGTTCTCATCTGGGTTGTAGTTGCTGCAGTAATTACAACATAGTCTGCTGTCTGAAATCAGGTAAGTAGTTGACTTTGGGCATCTTGATGACTGGTAATTCATATAGAAATGTATGTCTTATCATTATCCACTTAAGTAGATAAAAGTGAAGAGCTGTTTGAATAGATTTCATAAAGTTCTGGAAAAACCAGATTGTGGTGGACTGTCTCAAATATGCAGTAAACAGCTGGAATTGAAGCTTTTAATGTTGGTGCCACAATCTCAGAAAAGGAGCTCATCAAGAGACTAGATGTTACCCCTGCTCTTCTGGGCAAATGGTTATGAAGAGGGTATTTGTAATGAATTTTCTCATCTTCTAAGTCACATTCAAGATCCTGTGGTTTTCCTAATGCAAAAATGTATATTTCTTCAATCATTTTTGTCTATGAAAACTCAGATACTATTGCTTCCTTGTGTTTAGTTGAAAAGTAGTTGGGTTATTATTCTTTGATTAAACACATGAAATAGAAAAATAACTCCAATTCCCAGAAGGAGCAGAAATGAACCAAAATGTCAAGATGTCATCCTAACTATTGCCATGTTGGAAGAAGATAGAATTTGTTTATGCTCTTGAATAGAAATCTTCTCATGGACATGAACAAATTCAAATGGTGTACCAAAGTGTTATGGAGTGAGAATTCAAACAGAAACCCAAGAGTTGGGATGGTGTGGGGCACAAACATGGCATGAGCACAAATAGAGATGTACTGAGTAGAGAAAGGTTGACCAGGCTAGAAAGAACATGAGATGCAGAAAGAATGAATTCGGGCCAGAGTATTCTGACAAAGATGGCTGTAGGAATGTATGGCTATGCCCTGAGGAAGGCAGTGTGGTCATGTGTGGAATGAATGACGGTGAGATATGTAGGCTTATCATAGGAAGCTCCAACTAATCTGAAGTGTACTTACGCAAAACTTGGAATGTTCAACAGAGTTAGCAAAAATCACTATAACTATTTTCTCAGAGAAGAGAATGAAATTCAAATATTAATTCTTGAGCAGAATGTCAAATACTAGGATCTATTGTTTCATGGAATATCAGTAAGTATAGAGGAACATACTTATTTCATCTTATAAACACAGTTTTTGAAGAGATTTTCTGTGGGTAAATCTACATGTCAGGATCCTCTATGAAAATGATCAAGAACAGGTCAGATTATAAAGACAAGTTCTTGACATCATCTAAATAAGATAATTTCAAATGGTTAATATTTAGATAATACACCATTCTTGACTCTATTTGGCTCAGATGTTACAGCTTCTGCAGTTTGATTAATTTAGCTTTTGTGTACTTTGAAGTCAGACCGTAGGTCACCTCAAACTGATCCCTTTTTACTGAGAATATCATCTTAACATTTTCAGTGACTTGGAATCATTTCTATTTTTTTTTACCTTGTTGCTATGTTCTTAATAATACATCATACAAATGTAGATGATAATTTCTTAGAGAAGAACAGTGTATTTGATAGTAAGCTGGAAGGGTTGCTCTCCACAGTAGTTATGTTTACAACATGTGTTGTTAGATATTTTATATAATATTGTGTGCTGAAACAAAGGTAGGTTTAGAGACTCATATCCAAGCTTGAAATTCAAACCTTTTCAAGATTAGAAACTGATAATATTAACAGTCCTTCTGAGAACTCAGTTTTCCAAGACTGCTTTGCATATTAAAATGAATTGAATGTTTGTAAAGTAATAGCAATATTGTAAAGACTCAATGCAGAACTGTCACTGTAAAGTTGGGAAGGAAGTTCAGTCTATAAATGAGGGCAGGATTTGAGGCCCAGATCACCTCCCAAACCAGGCCCAAGCATATCACTGAGTATTGGTGGCTATGTAGCTTAGCCTAATTAACACACTCCAGATCAGTGAAAGATCCTGTCTTATAAAGCAATTATACACATGCACACACAGAGTCAGACACACATGCATATCCATATGCATACACGCATTTCCACAGACATACACACAGTCATACAAACACACACAGGGAGACAGACACACACAGAGATATTCACACATAAAAAGGCATGTATAGGTACACACACACACACACAAATAGTCCTTGTAATTACAGCTGTAAATAGGTTGTTTATAAAACTGGCTATATATTTCATTGAAATTTGAAAAACCTCAAACTCTTGAGAATCTTATATGTTAAAGACTTATACCTTTGAATAATTTAAATAAATTTAATAGTAAAACAATAAAGTAATATTTCATATATCAAAATTCATATGTTTTCAATTATACATTCATAGTTGCTGAGTATATGTTGGAATGAAATATAATTTGAAAGGTCTTAACATTTACATAGACTCCCAAATGTAGTTTTTTGCTTCCTTGTTACTGGGAGTTTCTGTGTGCTACAATATGTATTAAGATGAGAAATTTCTTATTGGTACATTTCCACTGCCATTGACTACAAATTATAAAGCCATGTGTTAATTAACAAGCCCCCCCCCAAATGAACATATTCCACTCCTAATATGCTGAAATGTATACATTTCTAAGAATATAAAATTCTAATAACAAGAAGCATGATAGGATAATGAAGACACTGTGTGTGTAGGGTCAGTCTAGCCTCAGAGAGGTTACTGCATGCATCATGAAGTAAAAGGGACTAGAATTCAGAATTAAGTGTAGGACGTTTGTTTCATAGAACAAGTGGTCAGTATCTGCTATATAGATAAACACATTAGAGCAAGAACAGTGAGAAACAGCCTCAATTTAAGACCATACCATTCTCCTTGGCTATAATAAGATGTACGTGATGAAAATCACAGGATTAAAGACAAAGAATAGGAATTTGTGGTAGAAATATCAAATGATCATTGAAGAGGAAAAATAAAGCACATGACCTATTAAAAATCCTTCCAGATCTAACAACAATATGAACTAACCAGTACCCTTAGAGCTCCGAGGGACTAAACCACCAACCAAAGAGTACACATGGTGGGACTCATGGCTCCAGCAACATATGTAGCAGAGGATGGCCAAGTTAGTCATCAATGGGAGGAGAAGCCCTTGGTATTGTGAAGGTTTTATTGCCCAGTGTAAGGGAATGCCAGGGCCAGAAAGTGGGAGAGGGTGGGTTGGTGAGCAGGGGGAAGGGGGAGGGAATAGGGTTTTTTGTTTTCGTTTTCCTTCGGAGAGGAAACCTGGAAAGGGGATATCATTTGAAATGTAAATAAAGGAAATATCTAATTAAAAAAAAAGAAAAGAAAAAAATCCTTCCAGATAAGAAGCTGATATATAAAAATAACTAAGTATAATCTTGTTGTGTCTTAAAAGTATTTTATAATGGGAAGTCTTATGCATGCATAAAAATAGGTGAAATACCACAATGAACCCAATGTAATAACTTGCTTCACTAGTTTTAACATGCTACTTAATCTTTTTTATAATGAACTGTTATCTGATAGTTTTTTAAAAGATTTATTTATTTATTTATTTATTTATTTATTTATTTCATGTAAATACACTATAGCTGTCTTCAGATGCTCCAGAAGAGGGCAACAGATCTCCTTACAGATGGTTGTGAGCCCATGTGGTTGCTGGGATTAGAACTCAGGACCTTCAGGAGAGCAGTCCGTGCTCTTAACCTGTTTGTGGTGGCCCTGCTGTGTTCTTGAAAGAACTCAAATCCGAAACCAGAGACTTAGCTCGCTGG